>NC_140207.1:1566498-1628998 GCF_965226575.1 Pagrus pagrus
ACTATTGCTATATTTACTGCTACGTATACTATGTCTGCAACTGCCTCTACTCTTCTTCTACTTCTGCTACTGCTGTGTCTGGTACTTTTCATACTCAAAGTATACTACTGCAACAACAGTACTACGTTCACTGCTGCTGCTACTAGTACTACCTCACACTGCTATCACAGTATTACTACTACTACTGTAACTAGTATGTCTACTACTGCTTATATCAATGCTATTGCTACTGCTACATTTACTACTACTTCTACAACTTCTCGTACTTCTATATCTCCTGCTGCTTATACTATTGCTAGTACTACTAATAGGTACCACTACTACGTCTGCTACTGGTACCACTTATACATATACTACTTGGACAGCGGTATTGGATCTATAGGACTACTCTTCCTGCTACGTCTACTGCTGTTTAAACTAATTCTGTTGTTCCTGCTACTTGTACTAGTACTGCTGCTCCTACTCCTACATACTCCAGTACTTCTACCACAGTACTGTGTGTACTACAGCCTTGTTCCGTGTATCAGACAGCAGGATGACGCAGACTTGTTAAACACAGGCGAGATGAGCAGACTGCAGTTATTTATCCAAATGTTGTCTCATTATTGACTCGGTAATCCGTCACCCGGCCGTGTGATGCAGATCATGATGATTCCATAGTAACGGCGCTGCTGAACAAAAGGACGAATCCACCCAAAACAAACAGCCGCTCGTCACGTCAGCTGCATGTTGGACTCCATGTACTGTGTTTCTGGTCCGTCTCTTCCAGTGAATTAAAAAGATATGACGTCAATAGAAAACGTACAAAGGACTGAAAAAGTATTCACAAGTTGACTTAGACAGTAACACAACATCACCAAACTCCCTTCACAAATGTGGTGATTTTAAGAGCTGTTGAGTTAAAACAAACTTTCTAACGTAGTGAAACTCTGTCTCTGACTTATTTGGGCCTTCTTGTAAATTCGGACCAGCTGGAAGTTTTTATGTTCAACCTTATTATTCATTAGAAAACTGTTTTGCAGAACAGCCTCAGAATCAAACTTCAGATCACTGAAGAAAACTAATCAATGAGCATTGATTGATTGATTGAGTTATCTGTACCGAATACTTGTTTCAGCCGAGTACTCAGCCCTTTTTAACGTGTGATGTCTCATATTTAAAATAAAGTCGTGGTCTCGCCCTCCTGTTTCATCTGAATGATGCTCTGGTTCGACGCTCGTGGTCTGACTACGGTCGTCTTGGTTAACAGCCGCCTCACACGGTGTGATTTTTGGCAGAAATGAAAGTTGGCAGTCGTGAGAGAAACGTGGTGAAATCTCTGCTCGTCAATCAGAACCGATGATCTTAGATGTGACAGTTCTGACGGCTGGTTCAGAGCTTTGAAGACCAGAGACGGCCGGCATCAAAGCAAATTCAGGAACAAATTCTCACAATGCGTCCGCTGCTACGAGCCTCATCGACAAGCCAGCCAATCATGAAATGAAATGACACGCAACACGCTGCTGAGCTAATGTGATGCTACTGCTAGAAACCTGCTGACATGACCAGGCTGTAGGACCAGGCTGTAGGATCAGTCTGAAGGATCGGGCTGTAGGATCAGGCTGTAGGATCAGTCTGTAGGATCAGTCTGTAGGATCAGGATCAGTTTGTAGGATCAGGCTGTAGGATCAGGCTGTAGGATCAGTCTGTAGGATCAGTCTGAAGGATCAGTCTGTAGGATCAGTTTGTAGGATCAGGCTGTAGGATCAGTTTGTAGGATCAGTCTGTAGGATCAGTTTGTAGGATCGGTCTGTAGGATCAGTCTGAAGGATCAGTTTGTAGGATCAGTTTGTAGGATCGGTCTGTAGGATCAGTTTGTAGGATCAGTTTGTAGGATCAGTCTGTAGGATCAGGCTGTAGGATCAGTCTGTAGGATCAGTCTGTAGGATCAGTTTGTAGGATCGGTCTGTAGGATCAGTCTGAAGGATCAGTTTGTAGGATCAGTTTGTAGGATCGGTCTGTAGGATCAGTTTGTAGGATCAGTTTGTAGGATCAGTCTGTAGGATCAGGCTGTAGGATCAGTCTGTAGGATCAGGCTGTAGGATCAGTTTGTAGGATCAGGCTGTAGGATCAGTTTGTAGGATCAGTCTGTAGGATCAGTTTGTAGGATCGGTCTGTAGGATCAGTCTGAAGGATCAGTTTGTAGGATCAGTCTGTAGGATCAGGCTGTATCAGTTTGTAGGATCAGTTTGTAGGATCAGTCTGTAGGATCAGTCTGTAGGATCAGTCTGTAGGATCAGGCTGTATCAGTTTGTAGGATCAGTTTGTAGGATCAGTCTGTAGGATCAGTTTGTAGGATCAGTCTGAAGGATCAGTTTGTAGGATCAGTCTGTAGGATCAGTCTGTAGGATCAGTCTGTAGGATTAGTCCGTAGGCGTCCATTGGCTCAAGAAAATGATGAGTTCAGTGCTGGAGCTCTCAAACTTATTTCTAAAAGGTCTGCGTCTGGTTTTTATTGGAGGTCAGGGTTCTGGAACGATCGCCAAAAACAAATTAACATTTAATCGATTCATTCACGTCAAATCTCTCACGTCTTCAGTATTTAATTAAGAGCAAATGTTGCTGTAAAATAACTGGAAAATGATCAGAGATGGGCTGCTTGGGGACCAGCTCATTGAATTTAAAATGTAGATGAGACAGGTTGTAATGGGATCACCATCATGCTGGGTTGTGAGCCTCTAGAAGCACGTGTAATTCATGAAAATACTTTAAAGACAAAGTTTTAGTGAAAACATTCAACAAGTTGTAGCTCTGATACTTCACATCACTGACAGCTGTGCAGGAGGCTTCACTCAGACGTCCTGATGAATCTCGAACTCTCTCCCGTCTCAGGCTGACGGCTGGTGTTAAACTCCTTCTCCCACTGCGGCTCGGCTGTAATGTCTGAGGCGGTCGACTCCCGCGGCTTCACAGAACATTAGCGCCGCTCGCCGTCATCGCGCTCGCCGCCGGCAAAAGGTTAATTTGAAGGCCGACGACTCGCGGAGCTTTGATGTCGATGTTTAGACTGAGTCCGAGTCTCCACGGCGACGGCAGACACGCTTCAGTCAGCGAGGAGAGGATAACGAGACGCACCATGAGATATAATTACTGTATCTGTCCGTCTGTGTGTGTGTGTGTGTGTGTGTGTGTGTGTGTGAATCAGGCTGAAGGTTAAACACTAAAAATACGTTCAGAGTAACTGAGAGTTATTTATGAAACTGGCCTCATTCTCTCGGAGCGTCGGGAGGCAGAGTGACCGTTTCACACCAGAGTCGTCACCGACACACTTTCATAAACAGAGTTTAAATGCAGAACAGAATTAATAAAACATGGAGAGAAGCTGTAGTTTCATCTCAACTGATGAAAATGACACACACATTTCTATTTAATCTGCATGAAAGGACTGAAACACTGAAGCCAGTAAACACAGTGATCATATCTGAAGCAGCAGAGGAGGAGACATCCTGAGGTTTAGTCCCCAGTGTGACTCAAACTTCAACAGCACTGGATCCTACACTTCCCATAATGCCCCTGGGTCGGGGCGTCCCGGCCTGGTGGACACATCATTCAGACTTCACACTGAGTTACTTCTTCTGAAGTAAAAGTAGCAATACCACAGTGTAGAAGTAATCTATTACAAGTAAAAGTAATTTACTTCATTAAGAGTTCAGGGTGTAAAGATCCACAGCTGCAAATCGTTGTAACAATCCAGTATCAAGGATGCAAAGATCCGTATCATCGTCTAGAAGATGCACCTTGATTTTGGTGTACACCTCCGTCCTGGAGGTCGTTCACTTTAAAGTATTTACAGTTTCACGTTTCTGTGTTGGCAGTCTAACGAGCGTATTAAAGCTCTACCTGTTCGCCTCGAGCCGTTTACCTTGCTGTTAGGACGGCTGTTAAAGCCAGCTGTGCCAGTAAAACCATTAACCACCCAGATGGAGCCATTTTATACGAGCCAGAATCGTCTTTTTATTGAAGCTTTTCCGCTTTATTAGATGAAACAAAATGGAGGCTGATGTGGAAACTTAAATTATTATATCTTCATATTCATCATAAAAATCTGGCACACATCAGCGTCGTCACTGATCTCGTTCACTCTTCTGGTTGATTGTTTCTGCTCTCGGTGAACGCTGCTGAATATTTTCATGCTCGTCTGAGTTTCTGTGTTGATGGTCGAGTAAAGAACGTCCGACTCGACGTGTTGTTGGTTCGGTTCACAGTCGGTCTCCACCTTCCTGCAGCTCGGAGCTGTTTTTAACTTCTTCCTCTGCAGCAGCTGTTTACAGCCGAACCCTGACTGGACTTTAATTAGACGCTGCAGCAGGAGCTTCAAAGCTAACCGGGCTGCCGGCGCTTCATCGAGGTTCAACGTACTCAACAAGTGAAGCTTCTCACTGTTTATCCTGTTTATGTCTGACCTGTAGGAAAATATAGACTTTACCAGACATTTATAGTTTGAAGGTTTCAGTGAGGTGAGTGACTTCCCCCAAATTTTAACTGAAGTCATCCTGCAGATTTCAACTTTGTCCCAGCAGAGAAAAAATATCCTCTGAGATCAATTAGTGAGCTGAAGGCAGAAAAGTGTATCTGAGGTGTCTGAGGCTCTTTTAATTCAGCAGATCAGCCGATCAGGGTCCGTCCTGGAGCTTTAACAGTTGGCCAGACATGATCAGATCTCTCTTCCCGCTCTATAAATCCACAAATTAACACGTCCATCACTGAGACAAACATAAAGACATGTTGTGTTTTTAACACAAAGACAGAAAGAAGTTCATGGAGAACAAATAAGTCAGAATCAGTCAGAGACAGAGTTTCACACAGTTTTTAAAGTGTCTCCAACTCAACAACTCACTAAACTGACACATGTGTTAAGGGAGTCTGGTGATGTTGAACGGACAGTGTGTTCATGAACAATGTGTCTTGAGGGCATTTACACTTGTACTAGGACTACTGGATGTTAGTACCAGGTCTGAACAGCCTCAGTAAACCAGGACCAGGCTTCTATTGAACTCAAGTTATCAGCTATTGTTAAAGTGCCTTTGAGCAAGGCACTAAAGCCTCCAATGTGAATGTGTGTTAACGAACAGGAACAGCACCTCTCAGCACGTTGATGAAAAGGAGAGAGGGGGAAAGAAAAAGTTGAACGTCTTCTCGCAGCGTTCAGGCCGTGAAGGGAGAACATGTTCGTGTCGGGTCGGGAGGAGGAACAGAAGGTCACGGCTGTTTCTCTCCCTCGCTGTGACAGGAAAGGAGGATCCACCTACATGAAGGACAAACCTTAATGATGCTCTCACTGTCTGACTTCATGTTACCACACTGACTCTACGTCTGTAACCTTCCACACACCTGTGAGGATGGAAAGGTCTTCATCAGAGGAGGTCTGGGCCACATACTCTTGAAGAATCTGGGTCTTGTTCACAAGAAGGTTAAATAAAGCAGGAGATCATCAGGTGGACTGATAAAGTTTTAACAGTAATGAAGTTCAACAGATGAGTTCAACCTGAACGTTTGGATTCAAATACCCGCTCTGGTGTCCACGATCATGGATGGAGACGGTCCGACTTCGGGTGATGAATCGCCGGTTTTGATGCCACAAAGACAGCTTGTAATAACGTCACCGCCATCCCCTCCACCTCCTGCTGCGACAGGTGGCCAATGAGCATCGAATGTGAACGTCTTATGCCACGTCTGGTGCAAATGTCAACCCGGGTTGTTACTGTGGTTTGCAGAAATGTTAACTGCCACGGTAACGTCCTGACGACTGGGCCGACCCAAAACACCACGAATCCCTCCAGAACATACAGAAGTGCTCTAAAGTTGAGTGGGGATGTAAGATTTTCACCCGTAAAGTAAAATGTGAATCTCCAGACATCACCTTGATGGGGTTAAACGTATAATAATTTTCTCTGCAATAAAGAGAAGGAAAAGAAAGTCTCCAAAAATGGAAATACTGGAGGAAAGCAGCAGAAGCTCTGAAGTGAAATCGATGCGCTCTGCCTCCTTCCACCTCTTACAATCGAACCCTTAAGTCTAACAATGTTAATGCCTTTCTAAGCACCTTAAATACAGCACTAATGAGTTAAAAGGAGCTGCATTAAAACTGTATAAGATGAGAATCACTTGAGAAAGTCGCACACATATCTCACAGTCGGACATTTTAAGGATCTCACAGCTGCGGGCTCTTTGAGAACGAGGAAACGTTTCCTCTCTTTGACACCATGCATCACGAAAACTAGACAACGGGATGTTAACAGCTTTCACCTGCCGGAGGGTCGTGAGAATCAACGCTCGGATGACCATTAAAAATCTGAGACGAATGCCAAAACTGCAGCGAGGTGCCGGACCTGGTCATCTCTCAGCAGCTGCAGCGACGGCCCTGACGAGGTAATGAGGGCCAGGGAGAAATTAATAAATGATCTGCAGTAAGGATTTGTATTTCTCTTGCGTTTTTTTTTTTTATGTGGTCTAATTAATGCATGTTAACAAGCTAAATAACAAGCTTAAGGTAATTAGAGTTTGCTAATTGAATGGCCTGCCTCTGAAGGAGCTCAGGGCACCAAAGAAGACGGAGAAACGAGGCGAGTCTTCTGAAAAAAGACGCACAGCAACTCATCGGGGGGTGGGTGGAAGATGATGAGACGCAGGTCGAGAAATATGAAGAGCTGCGAGGAAATGTTTGAATCAAGATGAAAAGAAAAGCTGGGAGGAAATAAAGGCAGGCGGGCGATCTGCACCTTGGATCAGGCTATAGGCAGCCAGCAGGCGGGCTATAAGTCGGAGCAGAGTAAGTCATCATAGTAATTGGACTTGAGGAAGTGTGTGGAGCAGCTGCCTCCTCCTCTCACCGCCGTAACTCACCGCCATGATTAACTAACGTCTGCTGCAGCTGCTCAGCAGGAGACGCATCAGCAGTCAACATCCTCCGGTTCCACATGAAGGCGTTTTACAGCAGAGCAGGACGTAGACGCCTCCTCACACCTGATCTGGAGGTTTCGCTGAAGCAACAAGAGGCAACGTTTAAATGTGAGAACAGAGTTTATCTCGGCTGAGAGAGACGAGGCCGCTCAGCACAGGTTTGTTCTTCTGGTCTCAGAAAGTAGAGAAAGAAATCGAGACGGGCTGGAGTTCATTCAGAGAGTTTCTGAACTGGATGTGATAGTTTCACTATAACATAAGTATGAGGAGATCTTTTTAAAAATCCAGTCCACATCACTGTAACGATAACGTACATTGTTTGAATCACTTTAGCTAAGACAGCCAATCAGAATCCATCTGAATTCACCGGGCGTCAATCAGCTGGATTTCAGGGACATTTTCCTACAAGATAACGTCGCAGGAGTGATTATAATAATATAATATACTCACTTTACTGTGAGCTCATTTACAGTAGCAGACACTTTTTAATCTTCGGTCTTTGGGGCTGAAGTTTGTTTCCACTTTGAAGATCGGCAGAATAATTGAATAAAAACTGTCTTCAGAAGACGACACTCGTTAGCAGAAGTGTTAAAAGTCCACACATTGTTTCCTCCAGTAGGAGTTCAGACACTTTGTGTTTAAAATAGGTGCTTAGAGAACAAATCCTCCGCCATCGACTTGCCGGTCAACTCTCCTGACTCTCGTCACGTGAGAGGCGAAATGTGAGCACTGCTGTGTTCCTGCTAACGGTAGCATCCGATGTCAGACTTATTATTGATAAAAAAAACAAGCAAAATGACAAAGGAGCCTGAGGGCAAATAATCTAATCAGTCACAAGTCCATGTAAACATGGTGTAACACCCAGATGGTGCGGTTGAAAGTCAATTTACTCTTTCATGTTTACGTCTTAGTCGGACCTGAACTGGCCTCGGCGTTCTGCACATGTACCACAATCCCCACGCCGGGCGTCGACCCGGAAGTCGTCAATGGCATAAATCTATAGCAGGAAGCCGGGAAACGCAAAAGAAGAAGTGCTCGAGCAAGAAATACAGTTTAGGTTGCCTCATGGCGTCATTGTACAGCCTGTTTGCCGCTCCTGAACTTGTTATGTGATGTTATAGGTCAGCCGGATGAAGGTCCACTAGGAACTAGCTGAAACGGTGCATATCACCACCTACAATGGTGGAGTCGGACGTACTTCTGTCAATAAATCCAACTCTCTCCTGGTGCCAGTGGTCCAATTAATTCAATTTGCATGGAAGCGTTACACTAACTGTTGAACCTTGGTGTGATCGGGGCCTAACTTCGACTGGGTTTGAAGTTTTGTCTTCGATGTCTTCGTCTCGTGACTTTTTGAATCGAGACTCTCTGCAGAAACAGGTTTTTCTGCTCACCTGCCGGCTGCCACACAGTCCTCCTGTGTCAGCACAGAGTTAAAGCAAAGTGAAGCAAAGCGTGGAAGAAGCCCAGTGCTGCGGCAGACTGTCTGAAGACAGATACAAGTGTTGATGCCAGTGAAACCCCGGGGAAATACCCCAATACAACAGGAGTAGTTTATTAGAGGCAGTCTGGTAGAACAGAGAGGCAGTCGGGGTGGCAGAGATTTATTTCATACTCATAAGAAAATAAGTCCCGCTGTGGAGCGAGGGAGCGTTCAAAACAACAAAAACAACTGTGAAAACCTTTAACAGGAAACCTCCTGCAGTTCCTCTCACAGGTGGGAGGATTCGCTTTTTGCTTTCAGACAGCAGAGCAGCAGCGAGGTCCAACACTGATGTTGGGATCAGGTCTGGCTCACAGTCGGTGTCAGCCGGCTTTGTGCACGCTGTCATGTTGAAACAGGAAGGAGACAAAGTGTACGCTGCAGCATTTAGCTTCCCCTTCGCCGAAACCAAAAGCACAGGAGGGCGATGACATCAGCGAGACGTTTAGGACGCATAACATGAGTGACACACGATGCACACAAACAACAGACTTCATAAATTATTAATAATGTCCATGTGGGACCCAGACGGCGATTGGTTGGTCACAGTGACAGCAGCCTGCGGAGATAAATCACTGTGAATAATCTGTGAATCAGACTCTGATGATGCATTTAATGTGCTGATCGGACATAACGGTATATTGATGATGCTGTCACCAACGAGCAAAGGGCCAAATAACAACTTACAGCAGATATTTCCTGAATGTGTTTAAATTGACTGTAATGTTTCCTGGCTTCACAAGTTGTTTGAACTTTGTGATTGTGACCTGAAGGTCGTGTTCACCACCATCATCAGATCTGAAGCTCAGGGACTTTAACGCCTAACTCCAGTCTCTCAGGTCGCCTTAAAACCCGCCTGCTTTACCTGAAAACCATTAACTCCTCAAAGCACCCGTTCGATGTTTTCACATTTATGTCGTAGTTTTCATTCTTACATCTCAGTCCAGTGTTCACACGAGGGTTGGGTGGCGAACACAGATCGAATTACGTTGATACTGCAGCGTCACGGTGAGTCAGGACGACACGTCACAAACTTTAAATCTGAAAGCTGAAGAGTGAAACTGTGTTCGAGCCTGGACGCTGCAGTCGCAGCCTCCGACATGAACCACGAAGGATCTAAAATAGTGCGTGAGTTTCATAATATTAACGGGAAAATACAGCTTTTCACTGTCTTGCGTGTACTAACGCTTCCTTTGAAGTCTTGGAAAATACTCGGGAACATAAGATTGAGTAAATATAAAGGTTAGCTTAGCTTAAAGACTGAAGAAAGCCGTATTCCTTCTTCTTCTTCTACCCTTCGCTCAAGTCACATCGCTCCCCCTAGTGGTCGATGTATGAGTTATCTCCAACAGAGCTCGTATTAAAACTCACCTGCTGTGAGCAAACGTACCAACAGGTGTCTTTAAATCAACTGTGGTCTTCAGGATTAGAACAGCTAACGATGTCATCAACATCAATTACATAATCTATTTTGTGGTTTACTTTCTATTTCCATCATCACGTACTCATCAACAATATTCAACCGTCATCTTGTCGTCTTATCCAGCTGCTGTCGCTCGTGCTCAAACCTGTTCGGTGTGTGAAGCAGGTGTGACAGAGCGAATGTAGAACGAGTCCGGGCGTCTCATCTGTCTGACTTCCTGTCCTGATGATCCTCAGCAGGGGCGGAGCTGCTCTTCACTCGCCGGAGAGAGGAGGAGCTCAGTCAGCCGCCGATCCGAGATATAAATGATTACCTCACACTGACTGTGCAGAGTGAGAGGAGAGAAAGTCAAGTCTGCAGCCGAGATCCTCAGAGACACACACACACTGTCACACACACTCACACACTGTCACACACACACAGTCACACACACACACACAGTCACACACACACACACTGTCACACACACACTGTCACACACACACACACACAGTCACACACACACCTCGCGCTCAGGCGTGTCAGTCTCATTAACATGTAGACATCTTTATTAAGGTAACAGGCAGCCGGGCTCTCTTCTCATTATAGAGCGCTCAGGTTGAATCACTGTTTGGAATCACTTCACCTCTCTGCCAGCGATTAATCATGTCTGACGCCATTAAACGTCTCGTCTCGTTTCTTTTTTCTTACCTGTCATCGTGCGGGGGAGAAAACGAGGAGAGGTCGGCGAGGTGTCGCTGTAACGGAGAAACTGAACAAGGGGGGGGTCAAGGAGTTTGATGGTAATGGGAACGGATGACAAAGCGAGGTCGGACTGTGTCAGAATAATTAAAACAAATAGCGAGGAGGAGGGAAAACAAGGAGAGGGCAACGGGGACGCAAAACACAAGCAGGGGTCGAACACCTACACATGTACGTACACGTGTCGGCGTGGAGTCTGACGCTCCGTCGGGAGGTCGGAGGAGATGTTTTGGGTTCAGGAAGTAAAAGTCACATTTGTTTCTCCCTCAGACATCTGTGTCAGAAAATAACTGTTTCACTGATGAAAAGTCGAAGGAACCAGAAGATTGTGGACGTAAAACTTCAGTTGAGATGTTAACTACAGCTCCCATGATGCATTTTGTTAAGTAGCATCCAATGGTAATGCTTCAGATTCTATGAAAGACGATGGACAGTGTTCACAAACCGCTTCGATTGCGCCGTCTCTCTGAGTCACGCCTCTGACTGACTTCTTCGCCATAGCAACGCCAGCCAAGGCTCATGGGTATTGTAGTATTTAGAGTTATCCAACAGAAAAAAACATGTTTTTTTGGCCGCTCACAGGCTCTTTATCAAAACAAATGTTGAAGAGAAACTGAAACTGAACTCTGTGTCGTGTGCTCAGTTTTGGTCTCCACCACCTCCACTGTCCACCAGCTCGTCTCTAACTGTCGCTGCAGTCACGAGCTCGTCTGATCGTTTTTTTTCGTTCTTCCGACTTTGGTGTGGCCATGCGCGTCATGTCAGACTGTGGGAGCAACATGGACGCCAAAGAGAAGTCGTTTTGCATTTTAATCACTCAGAGCATTTAAACAACGCGCTGACAGCTGCAAAGGAAACGACACGATATGAGACCGGTAAAAGTTTCTTCTCGTCAACTCAATGTTTATTTTCGTCCGTCATGTTTTACTCTTGCACCTAAATTCTCTCCAGTTTTCCGAGTTGAGAGAGCATTCACATGAATTTTTTCTGATAATTTGTGTCCAAATGAAAATTTCCACATGTGACGTTTACATTTTCACATGTGAATTACAGACATTCACATGTGTTCGCCTTTTTTCACATGTAGATTTGAATTTCCACATGTGGAAACAAAACTCAGCACTTGACATCACATATGATTTGCTTCTTCATGTGTGATTTCCATGTCTGAATTAGCCTTTTTTCACATGCGGATTAGATAAAAGCACGTGTACAGGCAGTATTACTCATGGGAAGTCAAACCTTTCACTGATGATGTTGTGATTTACCGTTGGAAACCTTAAAATGGACGTGTTTTTAGCTCCACCTGTGAATGCATCTTGACACGTGATAAATTAATCTACATGTGTTTTGGTTTACAGGCATGTAAAACAATATTAATATATATAAATGAGACACAAGACTGAAATGATGAGTTCAAAGAGGCTAAGAAGCTCAGTGGACTCTGTAGGTTTCCCTCCCTCATGTACACTTTGTCACTTGATCCATTGTTCATTTAAAAATATGGATTAGAGCGGCTGAGTCCTCTGAAAGAATCCAAAATCAACCGGCAGATGGTCGTCACACCTCGGGGAAGCGCTGCGCTGCAATCTGGAATTAAATATATAAAACCTACAAAAGGTACAAACAAAAAGCAACATTTCCTCACAGAGACAAACACACTTTATTCAACAGCCGAGTGTGTTCCTTTTAAAGAGCAGAAGGGATGATCACTGTCGAGTGTTTGTCTTCAGTTCGAGGAGGGAAAAATGGTTTCACCCCAACATTTCCCAACTGTGATGGAGGCAGACAGATGGAGAGGCAGACAGACATTTAGATCTGCAGGCAGGAGAGCCAGACACACACACACACACACACACACACACACACACACACAGCCTTTCACACACTCTGACATGCAGCTAATGTAGACGAGTAAACACACACACACACACACGCACACACACGGCGGTGTTTGTGGAGGTGTGTTGGAGTTGAGGGGATTTCCCTCCTTCTGCTGGTGATGTTGTCGTGTCTCATTATCCAGTTTGTAGCCCAGAGAGGACTCAGTTTATCCCCCCGTATGGACGCACGGTTTTTAATGAAAAATGCTAAACAGGCGGGGGGCGACGAAGGGTTAAAACACGTCCTGCTGAAAGGAACACGGGAAATCAAGAGCAGTCGAGGGTTTCTTTGTGCTTAAAGCAGAAAACAAGGACGTTTCACAACGAAACTCCTGAACAACTGAAGTAGCTGAACACATTTTACTGTCCTGTTTGTCTCTAATATACGTGAATCTGAGCGATGTCGTCTGAATGCACAACTACTTTAAAACACAAAGGAAAAACAGGACTGTTGTCAGTTTGATTCCTCTGCTTCAACAGCCCGGGGGTTAGACATAACTCATGGACGGGTTAATAACCCTGCTTCAGAGTGATCAAGGGGTCTTTATATTGCAGAGCGAGGTGTAGTTTATTCGTCAGTTTACTGTAGAAAACTGTGTTTTGCAGAATTGTTCAGTATTGACGTGTTTATCTGGCGACATTATTGATTGGACACAAACTGACACTAACAATCAGCGATCAACTGATAAATGTGATGAACTGCAGACGTCCAACATGGCGGTCAGTGCTCTGTGTCATGTTTCGCCTCATGTGACTCCTCGGTCTTTGCCTTTTCCTCGCCCGTCTGACCGTCCGGCCTCTGCAGCTCTCCGCCTCACTCATTAGTGGTTTTATAATCTCAGCTGGCGTACAGGGACCGTTGATTATCACTGTGTGGATGACAAAGTGTCTTAACCTCCACTAAACAGAGGATCAGGCCTCTAAGCTGTGTGAACAGCTCCACCACCTAACCTCGCCAAAGCCCCGCCATTTCCCAGTAATCCGCCCGTAATTACAGCCTGATCTCTGCGGCTTCGCTGATTGGTTGGTGTGTGTGGACGCTCACACACCTGTGAGCGAGTGTGTGTGTGTGTGTGTGTTTTGTACGCAGGCGCATTCACGCGAGGACGGTGATGTCAGCGGGAAAACAAACAGGCGGAGGAGTGAAGCTACGTCACGTACCTGAGTGTGAGTGTGAGTGGGTTCATGTTCAAAACACAAAGAGGTTCAGTATTTATGGACTCATGAGTCAGTGTGTGTGTGTGTGTGTGTGTGTGTGTGTGTGTGTGTGTGTGTGTGTGTGTGCCCACTCAGGCAGGATGAGCATGATGTCAGTAAAAACACAGCGAGTGTATTTTCAGAATAAAAGCAGATGACGAGAGCTGAGCTGATGCCTTGATCTATTTTCTGCATTGATTCTAATAATTGATGATCAGGTGTGAATCTGCAGACCTGCTGACTCAACACATGATCAATCGATCAGTGATCAGTCATGTCATGGTAACAAATATCGAGGCTCATCTCCAGAGGAAACAGATTCAACTGTTAGCTTCTAAAATAAAAATGTTCAGACGGGATGTCAGGTTTTATCAGGACAGCTGCTTCACTCCAAACTGCTTCACTGTATGAACCTGGACTGAGCTTTTGATGTGTAGGAGATCGCAGAACATTATTCAACATGAAATACTGACCGATCCTGTCGGCGAGTCGGGAGTTTTAAACAAGGACGTTTATTTTTTAGTTACATACATCTTCATTAATATCATCGGATTATTTCATCCGAATTTCTCACAATCAATAACCAAAAGAGTAAAAGGCTGAGGCACAAGGCTCATTTTTGCCCGTCCTTAACATCCAAAGAATAACCCAGAATATCAGCAACACCAAGGACAGAAGATAAATAGATTAAACTCTAAATTATAATCCTTATTATTTATTCCTGTGATCCTGTTGTCTTTAATAAGATGAAACTTGGTTCTCATTACAGAAATGCCACCATATCTCTTTAACGCATGATCAGTCAGAATCAAATTCAGGTGGTGCCATCAGACAACTGTCGCCAACGCTGCTGAAAAGTGATGTCGTTCAGCTTTAGGTGGCGCTACAGGACAAATCAAAACTGTATGAATGCAGAATTTTGCGACGCTGACAGGATGTCGATTACTGCACGCATCGTGAGCAGCGGCAGCAGATCGCACGCTTTTTCTGAAGAGAAGCGAGTTTTCTATTTTTATAATAAATCTTCTCAGAAGCAGCTCAGACTGAGACGATGATCAACACCGGTGACTCCTCGCCGAGCATCTTCAAACGCTCCCAAACCCAAAATTAATCAAAGAACTGCAGCTAAACTGAATCACACTCACTTCTATTTCAACACACCCTGATTTGTACTGGAAGTCTGTTTTAATTGAACACACACACACACACACACACACACACACACACAGATCTATAAACGGCGAGGTAAACCCGCGTGTTGCCTGGTTACTAATCACTCTGCATAATTTATGTGGTCCTCATCACTAATTCAGCAGCGAGGCTCAATAACAGGCGGCTGCTGCAGCTCATATTGTTTTCATAATCTATTTTCATTACTGGAGGCCCGTTCGAAGCAGCGCTCGCACCGCCGGGACGCTTCATGTTTAAGATTTCAGACACGAAGTCTGCGCTCGGATTCAGAGTGACAGTGAAAGAAACAGACGGACACGATCGCATTTCTCCGCTGTCGTCGTTGTGATCAGCACTTTGTAACTTAGTTCAGAAAAGTTGTGGACGGAAACAGTGAAGAGATGAGTCGAGAATCCAGCTCGTCTTTGATTCAGATATGAGACTCAAACGTTAAACCTCCTTTTTTCACTCGTGAAGCAACAGATCTGTCAAGATGAGCGACCTCAGTGAAGACAGTCGGTGTCAGGAGAGATTCGTCTCTGAAACAAGAGGCTAACAAGAAAAAAACAAACTTTAAGACGGATCACACACGAGGGAAATCTGCTCCACGGTTCAGATGTTTGGTAATGAGCCCGACGCCAAATCAGAGATCCAAACTGAACAGGAGAAGTTTGATTGCAGTTGTATTGATTTCAATTGTTTGTGCTTTAAATCTCGTAATTGTTCTCGTTGTCAGTTTCTGCTTCTTGTCTTTAACTTTGTTAGCTTGTTGTAGCCGTCCTTCCTCCTGACTGTCTTTCATATTTCACTCGTCTGATGTATTTTGTCGACCGCTGTAAACGAGGGTTTTCTCTTAGCGTGTTTTTTGAGGATTCAAATAAAAAAGTGAATGAAAAAATGAAAACAGTCGTTTGACAACATAAGATTAACTCACTGTGAGATTTACACATAAATCTGTGCTTGGTGTGAAAAGACTGACTCTCCTTTCACAGAAGTGCAGTCGTCACTCTGAGCAGATTTATTGTGATGTTCATCTTGTTTACGAGCTTCTCTGAGCCCAGTTGGCTCCATGTTGGTGTTGGTTCTGGTGCTGATGAGACGATGTAGTTCACTGAGCGCTTTGACACAAAACTACATGAGGTTTGACTTTAATACAACAAACTGACACTTTGTTCACTTATCTAACTCCAACAGGATCAATAAATGATCTGTCTCTCTTCGTTCACTACCAGACAAAGGTTGGATCAAACAAGGTCCATGAGGTCGACCAGAAGTTGTGACTGTGTCCTTCAGTAGCTGCTCTGGGGCTTTCACTCGTATCACATGATCTTCATCAGCAGGTCATGTGCAGAGCGTTTTATGGACTGGTTGGCTTTAAAGTTGACACCACAGGCAGGAGGAGGTGATCGTGTCGTCTGAATGAACTTTGAACCTCCATATTTGAACAAAACAGAAAACACAGCATGAACTAACAGAGTCTGGAGCAAAATAAAAATATAAAAGAGACAAAATGATTTGAATATAACGTAGAAATAAACATAAATAAAACAAGTGTGTCAGAGCGAGTTTAGAGAGTTTAATGTAAATCGATGTTTGCTTCTGGCATTTTAAAGGCAATGATCAAAAACATATTTAATCATTCAGTTTGAGTTTTATAGTACGAGCACGTTGTTGCTTCTCGTTGTATTTTTTCTTCTCTGTGTTCATTTCAGTTTAGTAACTGAGTCCTGACCCAGACGTGTTGGTACTGACGCCCTCCTGGATGCACCGCGTCTGAAGTGACTTTATTTCCAGCTATAAGTAGTCGATGTATAAGTGAAGGGAAATGTGAACGGTTCCTCAGCAGACGATCATCTTGAGCTCCATTTCCGCTCTTTTTCTGCCCGTTTGACTCCCATGTTGCACTGCAGCCATATTTCCCTCCTTGAGATCTGCCAGTGAGAGCGTCCATCTATAAATCATGGTGTTGGGAGACGAGTGGAGGCCGCCAGAAGTCCATTTAGGACCGTTAATGGTGACGGATGAGTGCGTGGCTGTGTGAGATGTGGTGAGATGAAGAGATCTGAGCCTCTGAGGGCTTCGGATGAACGTGTTCCTCAAGCTGGTCCAACACAGCAGCTGTCCGGCACCGGCACCGGCACCGGGTCTTATTCTGAAATGCGGTAGTATTTTTAGATTACTGACTTTACATCCAGTGTTATTAAAGCTGTTTTACATTCATCTAGAAACACAATTAAACCGTCTTTAACTTTAAATTATGATGCACCAAACTTTTCTTTGGTTACTTAATGAGGTTGGAAAGACACATGAACTGTTCTCACAGTGACATGTCATTGTGATTGTGATGTTTTCGCTCCCCACTCGTCTGATGCGACGTTAAGCTTCAAACTCTGACGCTCTCACGTCCGTTTCGGGGGTGGAGGGCTCTGAGGTCGAGTTAGCAACTATACAGTAGCTCTGCTCCGTCCGGTTAGGATTTCAAAATGCTGTTGAGGCTGCTGATGTGTTTGTGCAGTGATAATGTGTTGTAACTATTTAGTCTCACCATGACATTTTCCTTCGTGTTCTTGTTTTTCCCTCGCAAGCAACAAAAAGTAATGTGAAATTCTCGCCTTAACCTTAAACCCTAAATAAGAGGCGCTGTGCAGGATCAGCAGCACACCTTCAATCAGCCGATTAGTAACTTCAGGATCCGGCCATCAACCCGGTTCACCGTACATTTAGATCGATCCAGGAGCCGACGTATCGATGTTCTCACATCTCGATTTACGATTCATATCAGTGAATCTTTACACACTCAATTATCAGTAACTTGATGAGAGGTAAATACTGAACGCAGATATTGAGGATTATAACTTTAAAAAGAGAAAGACGAGCCAGGTGAGGAGGATTAGTGGATGGAGGGATGAAGGAGGAAGTGAGAGGAGAGTGATGACCTGCAGCGTGAAGCAGAGTCAGAGTGAACAAGCGCAGGTGGAATTAAAAGAGACAAAAGGAGTGATGGAGGAAATGTGGAGGAGATATGAATAAGCTGAGAAGCAGGATTGAGCTGAGACGAGGAGAGAGTGATGGAGAGAGCAGGAGGAAGAGGAGAGGGTGAAAATGAAGGTATTAGAGAGGAAGAGGAGTGAGGGATGGGAGGAGGGGAGGGAACGAAAGGAGATGAATGAGAGGGAGGGAAAGGGTGACGACAAAAGACTTGAAAAATGTAACGAGAGAGGAACGAGGAGAGGTGAGAGATGTGAAGGAGTGATGAAGAGGAGGGAGACAGAAAGTGTAGCTGAAGGAGGAGGGAGAGCAAAAGACCGGAAAGAAGAAGAACTGGATGAAAAGTGAGAATGAATCAGAGCTAAAGTGTGAATGTATTTCATTTAGAGCCGAAGCAGAGGAACAACACACTGAGTGTAAACAACACAAACATTAAATATCACAATCAGCACGAGTTTCACTTCTAATACTTCACATATTTCTGTAACCACCTCCAGTTCTCTGGTGTTGTAGTGTCGGTCCGGTCCGGTCCGGTTTCGTCCTGACCATCATTCTCTTAAGTAGTAGCTGGTTTTAGCATGTAGGCCCCAGTTGGTTCCAGTATTACAGGTATGAGTAATCTGGTTCGGTCCAGTTTGTTCTGGTATTGTTGGTGTTTAATCACACAACACACCGAGCTGCAGCTGTTTAAGCCCGGTTTGGTCCAGAACTCACTGGCATCTTTAGTCTGATTGAGTCCAATAACTCGGAGGATCAGAACCTGTTACTGTGAGTGGACTGATGATGAAGATGATGAAGATGTGTTTGTCTTTTCTTCACACGACCCTCCACATCAGTCTGCATACAGATGTTGAGTTACTCACACACACACACGACTGCTGCCGTCACATGTCATGTGATCATTAAACAATGACGTCATCATCAGACGGCTACACGTATATGTGCACACACACACACACACACACACACACACACACACACACACACACACACACACACACATCTCACCACAACCACCGTTCTCTGCAAGCTTTTGTGATTGGCTGAGGGAGGGGGCCGGGCATTGCAGAGCTGTGTGTGGGTAAAAAAAAAAAAGGGGGGGGGTTGTCTCATCACGCAAACGCACACACACACACTACACACACACACACACACACACACACACACACACACACACACACAGAGTGATGTTTGCTCTGGAGCCATCTATCCTCGCTGTGTGTCGTGCGATCTGTTTTGGCTGACGTCTTTGCCACACTGCGGCTCAGTTCAATGATGCTCTGCACACACACACACACACACACACACACACACACACACACGCACAGACTGACTCTTGAGCATCAGTCAGGCGTCTTTCCCGCCTTTCTTCTCGGCTGCCTGTACGTCAGTGTCTCATGCGTCAGATGTGTGATTTCTCTCGCGGTGAAAGCTCTTCATTAGCCTCGGTGTCAGTTAACCTGCCGGCAGCAGCAGCAGCAGCAGCGCACCCACTCTCACTGTTGATCTCTGTGGTTGAGATGATCCAGATGGGCTGACAGGCTCAAGATCGTCAGATCTGACGCGGCAAAAGGCGAAGATTCACCGCTCTGACACTGAGTACAGCCTCACAGAGAGTTCAAAACCCCTGCAGCCAAAGAGCCGTGCCCTGGAGGAGTCTGCAGCATCCAGTTCATACACCGCCATCAAAAATCACCACTTCATAGAGGAGTCCTGGACCCTAAATATACACCCAAAACCTCAAGTTGTATTCAAGTTCTGCGCCAGAAATCTCCAGTTTATAGACCGGTCCCATAATCCCCAACTACGTGGAGGTGGGACAGATCAGTTGTAAGTTTATTGTCCAGTCTTCCCCCACAGACATTAAGTTCATAGACCAGTTCCTGTCAGTCAGTAGCACAGTGCAGCGTCTGACTCCACCTAATCCACACATGAAGAGCAGTGAAGAGAAAGTGGAGCGTGGGTGGAGGTGAGGCCTGGTTACTGAAACAAGTCCACCTAGCTGGAAGCTAACAAGCTAGCTGTGGTTACACAGAAAGAGAAGTGAATGTGTCCTCGCTTTAACAGTGCGATGACTGTACATTAACCGTAAGATAGAGAGGGAAAGCAGGCACCAAGAAAAGAGGAAGTAGTTTCAGATTCAGGGGTTAATTTCTTTAAGTGTGGCTTGAGATGAATTTAATTTCTCCTCCATAATAAACTCACTTTCCTCGGGAGAAATCCTCCTGGTTGCACTGACAGCTTTCTCTATTTTATTTTCTGTACTTATAATGTGATTTACTGGGCGGTTCTGGTTCTGAGTTACATTGAACACACATTAAAACGTCTCAGATTCAACCTGCAGTCACCCTGTCTAATTACATGTGGTGTTTTCTGTCACGACTGTCTGTGTAGTCATTACACTTAATCACGATCCTGCAGCTTAAAACCACAACCGCCGCACAGTCTCTAATAATGCGGTCATAAATATATTCATGGCAAATATAATTAGGACGAACTGAGACAGACGAAGGCAGCGGAGGAGGAGAGAAACGGACGGAAAATTATGTTTTATCAGGGATGAGTTGAAACCAACAGCAGGGAGCAAATTAAAAGTAAAAAAAGTGTGGATTTAAAGATATGAATCCAGATGAGGTGTGAAGGAGAGCGCAGGAGATGGAGAGGAGTAATGAGGTGGCTGAGAGACGAGAAGTGTCTGATTGAAATGCATCGGAGCGAATTTTAATCTGTCTTTACATAAAAATCTCCATTAGGTGTCGTTACATTCGGGTTATTTGACTATTGTTGGACTGAATTAGCAATAAGTTTATTTCTGTGTTTGTTCGTCTGTTTTAGTTTCTATTCACTGATGAGAATTTGAATATATACATCAAAGTTTTTACTCTCAGACTTTACTTTTATTTATTTAGTTAGTTGGTTTGTTAGTTCGATTTTACTTCTTGTTCATTAGTTGTTTCTTCAAAGTTTCTGTGGATGAATCTGCAAAAACTATTTTAAACATGGGCGCTGTATTAACTCTTCCTACTGACCAAAGGTTTTGGATCGGTCCAGTACATCTCGCCTGCTGGCTGCTGCCACACGACTGTAATTTAATCCTTCAGGACAACTGCGACCGTCAAAGTTACGTCCATTAAAAGTGCCCATTAAACACTTTTAGTGGACGTAACTCTGAAGGTCGCAGTTGCCCTGCAGGATTAACTTACAGCCAGCTGAGGAGATTTACTGGACCGACTCCTAAACTTTAGTTAAGTATGAATCATGTAATAAAGGGCCCGGTTTTAAAGATACAAGAATCTCCCTTAAATATAAAACACAGTTACCTCGACAGAAGCATTTCAGTGAGATAAATTGGATTTTACTTCTATTGGCTGATTTGTTTTACTTATTACAAGCATTTTTTCCAGTGCAGCAGCAGAGTGAACTAGAAACAATGAGAGTAAGCAAAAAAAAGAATAATAGCAAGTAATGGAAAAAGATAGAGACTGGAGAGAAAAGCCATTAGGCACTGAGAGCGTTGGCAGACAGAAAGGGCCGAGCGATCAGGACAAGAAACAATATAACAATCTACTGAATCCACCTAATTTGCTCTGGAGACTGCAGACAGACTTGAACTTCTCCATCTGAACTCTCTAAAGCACAATATTACATTAAAGATAGTAAAAGCTCCTCATCAGCCATGTTGTTCACAATATGTCGCCCGAGGAAGAGTCACATGAAGTTATTCGTCCAATCAGCACAGCTCATCAGGAGTGACTTCACTTGGTTTGTTTGTTCTTGTAGCATTGATCTACGAGTCAACAAGCTCAAATGAATTTTGTAAACAAAACATTAACACATTAAATCCTGGGATCTTTACGAGTTCCCTGAATAATTGATTGTGGAAGGTTTCAAGATCATCAAAGATCAACCTCCACTGCAGGCAGGACTACAGCAAGCAACACCTGTGACCGGGGAGGTTATGTTTTCACCGTGTCCGTTGTTGGTTGGTTGGTTGGTGAATTTGTTGGTTAGTTGGTTGGTAGGTTTGTTGGTTGATTAGTTGGTTGGTTGGTTGGTTGATTAGTTGGTTGATTGGTTTGTTGGTTGATTAGTTGGTTGATTGGTTTGTTGGTTGATTAGTTGGTTGATTGGTTTGTTGGTTGATTAGTTGGTTGGTTGGTTGGTTTGTCGGTTTGTTGGTTGGTTAGTTGGTTGGTTGGTTGGTTGGTTGGTTGGTTGGTTTGTTGGTTGGTTGGTTGGTTGATTGGTTGGTTGGTTGGTTGGTTGGTTGGTTGATTGGTTGGTTGGTTGGTTGGTTTGTCGGTTTGTTGGTTTGTTGGTTGGTTGGTTGGTTGGTTTGTTGGTTGGTTAGTTGGTTGGTTGGTTGGTTGGTTGATTGGTTGGTTGGTTGATTGGTTGGTTGGTTGGTTGGTTTGTTGGTTTGTCGGTTGGTTACTTTGTCAGCAGGATTAGCCCAAACTACTAAACAGATTTCCACTAAACTTGAATGGAGGGTATCGGCCCAATTTGGACCTCATTAGCTTTTTGTGTTGATCTGTATAATTTCTGTAACATTGATAAGGCGTTTTTTTCCATTTCTCTGGGGATAATGCACAGACCTTAACATGTTTTTTCAGATGGCTGGTATCTATGAGTGAGCACAGAAAAGGACTGTTTGGCTTGGCAAAGGTATGCACTCTACTGAGTGCGCTTCTAGTAGATGATGTGGAAGTCTAGTGGAAAGTGTCTTTCCTTCTTTTTATATTCCCAAATCTCCTTCACGATTCTCACAGAGGAGGACACAGGAGGAGACGGGAGGTGAAGGAGGTGAAGGAGGAGCAGAAAGAGGAGAACAGGTGTAGAAGAATGGAGTAGAGGAGGAGGATGATGAGGTCACACATCTGATTGATTGTGCGTTATCATGAAGTGGAGATTTATTCCAGCGTGTTCCCTCATCTCCAGCGACCCCACGACCCCGCGCTCATTAGCATAGAAACCACATTCCCCGGTTGCTGATTGGACCGGGACCGACAAGACCAGGATGCAAAGGAGGAAGTGTGTGTGTGTGTTTGCGTGCACGGGCGCCGTGTGGACTCACACCTACAAGGGGGGCAGGCAGGTTACACATCATCATAATGAGCCGAAGCATTTCCAATCAAAGCAGGTAATTCCTCCTCGCGCTCGCCGCCCGCCTCTTGTTTTGAGTCTGTGTGTGTGTGTGTGTGTGTTTGTGGGTGTGTTGGTCCATTAGTGGAGAGCCATTTGATGCCCCCACGCACAAATATTTAGAAAAATGTCCAGATTACATCCCAAGACTCTCCGCCCACTCCTCACCCAGCCGCCGACCTCAGAATATGAGTCTGAAAGCCAAACAGCCTGTGGCCACGCCGCCGCCGCACACGACTAATTATTTCTGCAGATCTGTGCAGAAGTGATGATATAGGAATCTAATCTCTCCGGTACCGGCGCTGTGGTTTCTGTTCTGTCTGCAGTGACACACAGTGTTTCTCTAGTGGGCTCAGTGTGAGCAGCAGCATACCAACTAATCCTGCCTGGTGCTCGAGTGGAAACATACTGAACAAAGTCCGGTCCAATTAAAGCTGCTGACACATTCAACAAGCCCCTGCTCCAGAACTACCCGAAACTAGATAGTGAAGATGTAATGTGTAACATTTCTGCGTTAAAATGTCTAAAAATGACTCGACCTTTGTTCTGCATGTTGTTGACTGGTCCATAACCGTCCAAACGTAACGAGAAGAAAACTGTAACACATCAGAGAGTTGAGCTGAAGCTCTGAGTGAAGTCACTGAAGATCTGAACTGTTGCACCACAATGTCGAACGTCGCTGACTTAGATCAGATCGGTTGGTTGACGGCCTGCTCTCTACATGATGACTCTGACCTGATGGATCGGGCCGTGGTCCTGCATTGATTCCTCCTGTTACATCCTCTCCAGTCATGAGGAGGAGGAGGCAGCTTACAGGGATTTGAAGCCTTCACATGTGAGACGTGGACTGTAAAAAAGGGGATTTAAGTCAATATTCACATCACTCATGGTCCACTATGAGTCCTACGCATATCGTGGACTCGACTCCATTTATATCCTGAAAGGAGAAGCGCTGGACTGACTGGTGTGGCTCCATCTCTGTGGGCCTGACTGAAATATGTTGGATGTATTATCATGTCAGTTTGTACAGATGGTCCCACGAGGACAAATCCTACTGACTTTGGTGATCTGCTGACGTTCTCTGAACATTTAAACTTTTGAATTTGAATTTGTGAGGGGTGATAGTATTTTTAAGTTCTTGCCGGTTTAACTACCTCAACTTCCTTCGCTTCATTTTTTAAACTGAACGTTTGAAATGTTGTTAGATTCATGTGTTATTCGTCCTCGCCTGGTGTAAGTGACATCGATAAAGTACGTGGTTTGGTACCAGAACAATTAATCAAACGTACCGCTAATAAAGCTCGTCTGAGTCGCGTTTATATGAGTAACACAACAGCCCATGAGTGTCTGACCTGCTGTCTGTCTGACATTTTATTTGACAGGTTTTTGATTTTCTGCCTGTCAAACATTCAGCCGCAGCAGTGCGATAAAAAGCAGCTTGTTTTCCTCCAGACCGGATTAAAAACATCACACAGACGAGTTGAAGCAATTCATAAGGAAACAACGTGTTGTTAAGATGGTATAAAGTCAGCTGATGTGTGTTCTTGTTGGAAATGTGAACGTGACTGGTTTTGAAGGCAGGTAGCTGTTGTCCCCGCTTCACTGCTGCGTACCAGAGAACCTGAAGACACATTTTTGGAGATGGACCCACGTCGTGTCCAGGGATGAATATTTGTGGTTCTGGAGATTTTCTGGCTTCATCCTTTCTCAGTCGACCATCGAGGCGTTCAACAATCCTTAAATCTTTGAGGATCTCCAAGAGAAACATTCGTATCGACCACAGATCAGTTGTGTTTCTGTCCCTCCTGGATGAAGACGTGCAGAAATAATATATTTATGTCAACCAGAGAGGAACTGTCCGATGAAGCGTTCACATGGTTGTCAGCTGATACGTTCCTGATCAACAGATTATCAGAGGTTATCAGAGGCCTCTACTTTACACGTTTGTGCAGCAGTTTGTTGTTCTTGGATCTAAAACCAGAGCTGAGGTTGATGTTGTTGTGATGTTTGTCTCTTGTCAGTGAGTTTATTTCGTCCTGTTTGCATTGTTACATCTGTTAAAGCATGAAATCTCACATCGTTGCCATTTTAACATTTTTAAGCTTTAACATCTTCACATGTGGCAGACAACATCAAGGTAACCACGTTAAGGTGAAAAACTGCAGAGAAGATTAAATCCTCCTCCAGTTTACGGCTCAGTCTGCAGCAGCTCTGTCAGTCTGGGTCGTCTCGGCGCTTCAGAGACCCGTCTCCACTTTGTGCTATCAATCATTCTGCAGGAAGTTTTTCAAACGGCAGATATCTCATCTCAGAACAAAACTCTTCAACTGCTCCGAGGCGGGTCAAAGCAAAGGGCAAACGCTCGGTGGAATAAAGGATTATGGGTAATTCCGAGGATTTCAGGCGTTTTCAGCCGGGACCCAGATGAGAGGGAAGCGGGTTTTCTCTCCGGGATCGAGACTAATTGAGACAAACTGACGAGTCGACCCTCCAGAAACTGAGTCCCTGACCTCTGTCTGGGTCGTGATCTGCAGTTTAAGAAACAGAACGGAAAACACTGAGCCGGGGAGTCGAACATCTGGGATTTCATTCTGATGTCGTCAACTCGGCAAGCGGATGTTCTTCAGAATTAAAATACTCGAGTGCTCAGTTCATCTGAGTCTCCTGAGGTCGTCAGGTGTCGGGTTTTTATCTTGTTCTGTTTAACTCTGGATCAGAAAACGACAGAAGATAGTGACTGAATTTTAATATTCGGGTGAACTTTTGCTTTAAAAACCAAAAATTGAGACATTTAATCAAGAATAACAAGAAGTTTCTTTTCGTCCTCAACACGTTTCCTACACGTTGTCCACATGTTGCTGAGCTCACACGAGAGGTCTCCACCTCTGGTTTCAAACCCTGTGCCTGCAGAAGTGCCCTTGAGCAGCGCACTTAGGTCCTGCTGGCTGAGCGGAGGCACCTGCTCTCTGGAGCGATCGATGAAGAATCAGAAAGTAACTGAAGAACGAGAGGAAATGATACGAGTGTGTGTGTGTTTGTGTTTGTGTGCGTGTGTGTGTTTGTGTGTGTGTGCGTGTGTGTGTGTGTGTGTGTGTGTGTGCAGGTGCTGTGCTTCAGGCTATATTATTCAACACTTCAACTTAATGCTGTCAATAAATCTATACAACCTGAGCCTCCCACTCACAAGCTCTAACACACACACACACGCACACACACACACACACACACACACACACACACACACACACACATACACACAGACTCACAGTGATGTCAGATTATTGTCGGTCTCACTTTCGTCTAACACAAAATCTGATAAAAAACAGCTGATTGACTTCCTGCAGAGAGGTGCAGTCTGTAGTCCTGGCACTCAGTTAGCACGTTAGCACATCTGGTTCCCTCGTCTCAAAGTCTGTGAGTTTATTTAATTGGTGTTTGGTTTTTAAATGTCTGAAAGAAAGAAAGAAAGAAAGAAAGAAAGAAAGAAAGAAAGATAGAAAGATAGACGAGGATGTCAAAAGGACATAAGGACGTTGGGAGGAGGTGGAGACACTGTCGTCCACCATCTTGTGGGAGAAACATCTGTCTCTTTGCTAACTGCTCCGCTGTTTTGACAGCAGCTGAATTGATACGTTAGCATGTATGCTAACTTACCTGTGTCATATGTTGTGTTTTATTGCAGCGGGGGCAGGAAACAAGGTGGGCTGGGCGTTCGGTCTGGGCCTGGAGAGGCTGGCCATGATCCTGTACAGCATCCCAGACATCCGGCTGTTCTGGAGTCAGGACCAACGCTTCCTCCAGCAGTTCAGAGTCCACGACATCCAGCAGCCCGTCTGCTTCCAGGTACGAACAGACAAACACCTGGAACACCTGGAACACCTGAGTCTGTGTGAGTCAGTGTGAGTCTGTGTGAGTCTGTGTGAGTCAGTGTGAGTCTGTGTGTGTCAGTGTGAGTCAGTGTGAGTCTGTCTGAGGGCAAAAACGATCAAAGTCAAGCTTCACTGATGATAAACGTCGTTTTGGAAGTCGCTGGTTTCACCTCCTCGTTCTCACCTTCTGTTCTCATACTTTCCTCCTTTTGCCCTCTCCCCTGTGTGGTGTCTGTGTGTGTGTGTGTGTGTGTGTGTGTGTGTGTGTGTGTGTGTGTGTGTGTGTGTGTGTGTGTGTGTGTGTGTGTGTGTTATGATGGTGGTGGGGTCAGGGGAAGTGACTGCTGCCGGCTGATGTGAGCTCCCACTGTCAAAATGTTTTATACATGAGGTTAAGAGGCTAGAACACACACACACACACACACACACATACACACACACTTACACACACACACACACACTACACACACACCACACACACACATGGTTCACACAGCGGTGACTCTGTCCCTGCTTAAGGTGTTTTTGTCGACTCTCGTCTTCACTAATGAAGAACATTTCAAGTGACTGTTGGAGGGCAGAGAGGAGAGAAGAGGAGGAGAGAAGAGGGGAGGAAGGAAGGAAGGAAGGAAGGAAGGAAGGAAGGAAGGAAACAAACAGGGAGGACAGAGCTGGTGAAATGAAAACAAATGATATGGGAGACGAGCGATGGAGGCATTAAAGATTCACAGACGACAACAGAAACTGACAGAGGTGATGAGAGAGAAGGAAAAATAACTTTAATATAAAGATATGTAGGGACAGACCCTCTCCTCCTCTTCCTCTCCTCCTGTCCTCCCCACTTCCTCTCCTCCTGTCCTCCCCACTTCCTCTCCTCCTCTCCTCCTCTCCTCCTGTCCTCCTGTCCTCCCCTCTTCCTCTCCTCCTGTCCTCCCCACTTCCTCTCCTCCTGTCCTCCCCACTTCCTCTCCTCCTCTCCTCCTCTCCTCCTGTCCTCCTGTCCTCCTCTCCTTCTCTCCTCCTGTCCTCCCCTCTTCCTCTCCTCCTGTCCTCCCCACTTCCTCTCCTCCTCTCCTCCTCTCCTCCTGTCCTCCTGTCCTCCTCTCCTTCTCTCCTCCTGTCCTCCCCTCTTCCTCTCCTCCTGTCCTCCCCATTTCCTCTCCTCCTGTCCTCCTCTCCTTCTCTCCTCCTGTCCTCCCCTCCTCCTCTCTTCCTGTCCTCCTGTCCTCCCCGCTTCCTCTCCTCCTCTCCTCCTCTCCTCCTGTCCTCCTCTCCTTCTCTCATCCTCTCTTCCTCTCCCCGTCCTCCTGTCCTCCTTTTCTCGTCCTCTCCTCCTGTCCTCCTCCTCTCCTCCTGTCCTCGTCTCCTTCTCTCCTCCTGTCCTCCTCCTCTCCTCCTGTCCTCCTCTCCTTCTCTCCTCTCCTCCTCCTCTCCTCCTGTCCTCCTCCTGTCCTCCTCTCCTTCTCTCCTCTCCTCCTCCTCTCCCCCCCTCATCCTCTCCTCCTGTCCTCCTCTCCTTCTCTCCTCCTCTCCTCCTCTCCTCCTGTCCTCCCCTCCTCCTCTCTTCCTGTCCTCCTGTCCTCCCCGCTTCCTCTCCTCCTCTCCTCCTCTCCTCCTGTCCTCCTCTCCTTCTCTCATCCTCTCTTCCTCTCCCCGTCCTCCTGTCCTCCTTTTCTCGTCCTCTCCTCCTGTCCTCCTCCTCTCCTCCTGTCCTCGTCTCCTTCTCTC
Source organism: Pagrus pagrus (assembly GCF_965226575.1). Classification (NCBI taxonomy): domain Eukaryota; kingdom Metazoa; phylum Chordata; class Actinopteri; order Spariformes; family Sparidae; genus Pagrus; species Pagrus pagrus. The sequence goes on from NC_140207.1 coordinate 1,595,065, forward strand.
CTCCTGTCCTCCTCCTCTCCTCCTGTCCTCCTCTCCTTCTCTCCTCTCCTCCTCCTCTCCTCCTGTCCTCCTCCTGTCCTCCTCTCCTTCTCTCCTCTCCTCCTCCTCTCCCCCCCTCATCCTCTCCTCCTGTCCTCCCCTCCTCCTCTCCTCCTGTCCTCCTGTCCTCCTGTCCTCCTCTTCCGCTCACTCCTGTTAGTTTTATTGATGAACTCGGCTCCTCCAGAGGGGCCGGGGGAGCACGGCTCATCTCCTGCCCAGGGTCAGTGCACCTCTCCTGGGTCGGGACTCTACACCTCTCCCCCTGAATCCTCCCCGACCCCGAATCCACAGGTAATGAAGTGTGACTGTCGGTCCGACCAGGAAACAGGCTGAGTGTGTGTGTGTGTGTCTGTGTGTGTGTGTGTGTGTGTAAACATGGATACACACACAAACAAAAACACACACACACACACACACCAGGGAGCTGCCCGGTGCCACTAAACTGTGATAGTGTTGAGCAGCTGAATGAACTCCCTCAGAAACATCCATCTATCTACACTGCACGGACAGAAGTATGTGGACACCATGTCTTCCTTCCTTCGTTCCTTAAAAACAGCATAAATTGATTTAATTAACAGCAGATGTTTAATGATGTGAGGGATCCTTTTTCTTCGGCTGGAAATCTAAGAGCAGGGCTTCCCAGAGTGCGGACCGCCGGCCCAGTTTGAGCCCGCCATATGTTTCTGGAGAAAAATGTAAAACACATTATAATATAAATGGTGTTCATGCTGTTTTATTTCTGCTCTGCACGGCAGCAGCTGTGGCCGGAGGTGTTGTGTGTTCAGGCTGTCTGTCCGTCCGTCGGACACATTCATCTCAAGAACACATTGATTTTTTCATGATGTGAACACTTGAATGACACTTTACGTAGGAAGTTGGAAAATTGTAACGCCAACAAACTCTGAGGCCCGTTTCTAACGGTGTCGGCTCAAATCTGGACCTGCAGGAACTTTGCATGTTTCCTTTGTTTTAACAGTGTTTGAGATGATCACACAAACTCACAGACGTATGATTGTTAATGTATGAATGATAAAATGTCCTTTTACACACGTTAACATGCTTTTTCCTCACTGACCACTTCATTATACTTCACAACACACAGACACAGAAACCTTCTCGTCTTCGTCTGAAACATTCAGTTTATATCTTGTGTTTATGGATGAATAACTGACAGCACTCGGACCTCGTGTGGAGACTCCTCCTCTCTGTCTCTGTGTGTTTATTAAAAGTTATTTCCAGGATAATAAACAAGTCAAAGACGATGGGAATCTTTTTCTCTCCGTCTGTCGCTGCATAAAACATCAGATTCATTCTGACGTCCTGATTAACTTTTAATGTGTTATTGTCTTCTTTCACTCTGCTGCTCTCTCTGCTCTTCCTCCACACTTTCGTTCATACTTCCTCTCTTTATCTTTGGATTAACTCAAACGGCAGCTCGTTCATTAACCGCCCGGTCGGTCCGTCTCTGCGGCCGATGTGTTCGCTGGTCGTTCAGTGATCTTGTTCTCTTCTACAGTGAGACAGTCTGCACATTAACACGGTCAAAGCCTGGATCTTAGAAACACTAATGAGTCCAAGTGACCCGCAAATGTTTAAACCCTGTCCCAGAGCAGACACCACGTTAGTCTGACACATGTTTTTGTTTCTTGTGGTCTAAAACTCATCAGTTCCTCTCTGTGTCTCCTCAGCTCCTCAGTAAATACCCTCCGCTCCACAACGACATCTCCTTCTGGCTGCCGGAGAGCAAAGAGAGCTTCACAGAGAACGACTTCTACGACCTGGTGCGCTCCATCGGAGGAGACCTGGTGGAGAAGGTGTCGCTGGTGGATGAGTTCAAACACCCAAAGTAGGAAAAAACACACAAATACACAGATGCACACTTGTTGTTGTACATTAAACTGACTCACATTCATTCCCTGGAAGTGAAATGTCTTCATCTTCATGTCCCCACAATGAGACAAACTGCTCACTGATGTATACTTTATTACATATATAAGGACAGGACAAGAGGAGTAAATAACACGATCAGAGAGTCTTAAATTCTCAGCCGACAGACACGTCAGACCTCAGCCAATCACAGCTCGCCATCTCTCATCTGCCCTGACCTGCGTGACGAGCAGAGGTGACGTGTAACTGTTCCACCTGACGGCACCGACAGCCGCTGTGTCCTGATGTGATCTCAGCCCTGTGAACGAAAGTGAAGCTGCAGCATGTGTGTGTGTGTGTGTGTGTGTGTGTGTGTGTGTGTGTGTGTGTGTGTGTGTGTGTGTGTGTGTGTGTGTGTGCAGACTGGATTAACTTGGTGCTCCTGACCTGAGGGTGATGGTCGGATGGCTCCAGGTTCGCTCTCCATGTTTACAGTCTGAAGAGCGCTCTGTGCTGCGATTGGTCGAAGTCTCAGAAGGAGGCGTGAACGTTCGTGACGTTTCTCTGACGCTCGTTTGTTCTTATCAGGCTGATTTTGTGCTCTGATTTGATTTTGTTTCGTGTGTCGTGACATCGCCTACAAATATAGCGATGCTATCTTAAAGGAACAGTTCACTCAAAAAGTAAAATTCATTCATTATCTCCATTAAAACTTTGCAGAATTAGCTGTTAGCACTTCCTGTTAGCAGTGAACCTGTGGGTGTACAGACGACCGTCACTGGATCACTGTGATACTGAAGGAAACTTAAAACATGATGTTTCTAAGGCAAGTTCTGCACATGTGAGGAGAGACTGTTTTAAGGATTTCTAAGTGGATTTATGGAGTCATCACCCCAAATCCCAAATGGATTTGAGAAGACTGTCAGGTTTAGGTTTAGGGTTGTCATCGTCTTCATCTTTTCGGATCAGTTTGGGGCTTTGAGGCCACCGTAGACTGGGATCAGTTGTCTTTAAGCATTATAAAACAAACCAGCAGGTGGGTGAAGTGTTTCCTCTGAGGCCGTATCGTCCAGCACTACATTCATGTGTACAAATACATGCAGAGTATTACAGACACAAACACACGGTAACAGGACAAACAGCACGAGGAAGCTCCGACGTTTTCAGGAGAAGAAGGAAAGAGAAACAGGACTGACACAAGAGGAAACAACCGAAAGGTAAAGTCGTCCAGCAGCGACGTAAAGACCTGCGATCACACACTGATGCTGGTGACAGGTGTCAGACATGTGGGGGGGGGGGAGAGAGGGAGAGAGAGGGAGAGAGAGAGAGAGAGAGAGAGAGGGAGGGTAAAGGTCAGTCAGTCTGACACACGAGTGATGGCAGCGTCATCACTTTTAATTAACACACACACACACACACACACACACACACACACACACACACATACAGTGAAAAGAGCCTGTTTACTCTAAATGGCAATGAGTCTCACACACACACACACACACACACACAGCTGTCCTTGGCGTGCACCTCCGAGCCTGCGGTGCCTGGTGTTGACATCTCATTTTTTAAGAAGTAGGTACGGTGTGTGTGTGTGTGTGTGTGTGTGTGTGTGTGTGTGTGTGTGTGTGTGTGTGTAAAGGGCAGCAGTGGGAGGTTGGTACCTTATGTCTGAGAACTCCTTTTTCACATTACTGACACTCACACACACACACTTGCCCGACCTTGCATTAGCGTGTGTGTGTGTGTGAGTGTGTGTGTGTGTGTGTGTGAGTGTGTGTGTGTGTGTGTGTGTGTGTGTGTGTGTGTGTGTGTGTGAGTGTGTGTAGCGAGGGCCCTGCAGTGCGTAAAAATGTCCGACACTATTCATCTTTCAGCATTTTAATGTCTTTTAAATAGCGACCTTTTTCCCCACTGAGCGCGCGTGCACACACACACACACACACACACACACACACACACACATGCATTAATATACACTGACTCCTGGTATTAGAGCTAATGTGGAGAGAGGCAGAGCTGAGTGAGACTCGGGGAGATGAAGACTTCAGACTCAGAAATCTGTTGATGAACTCAGATTCTCGACTCTGATCAGCTGAAAACTGTCGCTCAGTTTGACCTTTGAGGGCAGAGGTCATTTGTTTTTTCCAAATACATCTTAAAGGAACAGTTCACCTCAAAAATGAAAGTCCAGTCTTCATCTCCTCCCTCCATGCTGATGAAAGTCCACACAACGGAAAAAACAACCAAAGAAAAATTAAAAACTTTGCAGAATCAGCTGTTAGCACTTCCTGTTAGCAGTGAACCTGTGGACGTACAGACGACTGTCACTGGATCACTGTGACACTGAAGGAAACTTAAAACATGATGTTTCTCAGGCAGGTTCTGCACATGTGAGCAGAGACTTGGGGTCGCTTAAACAAAGATTAATGTTCAGAGCTTTGATTAATGAAGTAACCAGTCCTTTCTATTGTCACAAGTATGTGAACAGACTGAAGTGTTGCTGTCGGTCTGTTTGGTGGTTCTCTGTGAGGCCTGTTTATAGACTGAACGTCAGGACCACCTGAGACTTTCACCTGATTTTTAACTTGAGAAATCCAAGATCCTCTTAACCTGTTGAGGTCTCTCTCTCTCTCCATGTCAGGCAGATAGTAACTGCCACAAATGAATGTTTTATAGGAATAAAGCTGGCCTCCTGTGCACGCAGCCAGCAGTAACATTATAAAACGCAGAGTTTAACAGCACAGCAGCTGCTGGTATCAGGAACAAGGTCCGTGTTGAATTAACCGCTGCTAGTCTTACTCTTCTGTCTGCGTTCGGCGCTGACACGTCGTGACTGACGAGACTCGTGGGTTGTCTGCATCATCGTCTCCAAAAGTGTCTGTGTCTGACAGGTGTGAACGAAGTTTTAAAGTGAAAGCGTGTTGGTGTGAATGAGTCAGAGCTGATCACCAGCGTCTGTGTCGGACCCACTGATGTCCTGACGTCTCCGTCAGATCCCTGCAGCAGGTTCAGCATCTGTTGAGGAGACGTGGAGCAGAGCGAACATGACGTCACCGTCACGTGTTGGATCTCCACATGCAGCTGCGCGTTCGTACGTCGACACGCTAACGACTCCAGTTGCACGTCTCTGAAATCAGTCCTGCACTAAATACCTGCATTGCACCTTTTTACTCTCGAATCTTCTCCCCCTTTCTCCCCCCGTCCGTCTCCCACACACTGTCATTATCTCTGCCGTGGTTCCTCAGACTCACACACACCTCCACACACACCTCCACACACACCTACACACACACCTCCACACACACCTCTATTGTTGTCATCGCAGCCTGATGATGATGATGAAGAAGACACAACGTTTACAGAGTTAATTACACTTATCACTTCTTAAATTAGTGGCGCATGAAATACCTGCAATGCACCTTTTTCTTCCCGAACCTCCCTCCGCCTCACACACACACGCACACACACACACACACACACACACACACACACACACACACACACACACACACACACAGTCTGGAGCTTCACACACTTTATCTTCTGCCTGTTTGTGTTGCGACTCTGCTTCAACTCAACGAACAGAAGCTCTTAAAGTTTAACTCTGGTGATTTAGCTGGAGCATCAAACGTGGATTAATCCGCCGCTGAAAGTAGTCCCCACCCCCCCCCCCACACACACACACACACACACACACACAACAAATGCACCATTTCCTCCTGCTTGTCTGGTTTTAAACTACAGCCAGCAGCTGCTTCAGGAGATCAGACCAGGCAGTCGAGCGGCTTCGCTCCGTATCTTCTGTCAGTTTGTTTCCATCACGTGAAAACTCAAACTGACAGCAGAACGAGCTGAGCCGGTGTCGACCTTGACGTGAAGCGTCGTCCTGTTACTGATGAAGCTGTTTGTTTCAGTGCACTTTGGCTTTTTTGATGACATCGGAGTGTCATGTAATGGATCGGGCCTGATGGTAACTGAGACCAGGACACATCCAGAACCCCTCAGATTAGTTTGGTGTCGTCGGTAAGAAAGCAGAACGTGCTGATGATCTGAACTCTGCTGCAGCAGCCTGGTCTCATCAGACAGCGTCAGGATAACACAGACGGATACTTTGTACTTTGTACTTTGATACTCTGAGTACTCTTCTAGTACTTTAGTACCTGAACTTCTGCTGGAGGACAGACTGCGTGGACGCCTCTGACCTCGTGTTTGTTATCGTTAGCTCGACAGTGGTCAGCTGACTTCAGCCTTTCCTTATTAAATGATACACAAAGCTTAACATGCATAAACTTGACACTCAGAATGTGCTGTGCTGTCGAGAGGCTGTTTGGTGTCGTTATATAAAACTCTGAGTCCGGGTCCGGTTGTTTGTTTGGTCTGAAATGTTGGGAGCAGGACTTTACTCGCGTCTTCGGAGACGCCTGCAGTGTGAGAAAATGAGAAAAGAGACAATTTAAAAGAGATTGTAAATGAAAGATTTGATGAGGGATTTGTTGCCATGGTATTTTAACAACTTGGAACCAGATCCGAAAATGAAACGTAACCCATCCGTCACGGACTGTTTAATTCAATGAGCTTTTATTCTTCTCTCAAACAACAGTTCCTGTCAGACAAACCCAACATTTATTCCCCGTCGACTCCTTCAGCCTTTCCACAACGCCGGCTCGCTCTCCTGAATCTCTCTGCTGTGATGGATTGTTGCTCTGCGTCTGCTGTCATTAGTCAGCATATTAAATTTTTGCTAACTGGATCCAAAAAGCTGATGTGGAAGTCGAGCCTGTTCTTTCCCGTCAGAAACATAAACCAGCGGTCGGACAGTAACTCACCTCACCGCCGTCTCCCGTCTGTATCACCATAAACACATCATCTCTTAAAATCTCCTATTAATGATCGGCGAGCGTCCGTCCCGCTGATGGACAATAAAGTTCTGTGAATGTGAGCGGAGATGTTCGACGCCGTCCCCAGAGGAGCTTCAACTTTACTGGAGCAGCCGACACTGATCACAGTATAAACTGAACTACAAATGAATCTTTATTACATGTAACACATGACGTGAAACAGCCTTTAAACTGATTCAGATGTTAGAGCAACAGTCTCTGAGTGAGTCCACAGTCCTGCCACATATCTTCAGAAAGATAGTCTGTTTCTGCAGCTCAGCTCTTGTTTCTGACTCTTTTATCTGCACACAGTTAGTGTGAAGAAGGAAATAAAGAGCTATAATGAGTTTAATGCTGCTGTTACTCTCAGGCAGGCGACTCTGAGCTCACAACAGGACACATTTTTACCAGGCGCATGAATATTTCCTCATGAAAACATGTGCTGAGTTTCATTTTCACTGATATTGTTATTGAATGTGAACTTGGACCACGTCAGACTGTGTGATGTGGCAGTTACAGCTCATCTGGAGGCTGTTTTTTGTATTAAAGATAAATAATTCAGTGTGTTCAAACTCCTGCAGATTAATGACAGAAGCACTTGCAGAGCGTCTGACAGCTCGGGGAAAAAAATCTGATTGTAACCTTTGAAAAGAGCCAGAAACCACGTCTGTACTCCGAGTGGTTCAACAACAGCTTTGAATTTACTTTGGGCTCGACTGGGAGAGACGTTTTATTTTATTAGATTTAACTCGTGTGCGTCCCTGTTATAGACGCTGAAGGTGAGAGATATTATCCTGTTAATCTACATAAACTTTATGTTTTACACTTAAAATGAGCATAGAGTGAAATATTGCTGTGTCAGCAGGGTTGTATCTCAGAGAAAGCGTGTGTCGGCGCCGTCCTCCTCTTCTCAACACAGCGGCTCCTGATGACAAACATTAAATCTCAACTTTCTGTCCATGTAAAATAATATTCTGTGTATAAAACAGGAAGACGAGTCCGGGCAGTTCGTTCAAGTGTTGTTTATCTCTTTATAAGTGCAAACTCCAGTGTTGACGTGCGTTTCATCTCCAAACAAACCATAATGTGCATTATGACCGTAAATTGATCTAAAACCCACTAAAGCTGCCGGAAATCGCTGCCTCTCAAATATATTCTCTGGTCCAGAGTACTTCTGAAGTTAATCGAATGAGGAGAGAGAGAAAACAAAGTGCCCCTCTCTCTCTCCCTGCTGCAGTCTGCCGATGGCCTCTCGCCCTCTCTCCTGCTCCATAAACATCTCGTGTAGTAGCAAATCAAAGCTGATGGCTCGCGATGATTCCCCACAAATCTGCATTTATTGGTCGGTAACGCTGTCGGCCGCGACTGGGCCGGGACTAATTTGATAAGCCGTCGGAGCTGTCAGTCAGGCTGACAGCTCCCTCCCTCTCATGACTCCCCAGAGAGGGGGAGAGAGGACGGGTGAGGTAGAGATGGACAGAGAAGTGTGTGTGCTGCAGTGTTTTAATATATTTGTCTCTTTCTTGGTTTTGCATTGATTATCAGTAGTAGCAGTGTAATAACACGTTTCCACTGCATGCTACGGTTCGACCCGACCGACCCGACTCGACGCCCTTCTGGTATAGATTACCTATCTTGATTTTGTTTTCCACTGCCGATGGCGCCGCCTCAGTGTGAGCAGGACTGTTAGCTGAATGTTGTAGCGACACCGGTGGAAACACTCTCCTGACTCACCGGACGCAGACCGTCGGTACCGTCAGCCTCTTCCTCTTCCTCTTCCTCTCGCTGTTTGAGTTTTACTGTTATTTGTCGCGACATGAATCAACAACAACCTCCAGGCTAGAAACCGACACGCTCAGATGACGAGATACCTCAACATGGCTGCTAACGGTACAAACCTAACCCTAACCGAAAGATCCAGACCTGCTGGAGGAAGAAACACCTGGAGTCTCATCAGGTTCTGATCCGGAGCCGTTCACCGACGGGAGCAGAGCTCAGAGTTACTGTTGAACTTGTGGGTTTATCTTCACTCCTGTTGATCAGCCTGACTGCAGCAGTGATCCGGAGGTGACCTCCACTGTCGGGTGGTTCTGTTCTGTACTGTTGACTGCTGACTGGAGCTGGAGGGGAAATGGACTTTACTTCATGAAGGTAACGTTACAGAGGAGACAGAGAACCAGAACCAGAACCAGAGTCTCTGCTGAGTGCTGACTTCACTCAGAGCTTCAGCTCAACTCTCTGATGTGTTAAAGTTTTCTTCTGGTTGTGTTCGGTCTCGTTCTCAGACTTCCTTCCTCTCTCTCTGACTCTCCTGAAGTTACAGCCACAGACGACCAGATGAAACTCAGCGTCACCTCGAGGACACTGGAGGATTTCTCTGCTTTAACTTTGGTGGAAACGTTTGTGATGATGTGAGAACACAACTCAACAACATGCAGAACAGAGTCCAGTTGTTTTTAGACGTTTTGATGCAGAAATCTTAATTCATATTTAATAGATATCAGGGTTTCCCCGACAGTATTTGCACCACTGTTTTCTGGCCTTTGTGACAGAGGAGCGTCTGCAGGTTGTCAGCCGGTCTGTGTAGTTTGTGCACTGCCGTTTTTTTAAAATCTGGGTGCAGTTAATAAAACATGTGCGATCGTCTCTGACCAATCAGTGGTCGACGGTGATTTCACTCCACCTCCGTCAAATACAGCAGTAATAATCATCAGCTTCAGGTGATATCAGCAGGATCAGTAGAAGCACAGCTAGCATGAAACACTGATGACGACTTAACTGACCCCGAAACCACAAAACAACACAATACAAACTCTTTTTGTATTTGTTTTGTGTCATGAAACGTTTCGTGTGTTTCTCAGCTGATGGATGAAAATATGTCCGATGACCTCCGGCCTGATTCCTAAAAATAAAACACTGTCGGTGGAGTTGAGAAGATGCAGGACGGAGATGAGAGTGATGAGTTTGTAGAGTTTGTCTGCTGGTCGACTGACACAAAGCTTCACTCTGAGTGCGGCGTGGCCGTTACTCCTCTCTCCTCCTCCACCTGTCATGCTGTCGTCCTCCCCCTCCTCCCACCTCCTCCCACCTCCTCCCCCTCTCTGCAGCCTCAGCAGGAGACAGGGAGGCAGCCGCCCGCCACAGCGCGATGAATGATTTAACAGAGACGGAGGGAGAGAGCCTCACCCTCACTCCCAAAAAGATGAAGGAGGGAGGAGAGTGACGACTCGGAGCGAGGGAGGAAACAGATGACAAAGGGGAAGAGGGGGAAGTGGTAGAGAGAGTATTAACACTAGTGAGGGGAGAGAGAGAGAGAGAGAGAGAGAGAGTGAGTTGTCATTTTCCGCTGTGCAGGTTGCTGCAGCTGAATAATGAATGATTGTTTTCTGTTCCCACAGCCAATCAGCCTGACAGAGAGAGGCAGAGACGTTACCGCTCTCTCTCTCCGTCCTGTCTGTCTTTCTTCATGTAAGCTCAGCGAGACGCATTAAGTGGTCAGTCTGGATCCTTCAGGTGGGTCCAGCCTTCATCAGCGCCGCTCCACCGAGCTCCACAAACAGGCAGCACTTTAATGTTTCTGACCTGCTTCCAGACGTCTGAATCAGAGTCGTCCTCTCTGATTTGTTTTCCGACAGCACGATAAAAGTTCTCGTCTCCCCGCAGAGAAAACAGCCAACGTGTTAAAGGAACAGTTCCCCCAAAAATATACATCCAGTCATTCTCCTGAAGATCTCAGTTTTAACATGTGCACGAATAACACAAGGGTCTGTTTTATATCAGCTCGATCTTAATATTAACTTCTGGATAACATGAGTGTCAGTCAACAAGTGGAAACACTGCAGAGCAGCACGCTGACGGCGTTGCTAACAGTCGTAGTTGCAACAACGTGAACTTGTCGCAGCTTCTGTCTCGTCTCAGTGTTTGTTTCACCTCTTCATCGTTCACTCGATGAATCTTTTGTGATCGAGACAAAATGGAAAGTTTCTCTTCTGTCAGTGCTGCTAATGAACACACACACACACACACAGACACACACACACACACACACACACACACACACACACACACACACACACACACACACACAGACACACACACACACACACACACACACACACAGTGTATAATGTCTCCCGGGTGTTTGAACCGTCCTGTTTTCTAAATGGGATCTAGATTTCACTTGATCTCGCTTTTCTCTAAATGTCAACATCGTCCCATTCACCTTTTCAAAATGTCACTTCCTCCTCTCCTCTCCTCTCCTCCTCTTCTCCTCCTCCTCTCCTCCTCTCCTCCTCCTCCTCTCCTCCTCCTCTCCTCCTCCTCTCCTCCTCTCCTCTCCTCTCCTCCTCTCCCCTCCTCCTCCTCCTCCTCTCCTCCTCTCCTCCTCTTCTCCTCCTCCTCCTCTCCTCCTCCTCTCCTCCTCCTCCTCCTCTCCTCCTCTTCTCCTCTCCTCCTCCTCTCCTCCTCTCCTCCTCCTCCTCCTCCTCCTCCTCCTCTCCAGGTTACCCTGCAGTGTTAACTTATTAGCTCACTGCAGCACTGTCTCTCAAGTGTGTGTGTTCGTATGTATTGTAGCACGTGACATGTTTATGCATGTATTTCCTAAGAGAGAGAGTGTGTGTGTGTGTGTGTGTGTGTGTGTGTGTCTGTGTGTGTGTGTGTGTGTGTGTGTGTGTGTGTGTGTTTTATGGGCATTAGAGAGCTTGTGTATCAACAACAGACCAGATTTATATCAGCGAGCTCACCGGCTGCCACAGCCCCAAGTGCCTCTGGGTAATCTGGGTGTAATTGAGCATCGAGGTTACGGTGGCAGACACACACACACACACACACACACACACACTAACATAATAAACACATCTGGGAATTAAAAAGACTGTAAATCCACAGATACACACACAAACAACACACAACACATTTTCACAGTAGAAACATGCACACAACAAGTACAACAGTACAGTACTTAAATGTACTTAGTTACATTCTATCACTGCATACAGTACATATATACAGTACTGTTACCCAAAGTCATACTCAAGTAAAAGTAAGGATACAGTGTTAAAATATTACTTTGATAAAAGTTACCCAGATGAACAGTACTCGAGTAAAAGTCTTAAAGTATCTGATATTCAATGTAGTAAAGTAACAAATGTACAAGTAATATGTGTTTTTTAACTGATTGACTCTGATGCAACTCTGATGTAATCTGCAAAGTAACTAAAGTTATCAAATGAAGTAGTGGAGTAAAAAGTACAATATTTGCCTCATAATTGTAGTGGAGTGGAAGTGTTAAGTAGCAGACAATGGAAGTACTCAAGTAAAGTACAAGTACCTCAAAACTATACTGCAGCACTTGAGTAAATGTACTTAGTTACATTCCCTCCCCGGCTGTTAGAAACAGGACGTCCGTCCTCGCTGCGTCTCTTCAGCTCCTCGTCTCATATTCTGTGTTTTTGTTGCCGACTCATCATCGGACACGAGACGCTGAGTTCAGTCGCTGTAGGAAACGTGATCCTTCAGCTCGCCTCCTCGTCTCCTCGCCTCCTCGCCTCCTCGACTCCTCGCCTCCTCGCCTCCTCGACTCCTCGCCTCCTCGTCTCCTCGTCTCCTCGTCTCCTCGCCTCCTCGCCTCCTCGTCTCCTCGCCTCCTCGTCTCCTCGTCTCCTCGCCTCCTCGTCTCCTCGTCTCCTCGCCTCCTCGCCTCCTCGTCTCCTCGTCTCCTCGCCTCCTCGTCTCCTCGCCTCCTCGCCTCCTCGTCTCCTCGTCTCCTCGCCTCCTCATCTCCTCGTCCCCCCTTGTCTCCTCGTCTCCTCGCCTCCTCGCCTCCTCGCCTCCTCGCCTCCTCGCCTCCGTTCTCTTTTTATTTTCGCGGCCTGACGCGGCGCTCTGAGCCGAGGCTGCTGCAGCTGACATACATATGGCCGACCGAGAACACACACTGGTGAGGCGGTCGTGCCTGCATCCTGCTGCCAATTCAGCTACACACACACACACAGACACACACACACACACACACACACACACACACACACACACACCTTCTGTCCTGCCCTGGTGAATCATGCAGTCAGCAGCTTTTCTTGGGTCACTTGAGGTGAGAGGCAGAGAGATTCGCTGCTGTCACACAAAATCCACGTCACTGCAGTTTTGCTGTTTCACTCTCAGGAAGCAAAGTTTCATTGTCATCTCGGCGTTGAGGGAGTTTCAGGAACTTTCTATCCTTGAAACCGGTTAAAATCCTGTCGTACGTTTTCAAAACAGCTCGGGGAAATTCATGTGCACGTACTCGGGTTTACTTTGGGTGTGATTGTTCAGCTGGAGGGAAACTTTAACGCTGCAGCGGAGACGTTATTGTTCTTCCAGCTTTGGAGGACAAACTCAACAGGCTCTTCGAGTCAGGGTGTTGTTTGTCCGCTCTGGGCTGCTGTAGAAACTACAGTCACTACTTCTAATAAAACATCATGCTGATGATCATATTTCTGACAGTAGATCCTCCTGAATCCTAATGATCAGCTCTGACCAGGACCGTGACTCCGGAGACGAGAAGACACGGCAGGAGAGGATTTTACTGTTTGTAATGAAAATATTTCCTTTCCTCACATTCAGTGAGTGTATTTTGTTGACTTGTTAGTCTAACAGCCTGTTTTAAAAGCAGTCAGTTCACTCCTGAGTCCATCACCTCTGAGCTACACAGTGCTGTTAGGAGGCTAGCTGGTTAGCACGCTAACTTCAGTCTCTGTAACACAGTTCATAGACGTCTTTGACAAAATGTCAACACTGTTGTTTCTTCACTCTGTTGATGTTAGTTCATCTTTTATCTTACACATCGCTCCTTTAAAGGTGCAATATGTCAGATTAACCACTAACTGCTGCCGCTAGCTAGTTAGCTCAGTTAGCCGTGTCAGTGTTTACACTTTTAGCACAGGAGCTGTGGACCGTGACGGACTAGGGCTAGCTGGTTAGCATGCTAAACAAGCTTTACAAAACAATAAGTCGACGCTGTGACGTCAACACTTATTATTATTATATTTCTTCACTTTCTGTTGAACGTAAGGCGCCTTTAAGGGATAAAACAAGCCTTATTTCCTCTTTTTGTTATTATCAAGTGCAGTCCTCAGTCATTCAGTCCTCCTCAGGTGATAGAAAGAAGTGAAACTGAAGAGAAAAGTAAAGAAATCAAAGAACAAATCTGAATGAGTGGAGCTGAATGATAATAAAACTAAGACGTGTCAGATCCAGCGTCAGCAGAGCGGGAACAGCCTCTGACTGCGTCTGTCTGAGACTCTCCAGTTTTAACACAAACAGGAATCCAACTGCTAAATGACAAACAGGCTTTCTTCTGGGAGACGAAACACTCTGGACCTCCTGAGAGAAACCCCTCGCTGCTCCAAGTCTGCTGGCACAGACGAGCTCGCTGTGTCTGTTGTCTGAGCCGACGATCTGAAATCGACTCACATGTAAAGAAGACGGAGACGTTTGTTCTGAGCGGCCTGCTGCGGAGGCTCATCATCAATATGTGCATGTTTTAAATTCAGGATTCAGGACGCTGCAGAGACGTGAGGCCTGCGACCAGGAGCTGATCCTGCTGTCGGAGGCCTCTCTCACAGACCAGATCAATGCACAGGCTGAGGTCGAGGCTTCGCCAGGTTTTAAAGGAGAATTCTGGGCTTTTTAAACCTTCATTAAAAGTTTAGGTGTGTAGATGATTCATACTTACCAAAAGTTTTGGAGTGGATCCAGTAGGTCGCCTCAGCTGGCTACAGTGTTATCCTTTGGGGCAACTGCAACTCCTCCAACTCACGTTTCCTCTGTTGTCTTTCTACCTCTCGTGAGATTACAGAGCGAGACTTCTGCACAAGAATAACAACCTCAGCCTGTCAGAGACAAAAACACTTCTAGTGGACGTGTCTTGCAGTCGCAGTTGCTCCAAAGGATTACGTTGCAGCCCGCTGAGGATCTTCTGGACCCGTATGACTCATTTACACAACTCAGCAAACTGTTTCACAGGTATCTGGTGGCTTTAAGACATTTTAATGCAGAATTCTTACATGTTATATTTTTACAATCAAACAATCAAACGCTGCGGTTGCCAGGTTTGCAGACCGATCACAAACACTAACCTCCAGATACAGAGGTCGACTGTTGCTGTGACGGCAGAGATATTGATGGATTCTCTCACTAAAGTGTGTGTGTTGGTGTGTGTGTGTGTGTGTGTGTGTGTGTGTGTTTTCTACTTCTCTACACACATTATTTCCCTAATCTGTCAAACTGAAATCAGCAGGTAGAGGAAGAGAAGGTAGAGGAGACTAAAGAAATGAGGACGAAGACGGAGAAAAGATTCAAAGAGTCTCTGCTTCACTGTCCTCTTCTACCACGACCTTAATCACAAGAGTGTGTGTGTGTGTGTGTGTGTGTGTGTGTGTGTGTGTGTGTGTGTGTGTGTGTGTGTGTGTGTGTGTGTTAGTGATGAGGTTCGATCCAGGTAAATTGACTTCTTATTGTCTGGGGATGAGGAAGAGGGAGGGCGGCGAGGTGAGGAAGTGAAGTGAAGGCGGTGTGGCGGCAGCGTCTCTGCTGGAGCGAGACAGCAGCAGCTCGCTGATGATAAAACTATTAACATCAACGATGTTCCTGAAGCTACGATGGAGGATTTAATGTTCAGTCGGACTGCTGGTGCTCACTTCTTCTTCCACAAACACACACTGCAGAGCTCGAGGTCGAGGTCGTCCACAAGGTCAATGTGCTCAATAAATTATACTGAATCTGAGAGACCCCAGAGACTCTGTGTCCGCCTGTCTCTGTCTCCGTCTCCGTCTCTGGTGGCTGTTTTTTGATTCTCTCAGCAAATCAGAGACGTCAGACTTCAACACAAACACTCACAGTTTTCTGTGTCGACCTCTGAGAGCAGATCATCACAGTCCAGATGTCCAGAGAGCAGAGACGGCAGAAGACACTTCAGCTCAGTCAAACACGGTTTTCACTGAGTTGTCTACAGTTTGATTCTAGTCGGACAGAGCCGGGCTGTTTACGTGGTCACACCTGAAACCCCGGTCAGAGAAAAAGACCACAATGGTGGTTATTAGCTCGCTTTGTTAAAGGAAAAGTTCACCCTAAAACTAAAGTTCAGTCATTATCTACCTGTTTTAAAACATAAAACCGATCCAAACAGCTGGTCCGCTGTGATCCACGTCTCCAGAACATCCTAATGGATCTGAAAAGATATTATTTTCATCCTTTCTGAGGATGAAGTCTTCACTGTAGCTGCTGTGCTAAAAGTGTTAGCATGCATCCCGTCTGAGGCGCGTGCACGAGCTCGACCGAGGCTGTAAATAACGTCCATGGCCGACCCGTTCCTTTAACACGGGCGGCTTGTTGACTCTTCTTCTGCACAAAATGTCAGGAAGCCTTTGATGCATAATATGAAAATGAATATTGCAGCAAAAAGCAGCACTGCTGCTGTAAATAAAGCAGAGTTAACATATTTATTTCACCGCTCGGTGCCTTTGGTTCATCTCAACATACATAATACTGAAGCTGCAGCTCAGCTGTGACGCTGACGTGGTTTGTGTCTGCAGGACAGAAGCTTGATGGATCATCTGAAGCACAGAGATTTAACTTGTTTATCCTGAAGTATGATATTCATTCACTGAGCTCCATTAATGTGTGTGAACACTGAGACATGTTGAATATTCAGCACACACACAAACACACACACACACACACACACACACACACACAGACCGCCACGTGCACTCTTACATTCATACACTTCCCCTGAACGTTGTTTTCTGCTCCTTTAATTCTGAGTTAAAGAAACAAACACACACACACACACACACACACACACACACACACACTCTCTCTATAAGTGACTGTCAGAGATTGTAAATATTGTTTTGGATGACTCACTCGCCTCAGGGAATTCTGCAACACAAGTGTGTGTTTGTGTTTCTTTATGTGTCCTTTCTTTTCATTGTGTGTGTGTGTGTGTGTGTGTGTGTGTGTGTGTGTGTGTGTGTGTGTGTGTGTGTGATGGAGAGAGAGAGAGAGAGCGGGCGAGCGGGGCGGCTGGTAATTGAAAAGCAGAGAACCATTTTCTGTGTTAATAGGCGCGCTGAGCGGCGGCCTCGGCGGAGAAAACACGACGAGTCGCTGCAGAAAAGTGAGAGACAATCAGAGACGGAGGAGAGAGGAGGAGGAGAGAGGAGGAGGAGGAGGAGAGGAGAGAGGAGGAGGAGGAGGAGAGATGAGGAGAGAGGAGGAGGAGGAGAGGAGGAGGAGAGAGGAGGAGGAGAGAGGAGAGAGGAGAGAGGGAGGAGAGAGGAGAGAGGAGGAGGAGAGAGGGAGGAGAGAGGAGAGAGGAGGAGGAGAGAGGAGGAGAGATGAGGAGAGAGGAGGAGGAGAGAGGAGAGAGGAGGAGGAGAGATGAGGAGGAGGACACGGTGGAAACATAAATCCTCTTTCATTTCCTTCCCTCTTTGTTTCTTCCTGCATCAGGAGTCCAGCAGCCTCAGCTTCAGTGTGAGAGCAGTAACCTTGAGTCTGATGCACAGAGACAACAATATGCTGAGTTTCTGCTCTGGACTCCATCGGACCTGCTGTCCCAGAACAAACAGACCAGAACCCCCCAGAGAGGACAGAGCCAGAGACAGAGCCAGAGACAGAGACAGGAGGCAGGCTTGTGTTTGTGTCCGCCTCTCTTCAGCGTTCATGCTCAGATGTTTATGTGTTTGATTTAGTTTGTAAATTATTGCCGAGCTCGAAGTCGACGCAGGAAGTTTCATGTTTCAGCTCTTTGTTCACTTTCTGTCAGTGTCGCTCATTTATGAAATCATAGCTGCAGTTTAGAGCGAGCAGCAACCTGACAGGGTTCAAACACTAGTGACACAACCTGCAGTTCCTCTATTGGCCACTTGAGGCCCAAAAGTGAGTCAATCCCCTGACAAGCGTTTACGACTTCACGGCAGAAATAAACATGTTAGCAGCCTGCGACAATAAACAGTTTGGTCTCTGTAGCTAATTTCCTGCTCATGACAACTACTTTATAACTCTGCATGTGCGAGTTTGATCGCATGATTATTAATTTTAATTTGCGTTACTCGCGCGGCGCCAGCTGAGTGAATATCAGCGTCTGGATGACGGCAGCGTCCAGCTCTACCTGAAGCTGGCAGGTGTCCAGGTCTCAGCTGTGGAGCGTCAAATGATCAATAAACGGTAACTGTGATCAGCAGGTAGACGTGGACTGACTGAATCTGTCTCACCACATCGGTCTGAACCAGAACAAAGAGATTTCTCTCTGACCCGACTCAATAAATGGATCAGAAGCTGAAGTAACAGCATCATAATGTCGCTTGTAAAAAGTCTGAACTCCTGCTGCGTCAGGTCTGTCGGCCGGACGACAAGCTAACTACTTTTAAAATGTTTGTTCCCTGAATGGAGTTCGGTTCGATCAGAGCTATGCTGTGCTGAGACGTTTTTCCATGACTTACCAGGTAGTCCGACTTCCTCGCTCACTTTCCTCCACGGCAGCTCCTTATTGGTCCTGTCTCTGTACAGTAGATGTGTCATCGTACAGCTCTGTGTGTCTGCAACAGCCACGACTACTGATTATTATCCTCCATCGATGTTCATGAATGTCCGAACATCAGCGACGTGAACGTCAGTGTGAACATTAGCACTGATGGACTTTAACGACACAGCGTCACGAGAAATCCTCGCTTGAGTTCAACATCTTCAACTCACAAATCTGTGAATGATGAAACAACACCTGGACACAATTTACATCTATTCTCGTCTTTACATTGACTTTGTTTGTAATCTCAATGCACCAATGATTCACCTCGTGTTTGGTCTGAACGCACCATTTGCCTTTTGGAGAATTTTTAATGCAAATATCAGACAGATAATAATCTTTCTGTGGAGGCTTCTGATGACTCGAGGGGAAAAAAACAGCTTATAACCTTTCAAAAGAGCCTGAAACCACGTCTGTGCAGCTTTGAATTGACTCTGGGCGAGACTGGAGGAGACGCTTCAGGATCATTTCAGATACATTTCCAGGAACGAGAGCAGGTCAACGAACAGAAATGTGTTTTGTCGTCTCGCTTCGTATGTTGAGATAAAGACGGTACTCATCAATATTTATGTGTTTGAGCTTCTGATTGGTCCAAAGAGAGCGGCTGCACCAGGAGTCTTTCATCAGTGTGTTACATGTGATTTTTTCAGCGACTGGTTGTGAAATAATGGACCTGATTGGTCGAGGAGACGGACCGCATCATTAATCGATGGTGCCTCCTTCCTGTTACTGAACAGTTTTAATCAGACCGGATGTTTCGGTTCTGTCATTAAAACTCAGAGGAGGTGCTGCTCAGTTTGAAGTCGTGTGTGCCGGCAGCAGGTTAACTCAGCAATGCATTAATGCATCGATCCACACACACACAACACACACACACACACACACACATGTCTTAATCACAGTAAGCTCATGTTACTTGAGAGATCATGAAAATGTATTGTGAATGAGTCTGATTGGATTGTAGACATGGGGGCACTCACTCACTCAGACACACACACACGCACACACATGCACACGCACACACACACACACACGTTCCCAGGCTTTAGTGGTTTTGGAAAAGCACTCCTGCTGCCTCCATTTTCCTGATAATGACGCTCTCTTCCTGCTTTCCCTCCATCTTAATTCAAGTCACGCACACACACACACACTCATTCACGCTAACTAAAGTGCCTTCCTGTTTGTCTTTCAACTAATATCGACCCACGACACACACACACACACACACACACACACACACACACACACACACACACACACGTTTTGCCATCTCCAGTAAGTGAAGTGGCCTCCAGTGAAAGTGAGAGAGCAGCGAGGGGGAGGATGTGGGAGAGAGAGGGAGAATATGAATGAGACGAGAGAGGAAGTGAGCTTGTTTACTTCTTGGTAATTTTCTCGGATCAAAACAAATCGAAAAAAAATCGAAAAAAGATTCCACCGAGTTGAATTTCTGATGAGGCTGATTTAAAGTCTGATCCTTGTAAAAATCACATAAACGTCTTCACTGTGAAACAAAATGAATTTAAGGAAGACGTGTCCTCAGGTTCTGTGTCAGGTCCAATCAGGATCTCCTCCCCGGCTCCACTTTCTCATCCAAATCTGCTCACCTGTGGCTCCATAAAAACCAAGATGGTGACAGTGATGATGTCACACTCGAGGCTTCAAAATGGTTCCCGATAGTTCCTTGTTAGTTTGTTAGTTTCTTTGTTCTTGCACACAAACAAACACATACAGTGAAACAGTTTGGAGTAAGGTGATAGATCCTGAGTTCCCTCAGTCCTGTCTTCTCTGGACAGTTTCCTCTGTCCTGTCACGTTTTTAATGTTTCCAGTGTCTCTACAACTGTACCTCAGCTGATTGTTACATTTTACAAACCTGACAGTAAGGTGTGATGAAGGAATGAAAAACAGATTGTTAACAATTATCTGTTAGCTTTGCTTCACTTTCTACTTTATGTTGTTTGTGTTTTAAACGGAGCTGCAGAAACAACTTTGTAGCTCGTCTTTGTGAGCATGTGATGCTACGAGCAGGCCTCCTCTTCCTGCCTCTTTTAAGTGCTGTTATCTGTTCCTGTCAGCTGCTGTACAGACTCACCATACAAACAACCGTTGGCTGCAAGCGTCCATGTTTTCCCCAGCAAACGATCTGGGACGCATTTAGACTGGAAGTCGGGAATACCGTCTCAGAAATATCAACTTTCGACCCGCAGAATAACTGTAGTTTTGGTTCCACCTCTCAAAATACATTTAATTCCTGAATACCTCAAAAGGTTCTTGCCATCTTGGGAGGTTTCTTAAGTGGGGAAATGCTCTATGACGTTACCATAGCAGCGATAAAAAATGATGCCGATCATCTTATTATTTGAGTTTTCTGAATGATGCACCAGTTTTCAATTTGGACCAAAAACCACCTTGATTTCTTTCTTTATCTTCGACATCTCATCTTCAAATAAAGATGTTCACTCTCTAAACTTTGCCGTCAAAGTTTCTGCAGCGTCTCATGAGGCCTGACTCAGACTAAAATGTCCAATCTTACAGAAACAGTTTTAAAACATAAACGGGTCTCGCAAAACGAAGTGTCAGTTCTGTTGTTCTGTCATTTTGATAGAACTTTACGTAGTTTTGGGTTGTTTGTTGAGTCGAGGCAGATTAGGGAAGTAAAGCATGAGAAACACAAACAAGCTGTCGACTGTAGCTGCCACTGATTTGCAGGAGTGCCACCTTCCCATTAAATATTTATCACTCAGTGTGTGTGTGTGTGTGTGTGTGTGTGTGTGTGTGTGTGTGTGTGTGTGAGCGAGCGAGCAGGAGAGGGAAACAAAGTGAGCACAGTTTCTTGTGTACTCTCCTCCACCACTGCTATGGGAAGTGACAGCTGCTGTGTTAAATGGCAGCTCTCTGGTCAAATCTGTGTTGTGTTCTTCAAGTTTTACGCAGCGTTCTGTGTGTGTGTGTGTGTGTTTGTGTGTGCGTGTGTGTGTGTGTTCATGTGTGAGTGCCCTACAGCTGCATGTGTTGTTGTTAAATTTTCATCCCTGCCCGCGGACAAAAACCAGTTCACAGAAAGTCAGGAAAGAATCTGTTTCCTCTCTGAGAGCTTGTGTAGGTTTTTGACATTTTGCATTAGAGTTCCAGGAGGTTTCAGGAGTTGTTCTCCATCATGTTTCTGTAGTTTTTTCTCTGCAGTAGAGCTTCACAGAGGTATTAGAGTATTAGTCTATGAATGGGCTCAGATTAGCAGGGTCACATATACAAAACATCCATACCAACAAGCGATGTTGTTTTGTGAGATCAATGCCAAGATTCTGCAACAAAAACACAGTGTCGTCGGCAAAAAAGTTGAGCGCTTGCTTATAACGCAGTCTACGGAGAGCTCAGAGTTACTTTTGAACTTGTGGATTTATCTTCACTCCTGTTGATCAGCCTGACTGCAGCAGTGATCCGGAGGTGACCTCCACTGTCGGGTGGTTCTGTTCTGTACTGTTGACTGCTGACTGGAGCGTACTAGTTTATCTGCCATTGTTATCTGCACAAGTATCTATTTACTGGAGTAGTGAACAATTTTTACATTGCATAAGCAAAAAAACCTTGTGATTATACTAATTGTTGGAGGTATTATTCATACCCTCAGGTGTTGCCATGGAAACTGAGTTTTTGCTTGTGAAAAACTTTAGATTTTGATCTCAAAATGCATGAAAATGTAAATTAAACGTCTCAATGTTTCTCTTTGACAAGTGACCATGGTATAAGTGGAAAGATTCCCCTTTGAGGTGTCTGTTATCAGGATTTAATGGACTCTGGTCTTTCTGGATGGTATTTCATGTCTCACCGGTTCCTGAAGCATCACGGTCAGACCAGTGTTTTTTGTCTTTGTTTGTTTGTTCGTGCTGTTTCACTGCTTAGTTATGATGATGGGAAATTATTCATCTAACTGCCAATCCTGTGAGCCCAGAGCTGGTCAGGAGTTTGTTTAATGACGAGGTTCAGTGTCGGCTTAAGATCCCTGTTTTTCGACTGGTTTCCTTCACAGGTGAAGCTTGTAACACCTGAAGTCAAGTGGGAAAATTAACACAGATGAATGCACTTACAGATTTTCTTTAAAGCAACTCAGCTGCAGTGGAAACAACCAGCTCACCTCTGACACCATGAGAGCCTCCTGGTCTATCGCTTTAATTTGTGCCGGAAGCAGGAAGCTGCTCCTGAGGACTTGGAGGGAAATGTAGTTCAGTCAGAGTTTAAATAGTTAACACAGAGCGGGCAACTGCAAACACAGACGCACGAAAAATGCAACCTTTCAGATTTTTATCTTCCTGTTAAAGGTCAAGTGGAACGCTTAACGAGCAATTAGCACAGAGGAAATGCCAGCGAGGCCGTCAGCTAAACAGCCGTCTGAATTATTCACTACGATAACGGAAAGGAAGTGGGGCCCATATGTTCTGAGCGGCCAATCGCACGCCGCTAATGTCAAGTGGATTTGCATTAGTGAAGGCATGGAATCATGGGTAATGAGATCGTCCCCCCGGCGGTATCAGGGCCTGCGTTTCTGTCTCGATGAGCTCTGACGCTGGTTTTTAAAGGTCGACACTCGTGATGATGTTTCCTTGACTGAAGCTGCCAAAAGTTCAAACAGACGCCATATTTTTGTTGTTTTATGTTGCAGAACTTCATCAGAGCTGTTTTTAATGTTTTAATTGTTTAAAGGCAAAAAATAAACTCCTGACTTCAGCTGCAAGAGACAAGGACTGACTTGACATTGATTCATATGAAATAAATGAGATAGAAAACATATAAACACTCCAGATTAATAAAATAACATTTCAGCCACAAACACAGTGCATACATGTAATTAAAATACAGTAAAAACATACACAATACAAGTTTTAAAACCTTCAGCAGGTACTCACAAAGATTTAAATGAAACATGAACATTTACGTCAGAGTTTAATAAAAAGTGGAGCATGGGAGGAGATAATGACTGAAGTTTACTTTTTGGGTGAACTGTTCCTGTAAGAGTCTAAAAGAAAAGATCTGTTGAGTTGATTCACAGTTTGAGCTGATACGAACTGTGATTCACTGTCAGTTTACAGACATATTTGGTTGGAGATCTCTTTATCCTCCTCAAGCTCGTCAAACATTTCAAAAAAATCTGTTTTTAAGACACCAAAAATAACTTCATGGAGTCTGAGAGCAGTGATCACGTTTCAGCCTCGACGGGACGTCAGAGATCATCGCCTCAGGAACAAACGACTCCAGATGCGTCTCTGATTCAACTGTTAGACACATTTGTGTCTGAGCTGCCACACGGTCATGTGACATGTAACACACACACCAGACACACGGACACACACGGACACACACACACGGACACACACACACACACACACACACACACACACACACACACAGGGCATCTGTATAATCTGCTTTCTGTTCTGCAGCACATGTAGCTCCTTATGATTCACGTCATCTGTTCGTCTCTTTCTGATAAAATTGATTGATGTATCGAGAAAACCAGCTAAAAGACACCAGGAGGAGTGTGTGTGTGTGTGTGTGTGTGTGTGTGTGTGTGTGTGTGTGAGTCACGGTAAACACTCATCATGTCTCCTGGTGCTCCAACAGATGGACAGTAGGCGACACACACATACACACCCACTGTATATATACAGTATATAGACACACACACACACACACACACACACACACACACTGGGTGGTGAAAAGGCGCACAGACTGTTTGATCAGTGTGAAGATGACATTTCAGTTTGACTCTGACGACGAGAGACGGGAGGAAAATGGGGGAATAAAGAGACGAGATATTCCTTTATTGATCACCCAGAGGGGAACATCAGGTGTGAAAGGATGTGAAGACAGGAAGATGTTAGCAGGAAGGAGGAGGTAAAGTTAGGAAGAAGGAAAGGAAAGGAAAGGAAAGGAAAGGAAAGGAGGAAGCAGAAAAGTAGGTGGAAGAAAAGAAGAAGTAAAAAAGAGACAGGAAATAAAATGGAAAATAATGAAGGATGGATGGAAAAAGGAAAAAGAAACAGGAGGGAAGTAAGGAAGTAAAACTGAAGTCATAAAGAAGGAGAGATGGAAATAAGAATGAAGGAAGTGATGAAGGGTTGGAAGAAGGAAAGAAACAGGGAGGTCAAAATAATAAAAGTAGGATGAGGAATTGAAGGAGAAACAATGAAAAGGAAGTGAAGGAATGAACATGAAAGGATGGGAGGAGAAAAAGGAAGAGCATCAAAAGGAGAAGCGAAACAGGAATGAGTGAAAATAGGAAAAGGACCGAGAGTGGAAGAAAAGGATGGGAAAACTGACAGAAGAATGAAATCAAGAAGTGGACGGATAAAAGAGGAAATGAAGTTAAAGGAGGAGGGAGGAGGGAGGAAAGACAAAAGAAGAACAAAGAAAGAAGGAGTAGGGATTGAAGAAGGAAAGAAAAAGAAGGAAGGAAGCTTAAGAGTAGGTGGAGGAATGGAAGAAAGGAGGAGTCAGGAAGTAAAACCAAAGATGAGGAAGGAGGGATGGAAGAAGAAAAAAGCAATATGAAGGAAGCAAGGAAGTAAAATGGTTGGAGGGTCGGAAGTAGGAATGAAAAATGTAAAAAGGAAGGAAGTAACAGAGAGATGAAAAAACAAAATAGGAGCAAAGGAAGTCACGAAGGGTTGGAAGAAGGAAAGAAACAGGGAGGTAAAAATCAAATGAAGAAAGAAGTAAAGGAACAAAAACAGGATGGTAAAAGAAGAGAAGTGGAAGGAAGAGCATCAAGATGAGAAGGAAGGAAGGAAGCAGAAAAGTAGATGAAGGAATAGGAGGAGGAAAAACAGAAGAAAGAAGTAAAGGAAGGAAGAAGTCAAAGGAAGTGAACGAGGAGGACAGAGAGAGAGAGAGAGTGAGAGGTCGAACAACGATGTAAAAAGTGAAAGAAAGAAGTTTGTTGTAATCTTTGATCACACTCATGAACCAATCAGGTTCCAGTCCCACAAATTATTAATGAGCTCAGACTGGCTCCTCTGCTTATTGAAACATTGATAAGGTGATCAGACTTCAGCCTGTGTGTGTGTGTGTGTGTGTGTGTGTCTGTGTGTGTCTGTCTGTCTATTATTACCTCCTCTGACAGACAGGCTTCTCTGCTACAGTGACAGTCCTGTTAATAATTCACACTCCTCCTCCGCCATCATCTCCTCCTTCCCCTCTTTTCTTCCTCACTCCTCACATCCAAGTATTTTTACATCGATATTCATTTTTGCATTAAAAGAAGTTGAATAAATGGTGACAAATTTGGGACAAACATCGCCAAAGAAACTCTCTGACTCTTTCTGTAGGGACGGTTATTAAATTTCTGATGGGATCACATTCATTATGAACCAAAAACTTAATTCCTAAAAGATCTCACATTTAAACTTTTATTTATTTTATACTCATATCCTCAATTTAATCAGAGGAGAGACTTCAGGTGAAAACACCATTTTTTTCAATTTTGAGATTTTGGGCGATTTGCCTCCATAACATCTTCATTAATGTTTTATTTAGGTTGAATTTTCAGGCTTCAGAAAGGGTTCAGAAAACATCATGGTTTGGTTTAAAAGACCTGTTTTGTTCAACAGGATCACAGATGGAGATGGTTCGACTTCCCCAGAATAATAGCCGGACAAAAAACAGCTAGAAATGTCTCCCGGTGTCATTAAGAATATTCAGTGATGAGATTCGAATAGCGGTCGGCTGTTTGGCTGTAATACAGAACAGAACCGCCCGACCTGGAGGTCACCTCCGGATCACTGCTGCAGTCAGGTTGATAAACAGAAGTGAAGATAAATCCACTTTTTAATCCCACAAATTCAAAAGTCATCTCTGAGCTCTCCTTGGATTGTGTTATGGTAAAGTCAAGGGAGCGTTCAACTTTTTTGCAGACGACACTGTGGTTTTGGCGCAGAATCTCTGCGTTGATCTCACAAAACAACATCGCTTGTAGGCGTGCATGTTTTGTATATGTGACCCTGGTAATCTGAGCCCAAACAGTCCAACTTCATGAATTAATACTGTCATAGCTCGGAGTGAAGATGAATCCACTTTGTAATCCCAAAAGTAAGAAAGTAATCTCTGAGCTCTCCTCCCGTCAGTAAACGGCTCTGGATCAGAATCTGGTGAGACTCCAGGTGTTTATTCCTCCAGGAGGTCCGGCTCTCTCCACACAACACTCAGCCTTAGTTTTTGTTTTGATTGAGAGACCTCTAGTGGCAGAAATGACATTCTGCATCTAACCACACCCAATGAAAATAACAGTGAAATGAGTCCCTTTCAAGAATAAAACCAACTAACTGAATAAATCAAAGAAACTCAAACGTCACCTGGATGTTTGCAGGTGTGTTTGTATTCTAAATACTTTCGTTCCTTGCTCAGCCGCCACATTGTGTTTGAATTATACACAAATTTATAGCAGGATGTTAATAATCTGGTCACAGCTTCAACTAAACAGCCTCAACCCAGCCCAGACCGTGACCTCCGACCTCTCTGTGGAGGGGTTGTCGAGATGAGACGAGCTCTCTCTTCAGGGAGCAGCAGAGTCGCCGTTTCCCTTCGACAAACGACAGATTGTGGACAGAATCCTGGTGGATTTTCCGGACTAGAGCCAGAGCTCTTGCACAGCCGGCTAACTGCTACAGAGCGGCTCTGACTAATTTATGCAGATGTATTAATAGATCACAGGCAGCTCTCACCAGGCCGCCGTGCCTTCTCTCCTCAGCAAAAAAAAAAAAAAAAGAAAAAGGCCAAATAAACAAGTGAGGGAGAGAAGAGCTCTGTCTTCACGCTGCAGACGAAGAGGCCGGCATCAGAAGGAGGCAGTCGTTTACATATCCGCCTTCCGGATTTGTTTGATTTTGTTTGACATTTTTTATTTATGCATTTATTTATTTTCCACCAGACTTTCCCATCAGAAGAAATCCAACAGCACACATCTTCAAATACTATCGTTACTCCCAGGACATTAAGAGAGCATCATCATCACGTACGCTCATACTATCACAAGAAAAAAATGATCTTAATCGCCACATTAAAGTGCAAAACTACAGACAACAGCTGCTGTGGCTCCATTTCAAGTTGGGTTTCTTCTTCCTGTGATCCAGAACATTACCAGTAGATGTCTTTTTATGGTGTCAGCCATCAAGTTACACTGATGCTCAACAACAATCATACCATCTGGGGAGAAATAAAGGACCTGCAGTATGTTTGAGGGTTTCGTGATCGCAGTTTTCCTTAAATCCAGGCCTGTGTCTCTGAGATCCAGGTCACTTGAACGTAAACTTTTGTTGTGTCTCTTGAGAGGAAAGTCTCGAAAATCTTAAATACTCAGTTTGCTGCCACGTTGTGTTGCACTGCCAACACAATCCAAGAGCTAAATGTTGAGTTTTAGGTATAAGAAAATACAAAACAATGGCAATGCAAACCACAAATGTGTTGCAACTTTATGTTTCTTTGTTGAATTTTCAGTTTCATGTTGTGACAGCTCTGCAGATTAGGGTCAGGAAAACATCATGTTTCAGCTTATCTGGTTTTGTCGCCACTAACACAGCTGGAAAATGTCTTTGTTAAGAAAAGCTTGGTTTTCTTGGGGCGGGAAATTTTCCCATTGTCTCTCCTAGTTTTGTTTCTACTAACACAGCTTGAAAATATTTCAATGTCTTGTCCTGTTTCTTGGCCGGAGGTTGTCCTGACGTCTCCTTAAAAATGTACGGCTAAACATTCCTAGAAAAAAACTTCTTGTTAAAAATCCCACTTTGTTTTGGCTGGAAATTTTTTGGATGTCTCAACAAGAATATCCAGTTTTGACGCCACTGACGAAGTTAACTTGACTTCTTGGTAAAAGTATCTGTTTTTTGGCTGGAAAATTGTCCAAATCTCTTATCAAGAATACCTGGTTTTAATGCCACGAACATGGCTAGAAAATGTTGCGACATCTTGTTGAAATACAAGTTATTTTGGCTGGAAATTGTCTCAATGTCTCATCAAGATTATCCAGTTTTGTTGCCATTAACACATCTAGAAAAATCGACATCTTGTTAAAAATAGCTGGGTTTTTTGGGCCAGAAATGTTCCTTTGCTCTTCAAGAATATCTGGTTTAGCTTCCACTGACATGGCTGGGAAATGTCTCAACATCCTACCTGTTTTTACTCGGCTGATTTCAGAGGTTCAGTCTGAGCAGCCTGAGGGCAAAGAGAAGACGAGTGTGAGTCCTGTCCACCAGAAAGTTTCCTTCTCATGATCGAAGCTTGACTTTATTCCATTTTGGCTCATTAAAATGTTCTGAATTGGATTATTTATGTGAAGAAACTTCAGTGATTGGTAAAAAACTGCCAATATTCTCAGAATTTGGCTTTTTTCATATTTACAGGAGGAAGTTGCAGATTTGGTGCAGCGTTGGCTGGATTTGGGTCCTGGAGGGACGGTTTTAACACGCTGAAGCTTGAATTAGGATAGAGGCGATATAAATACTACACCTTCTAATCGATATGTCTCGAGGAATCAGACTGCTTGTTATTTTGACAATGTTACAATTGATTTTTGATAAGATGGAATTATCATTTTGCATCACATTTTCCCTGCAAAAACTATCAATATAGCCCAGACGGTGATCCCTGGGGTCCGGGCAGCTCGGATGTTCGTGTTTGGATTCTTGATTCTTTTTTAACTGACGAGAAGCAAAAAGGATTTTGAGAAAATTTGGCATTTTTAAAGCAAAAGATCAATGAAGAAAAGATGCAGAGGAACTAAGTGATTAAAATGACGACAGAATTTTGACTTTCGGCTGAACCCTTTTTTTAAGATAATTCAAAAGACGTAAAGTTGTTTATTGCAGCGCCACCTTCAGGTCAGTTAGTGTCATTTTTGGTGCCTGAGCAGAAGCTGGAACTTGAGATCTACCTGCATGTTTTAGTGACGTTTGCTTTTATAGTTTTTTTTACTGCTAGAAGAGAAAGAACCGAGTCTCCACGTTGGACCGAACTCGATGATCTGTACATTAAATCATCGTGACGTCGCCTCATGTGACGTTTAAATGTGGATATATATAATTTATTCCAAAAAGAATGAACGACTTTGTCTCTGGCAGCTCGTGACAGAGAATATTTCAAAGTATTTCCAGCAGCACAGATGACAGCCGAGCTCATCAATATTCATAAGGACAACATTTATTTATACGATCTCATGAATATCGTGCGTTTAGCGGCGTTACGTCTCGCTCTGTGTTCTCCGTCGGCGGTTCAAAGCTCCTCTTCCTTCCTGCCCTCTGGTTTTCCTCCCGTCCTCTGTCTCCTCCGTCTGACTGTCCGTCCCAATTAGGAAGGATCTAAGTGGTGAGATTAACCAGAGGACACACACACACACACACACACACACGCACACACACAAACACACCACAGCCTCTTAATGGAACATTAATTGATTTGGGCCGTGTTCTGGCTCGGTGGAGGGAAGGATGGAGGCAGAAAGAGAGAATAAAAGAGGGATGAAGGAGGAATCTGGTTTGTTTCTTCCTCCAGCTTCTCTTCAGATAAACAGGAGACCCGAGCCGGAAATCTGGACTTTAATCTCTTTATGTAATCTGGAGAGAGAGGAAGAGCAGCGGTGGATGAACAGGAAGTCAGTGTATCAGTCGATTTCTACCTCTGAGGTCCCGTAATAACCGACCTGAGTCAGATCCTCTCAAAGCGTCTCGAATCCAGGTTTAACTTTCTCTCATTGTGGTGAATTAGTTTAATCCAGAACAATCTGCAGCCTCTTCTCCTCGTTTATCACAGCTGAATTTCTCTTTAATTATTTATTAATTTCCTGCTTTGATTTCTTTCTCTTCTTCATAGTTTCACACCTTTCATCAGTTGAAAATAGTCCAGTCTGACAGCTTTGTTTGGCTTTTAAGTTTAATTTTCACATTGGATCGAGAGGAAGAACATTATTGGGACATTTAAATACCGTCATTGCAAGTTTTGGTCCGGATTTTTAAACTCAGAAGCTTCACGTGAAGATTCAAAACGAGCTTTAAACTAAACATTTAATATATTCGGAGGCGTGTTTGTGTCGCCTGATGAATCCTTCTTCTTCTTCCGACTGTTGATATGAATGAAAGTTTCCTGAACAAGAAGAATTATTATGTTTTTTTATTATTTGATTTTTGTGAGATTTGGCACAGAGACGAGACTTGTATTTACTTCAATAGATGTATTTGAAGTATAAACATGTTTTGGTTTTTTCTATTTTTTATGACAGCAGCTTCACTCCTCAGGCTTTGAGACTCCTGAACACAGTTTTCTTTTTCTTTTGTGGCATAAAGTGACGACAGCTTACATGTTGTTGTCCAGCCCGTTGAGTTGTAGAATGACAGGTAAATGAAGCTTGTATCATAAATCACTTCCTGACCTCCATCTGCAGTTTGCATCGGACATGAAATCATGTGTCATATATCAGAACTTAAATGCATTTTTCTCAGCGGCCTTGTCCTCTTTGAACCAAACAGGAAATGTTGCACAAAACCGAAACTGGGAACCTGAAAGAGGCTAAAAATCTGCAGAGCTACTCCTCTTGTTGCTGCAGTGATGTCGAAGTGAACTCCAGGGTGTGTCGGAGCACTGTGACATCACTGATGGGCGTGGTTACAGGTGTAGAGAGCACACCTCTGATCACACCTGAGACCTTTAATTTCCTCTTTAAACTTCAATAAGTCTGTTTTTAATGAGTCAGACAGACAGTATCAGTCTGATGTGATGTACTCACTTATCTTCCTGCAGGGCGTCAGTGTGTTTTTATTTACACAGAAACCACAGAAGTAGAAAAGAACAAAACACAGTTTGTTTGAGACGGAGGAGCCTCAGGGGGTTCGTTTCTTCACGTCAGAGACAGAAACAAAAAGTGACGATGATAAATAACAAAAACCTGAACGGCATCAAAAAGAGATGATGAAGGTGAGGGAGAGGAAGAAGGAGAGGAAGAAGGAGAGGAAGTCCCTCCCTCCCCTCTCTCCTCGTTTCCTCCTCCCTCTCCAGAGTTTTACAGTATCAGATCTCCTGGTTTCCCCCTCTTTAAGTGAAGGCATCACGATGCTTTCAAGGGCGTTGGCAGCTGCTGGAGCCTCCTCTCATCTTCACCTCCTTCAGTCTATCGATCTCTCTCCCTCCCTCTCACTCTCCAAACACACTTTCTCTCCGTCTGAATGAAACCCAACACTCGTCTTTCAAGCTCGTCCATCATCATCCACTTATCTCCCTCCCTCTCCCTCTCTCTCTCTGTTTCCCAGTCTTTCTCTCTGTCTCTCGCCCCCTCCCGTCCCTCTGAATGAAACATTACACTCCTCCTGTTTGAAGCTCGTCCCCTCTCCTCCCCTTCATCTCTCTGTCTCTTCCTCCATCTCACCATCTGCTGAAGTCTGACATCAAATCCATCCTGTTTTGTTTTTTTTGCAGTTTTTTTAAAAAATGTTTTGGCTGTGACGCTGTCGGCCATGTTTTCTGTCCTGTCCTGACCCGTCGCAGCTTCCTGCTTATTCTTCTTCTTCTTCTGACTCCTGATATGAATGAAACTTCAGCACAAGATGGACTATTAGTTTTTTTATTGTTTGAATTGTGAGATTAAACATGTCATTATTTGAAACAGATGATTATCAGACTTTGGATATCTGATGTCACAATGTTGAATTTTTTAAAAGTAGTCTGTGTTCACATCCACACTTCACCACAACCAACACTTCCCCTGAATGATTCACTCCGACCCTGTTTAAAGTCTCCGTTTGATTGTTTTCTTGCTACAAAGTTTGCAACAAGTTTAATTTAAGCGTTGCATGAAACTTTGTAAGGTCGTGTGATGTTCGAGTGCCACAAATATATTTCCTCGACCAGCTGAAGAGTCAGAATTTTAATCACTGATTGGTTCGTTTGAAACAGTCAAATAAACTAATCAGTGATGAAAATAGAAACATCTGAACAGTCATAATGAAGCGTGCAGGACTCCCTCTGTGAGCCTCCTCTGAGGTATTTATAGACACGCACACACACACACACACGCACACACACAGTGCTGGTTAAGTTAGCTGTGTGTGAGAGAACAGAAAATAAGTTGTCAAGCTCATACGTCTCAGTTTTGTTTTAATTGGTGCAGCGAGCTATTCATAGAAATGTAATTGCTTTGCATGAAAATCCTCCACTCTCCAATTTCAAGTGTTGCACACACACACACACACACACACACACAGTTTTTTTCCTCTAGAAAAGCAAATTAAAGCTGTTTCATTTAAACGTGATGCTGTTACCTGTTACCATGAACACGGCACACACGCGTTTCACACGGCTGAACGAGCTCGTTGAACTTCCTTTGGCTCAGAGCATCAGTCGCTCCAAACACGAGGACATCTTTGGTTCACTGAAGCTGCAGCAGCCGCATGTTTAAAGCTCCCATGAAGTCAAAATTGATGTTGTCAGTGTCAGGCCCAGGAATGGGAGAAAAAAGGTGTTTTGTTTGTTTCCTTAATGGTGTTTGAGAGTTTGTGACTATTTTAGTTAGTTAAAAATAGTTTGTAACTATTTTAAAAATGTCTGACTCATCCTGGACTCGGGGGAGTGTCCTGATGTTTCGTCTATTTCGATGCCGTTGCCATGGACGTGTAAAAAGAAGGACGCAGTGTTTGAACCAATCAGAGTCCTTTAATGAACTGCTGGCGGCTTCAGTTGTGGTTCAGTTGTGACGACCATCGAGGGAAGCGACTGTTGGTCTGAAAACAAAGATGGCGGCTCCTCCAGAGGTTAGCGTAGCTGCTGTAGCATCAGTGCTGTGGGAGCTCGAGAGTTGATTTCATTGAAGGAGAAGAGTTTGATTTACCAACTGGCTCCACCAGGTGCAGCGCTCTCCTGCTGTTGATCTGATTGGTTGAAGGTACCCCGTGACAGATGTTGATAGACAGATGGTTCGTCCAATCACCTGCCAAGTATGTTTTGAAAGTTCTTGCTCTTTTCCAAACAGTTTCTAAAGGAGAGCTGCCGGATGGTTCTGTGTAAAACACCCATCTGGCACCTCGGCAGCTTGTTTCTCATGGCAACTTTATACTGCCTGTTTACATCTCACAGAGCATCATGGGAAGTGTAGTTCCAAAGCTTTAAGCTTTTGTCTCCAACTAGAACAAAAGACGACGCAATACTATACGTTTGCTACACAATACTGTACGTTTACTACACAATACTGTATGTTTACTACACAATACTGTACGTTAATGACACAATACTGTATGTTTACTACACAATACTGTACGTTTGCTACACAATACTGTATGTTTACTACACAATACTGTACGTTTGCTACACAATACTGTATGTTTACTACACAATACTATACGTTTGCTACACAATACTGTATGTTTACTACACAATACTGTACGTTTACTACACAATACTGTATGTTTACTACACAATACTGTACGTTAATGACACAATACTGTGTGTTTACTACACAATACTGTACGTTTACTACACAATACTGTATGTTTACTACACAATACTGTACGTTTACTACACAATACTGTATGTTTACTACACAA
>NC_140207.1:1633998-1691498 GCF_965226575.1 Pagrus pagrus
CAAGGATGTTTCACAGAGATTGTTGTGAGAGCGTTTTGAGTTTGTTTCTGTTACATAAGAATATTGTAAGGTAGTTTCAAGGATATCTCAGGCAGATTCAAGGATAAAAAAGAGCTTTGTATGAATCCTCTGCACAACGTGAGATGGATCTGAGGTGCCTTTTCTCTACTGATCGTATTAATCAGTGAGTGTTGGTCGTATTGATGCTTCAGCTTATTGATCAGCTCTTGTGGAGTGTTGTGTAGTACAGTGTGTGTTTGTGTGTGTTTGTGTAGTTATGTGAGGAAGCGAGTAAACAACAACTCATTATGTGACGAGGGCTGTTTGCTGTTTACACTGTGTGTGTGTGTGTGTGTGTGTGTGTGTGTGTGTGTGTGTCACACCCGCCTGCTGAATTAAAGCTTTAATTAATCAGATATAAACGGGTTGTTGGCCGCAGCGTTGAACATGTGTTTTATATTCGCAGCAGACTGACTCTTGTGTCCTTCAACATCGTGCTGGGACGACTTTAAAGACACCTTCACACACACACACACACACACACACACACACACACACACACACGCACACTGTTTCATCTCACACATACACTTTCCTCTCTGGCTCTGTTCTCTCAGGTGGAGGTCCGGGGAGGTTTACCCTCCAGTGTGTCTGGTCAGAATTGATTGAATCTTGTTCAGAGACACAATGTGACCTCTGCTGGAAACAGACTTTATGCACCGAGACTGAGTCAGATTCACTCTGTGCAGAGTGACGTGTTAACACTGCAGCAGACGCTCGGCACGCTGCAGGGAGACGAGCGCTGCTTTACTTGATGTTTTAAGGTGTTTTTCAAAGATAATTCGATGATGAAAGGAGATTTGATGTTTCAGGGGTTTCAGCCACAATCATCATTGTTTTTGGTGAGATTAAAAGTGTTTAAGGCTGATTCAAGGTTGTTTCAATGAACTTCATGGTTGTGTCGGCTGTTCCTGGGAGATTCAGGAATGTTTAAGGAAGACCTGAAGGCGTTTCAAGGAGCTGTTCCAGGGGAATCAGAGAAAATCAGTTTTTTTCATTTGATTCAAGGATATTTGAGGGAGCTTTCAAGGTCTTTCCAGATGATTTGAGAGATTCAAGGATGTAAACGGGAATTTTAAGGATGAGATTCAATTATTTTTAAATGTTTCAGGGAGATTAAATGACGTCTCAGGTGTCCGAATCAGCAAAGATCTGCTTGTTTCCTGGGATCATCAGTGATGATGATAAATTACATTTTCAACCAGCTAATACATCAATCAGACTCTGCATCTGATTGGACGATTACGTCACTCACTGGGCTGTCATTGGTCATCCCAGTGTTAAACCTATTATTGAATATTTACAAAATGATTTCTTCACTAAAATCTGATTTCCTGAGATTCAGGCTGGATTTCTGAAGTCCAGACGTGGCGAGGCGTCAGAGACGTTCGTGATTCTGCAGAGATCTTTAAAACTCACCAGGTCAGTTCATGTGAGGCGAGTGGAGGAGTTCTGTGCTGCCGACTTGGACTTTTAAATGGAGGAGAACCAGGACGTCTGATTGGTCGCGTTGCCTCAGAAGAACAGATTTCTTCATACCGTGTTTCTATTCTGTCGACTTCCCCCAGTGCATGTTGGGATTTGTTCTGTTTGCCTTGATTCATGTCTGACTGACTGACTGAATAAACAGAAGTCAGGAGAAGAGAGTGTGTGTGTGTGTGTGTGTGTGTGTGTGTGTGTTATTCCAGCCATGACGTGTCACACACTGATCTTCGTTACAGAAACATTTGACTTCAACATTTCCATCCTAATGAAGGAGCGGGACACATCCAGCATGAAGCAGGATAACAGCTCCGACTCTGACTTTGACTTGTTCAGCGCGGCAGATTTCTCCTGAATCCTGAAACAACCTTGGATCTTCACGAAACATTCATAAATCCTCCTTGAATCTCCCGGAGACACCCTTCAGTTTCCTTGAAACATCCTCAAATGTCCAGAAAATGTTCTTGAGTGGATCTGCATTGTTTCGTGAACTGTTCCTTTAACGCTGCAGTTGTTCTGAGCAGATGTTGTAGCACCAGGACAGGATGTGGAGTCGTACTGCGGCGGTTATCCTGCTGAAGGTAATGCTTCACTCTCCCCAACAGTCGAATCGTAGAGTAACTTCAAGTACCAGCAATATGTAATCTATTACATGTGGGGAGTGGACGCAGCTGTTAGCTTTAACACTCAGCAGAACTGTGACAGGACGGACCGGAGACGAAGCAACGCTCCAGATCAGATTATCAGTAATGTCCAGCCAATCAGAGCCAGAGGCCCAGAGCTGGACACACACACACACACACACACACACACACACACACACACACTCATTCGTCTCCTCTGGTTTTGACCTTTCTCTCTCTCTCTCACCCTCAGACTGCCAAATCAGTCCAAATGATGACATCACTTCCTGTTTTTAAGCCGAAACCGTGCGGTCGCTGCAGGTGCAGACGTGACCCGTCGTCTCTAAACGAATCAGCTGATCCGTCGTGTTTCCTTCTGACTTCATTGCGTCTTAATTGCGCCGACAGGACGAGACTGTAACTTGTGACGAGGATGAATCTTTGTGCGAGTCTCAGATCCTCGTCTCTCCGTCTACCTCTCACGTCTCCAGCTGTTGTGATGACACGCTCGCAGCTCGCTCCACATCTGTCACAGATATAAATATCCTGTCTGTCTGTGGGAGTGTGTCCATCCACAGACAGACAGACGGACAGATGGACAGACAGACAGACAGACAGACAGACAGATAGACAGACAGACACATAGACAGAGCCAGTCTCTTAAATCACCTGAATGCAGCCGACAGCCCGATGAGGCCACAGAGGGCAGCAGGTAGAAAACACAGAGCTGTCTCAACATTTCTAAGATTTAATAACCCTGATAGATTCTCTGAGACGTGACGCTCCTCTCCTGTTCATCCAGACGACTTCTGGAAATTATATTTATATACAACTAAACTACCAAGTAACCAGCTGTTAGCATGACGAGGACATGTCGTCCACTACTGTCACAGGACGGTCACAAACACGTTGAGTAACGTATTTACTGACAGTCTAATGTTATTTGTCTTCTTCCTTTAACTATGTCACCTGGAGTCTCATCAGGTTCTGATCCGGAGCCGTTCACCGACGGGAGCAGAGCTCAGAGTTACTGTTGAACTTGTGGATTTATCTTCACTCCTGTTTATCAGCCTGACTGCAGCAGTGATCCGGAGGTGACCTCCACTGTCGGGTGGTTCTGTTCTGTACTGTTGACTGCTGACTGGAGCTGGAGGGGAAATGGACTTTACTTCATGAAGGTAACGTTACAGACAGGAGACAGAGAACCAGAACCAGAACCAGAGTCTCTGCTGAGTGCTGACTTCACTCAGAGCTTCACCTGATGTTCAGGTCAGATAATAAAACACCGCCAGCAGAAACTTAAATGCTAGAAACACGCCCATGTGTGGAGTTGGGAGCTGGCATCTTGACGTGGGTCGCTGGTCTGTGTGGGTCTCTGAGCGCTCAGTGTGCAGCAGCAGGTTTTTGTTGTTTGCGTTTGCAGAAACAAGTCATTTGTTTCTGCAAACGCAAACAACAAAAACCTGCTGCTCACGTCATGTGAGGGAGGAACAGAAATACACCCGACTGTGGGCCGACAGATGAAGACACAGTCTGACCCTGAAATCAGAAAAAGGATGAAAACGAGGCTTCGTATTGTGACAGAGGAACATCACATCCGTCCGTTTGTCTTTTATTGTCTCACTTTTGTTTGTCTTTCCTCGTCTGATCGTCCATTCAGACGAGTTATTCGTTGACGTCGTCCATCTTATCCTCTTCTGTCTCCAGCCGTCCTCGTTCTCCTCGTCCTCCATCTTTTCCGTCTCGTGTTGTTTGCAGGGGAATGAATTGTCGACAGTTTCAGTCACGATGAATATGAAGCAAACTCGATGCCCCCACCGTGTGTCTGTTGTAAGGGTTCGACTTGATCTTTGCAAATCCACTAAATGCATGCATCCACACACCCACTCCATGTCTCCAGCGTCTGCTTTACCACTGTGTGTGTGTGTGTGTGTGTGTGTGTGTGTGTGTGTGTGGGTCGGAGGGCGAGCGACTACACCCATCTGTCACCCTCCTCCCCCTCCCTCCCCCTCGTCGCCTCCATATGAGACAATAAGAAACAGGAGCTCAAATGTCTGGAATGGAAAATAAGAAGCAAACAGAGAAAAGCAGCTGAGCTTCACGGCAGCAGCATATTTTATTTCTGATTTATTTCATGTAGCATTAAAACATTTTGACAAAACGCTGAATAAAAGAAATGTGGTTCGCTGTCGGGCTTTAATGCAATAAATAAATAAAATGGAAAGAGAAGTCGGAGGCCAGTTTGACGAGCACCAGGTCAGAGTCAGCGAGGACGGCAGCTAACTACATTTAGCAGCAGTTAGCACTTACTTTAGCAACAAAGCTAGCAGTATGTGTCTTCTAGCAACTCCTTAAATGGCTGCGTAGCTGCTGGTTGTCAGTACGCTTGTTAGCATTTAGCATCATAGCACTATTAGCATCAAGTGAAGCTATCCGTCCCAACATGACCCAGTTTGACCCAAATCACAGAATAAAGTTAGAAAGTTGTGTTTTTGTACAATAATCTCACAAACAACACACCCTCCTGATACTTAGTTTGTGTCTTCGGCATCGCATCCGATTCATGAAGGTGTGCCAGGAAATCCCTCGATCATGGACTCAAAACTAACCTTTTCTTTAACATCTGCATTGAAAACTTCTGACAACAAACATCCAGACGGTCCTGATCCAGCACACGTCGTGCGATCAGAGGTCATCAGCAGGCAGCAAATTAAATCAGGTGAGTGTTGACTGGCTGCGTCACACCGACAGCAGCTTGTTAACGAGTCACGTTCTTCTAAATCTGTTTGTGGTAACACGTCTGTCTGTCAGGCTCTGACCAGGTACTTTAGTAGAAACTACACTGAATACATGACTTTATCTTCGTGGAGATCCAGACAGAGACACAGACAGAAGAGAGGTGGGAGACATTTACACACAAATCATGTTTTATGTTTTGTTCTGCTCGTCTCGACTCGTCTGAATGAATCTGCAGGAGCGGGTCTTCACAGCCAGGCTGAGCTTCAGGTGTTCGGCAGGTATCCACGAGAGACGACGGCCAGACGCACTGAGATTAATACAAAGATGTTCTGGAGAGGAGAGCGCCCTGAAGGAGTCGCAGGTCAGACGGTGAAGTATCTCCACGTCTGTGAGATGGACTGGCTGGGCCAGAGATTCACGGTTCCCAGAGGACAAACCTTATTCAGTTTGGTGATCTGACTGTTCATCTAGTGCCACCGCTCTGTCAGCTGGCGTGTGCGACACGTTCACGACTTCAGCAGCGGAGCGTCGGTCTGATGTCGTTGACTTGCTCAGGTTGTGTTTATTTCACCACTTCTCCCTGACTCCTGTGCGTCTATAACAGCTGAGTAGCTACGCAGTCAGTTACCTGTCTGTGTTAAGTGTTAATAGTAATAAGTTGGCACCAGGTGTTTTATTTTGAAAACTGACCGGATGCACAATGTGTTCTGAGGTGGAACGCACCTGTCCCCCCCGTCCACCTGTACCTCTGTCTCCACCCGTCTCCCTCTGTCAGCCGGCGTCGTCACACACTCAGATGTATTGTAATGTAGCTGGGGAGGCTCCTCCTCCTCCTCCTCCTCCTCTTCCTCCTCCTCCTCCTCCTCCTCCTCCTCCTGCCGGCCTCGGCGTCTCTTTCATCTCGTCTCTACGTGAAGAGATCGAGCCACAGTTAACTCGCTGTGGTGCAGCACGTCGGCTGCCAACACGAACCAGAACATGTTTAACACTCGGTATTTAAAGACTGACAGCTCGTCCGTCTCTCTTCACAACACTTCATCTTCATCTTCATCTTCATCTTCATCTTCCGTCGTAACGAAGGAAACGTCTGCTGCTGCGAGGAGGGGCTCGCTCAACCCACTTCTCCTCTCTCTCCCAGGGAAGCAGCAGCAGGGAATTCTGGGAAGGGCAGCCCCGCACATCACTCGAGTGTTCGGAGGGAGGATGAGGAGTGGTTGCCATGGTAATTGAACTGGGTTGTAGGGTTTCTTCCCCCCTCCCTTCCTCTTCCTCTTCCTCTTCCTCTTCCTCTTCCTCTCTCTCTCTTCAGCAGGGTGTTGTACAGTCAGGATTAATCTGCATACACACACACACTCACTCACACACACACAAACACACACACACACACACACACACACACACACACACACACACACTCACACACACACACACTGGGTGTAATGGGTTTGAGTCAGGCAGCATATTGGAAACGCCGAGCCGATGTCTCAGAGGCTAAATCAGCCAGTGTGTGTGTGTGTGTGTGTGTGTGTGTGTGTGTGTGTGTGTGTGTGTGTGTGTGTGTGTGTGTGTGTGTGTGTGTGTGTGTGTGTGTGTGTGTGTGTGGACGGCAGGTATTTTTAGAAGTCAGTATCAGGCTGTTAGCACGACTTGT
This sequence comes from Pagrus pagrus, assembly GCF_965226575.1. Classification (NCBI taxonomy): domain Eukaryota; kingdom Metazoa; phylum Chordata; class Actinopteri; order Spariformes; family Sparidae; genus Pagrus; species Pagrus pagrus. Next base: position 1,640,554 of record NC_140207.1, read on the forward strand.
TCAGCTCGCCACACACACACACACACACACACACACACACACACACACACACACACACACTGTCAGGTTGTGATGAAGACATTTTTATCCACGCAGGCGAAACAAAACACCTCTGGATTCCCCGAGAACGACGGCAGAGACGAGTCGACGCTGAATCCATTTCACCCTCCGTGAAGTAGAAAGAGACACGTGTGTGTGTGTGTGTGTGTGTGTGTGTGTGTGTGTGTGTGTGTGTGACAGCAGCTGTATGAGTGTGTTCTCGTGTCAGATCTTCACACTGAGACTTCAGAGCTGCTAATTAGCGCGTTACACACATGCAGTCCTGCTGCAGCGCTGACTGGGTTACAGTGTGATGATGGATTACAGCTTCCACTCTTTGTGGTAACGTTCTCACCACATCTGTCTCCACTGACGACTGCTCCTGTAGGTACAGCGCCTGCTTTGTGCTAAAGGAGCAGTCCTGCAGTTTTACACTAGGACGTGGAACTAACGTCTCTTTACTTTCTGTGGCGCCGGCGGCTCGACTGCAGACTCCATTTCAGCGTCAGCACTTCCAAGTCTCGGGCCGTGGTTCTCTGTTGGAAAACGGTGGATTGCCGTGTCCGGTTTGGGGTGTGAGCTCCTGCCCCAAGCGAAGGAGTTCAAGTATCTCAGGGTGTGATGGTGAAGAGGGAGCTGAGCCAGAAGGCAAAGCTTTCCATCTACCAGTCCACCTCTGCTCCACCCCTCAGCTGTGGTCACAAGCTGTGAGCGGTGACCGAAAGAACCAGATCGTGGCTACAAGCCGACGAAACGAGTTTCCTCCGTAGGGGGGCTGGGCTCAGAGAGAGGGTGAGGAGCTCGGAGTAGAGCCGCGGCTCCTTCATGTCAACAGGAGCTAGTCGAGGTGGTTCGGGCATCTTGTTGGGACGCAGAACTAACTAAACTATATCTCATGTGGCCAGAGGCACCTCGGGATCCAGCAGGTGGAGCTGGGAAGTGTTGCTGGGGAGGAAGAACACCTGGATCACCCCGATGAGCCTGCTGCCGCTGCACCCTGGCCCCAGATAAGAGGATAAAGATGAGTGGATGGAGGTCGGCCATCTTGTCAGGCTCACCCTACGTGGCGACGAACAGAAGAATTGTATTTCAAAATGTCAAATGTTTAAAAGAATAACAGCTGTGTTTAATCTGATGTGTATGAATGATTTGTATCTGAAATAAAATCATAAAATCATGATTTTGTTCATGATCTTTGAGCCGGTTTGGAGCCGCCTGAACTCTTGTATCGCAGCAGTTTGATCTCTGGTGGTGAAAACAGCGTAAAACAACCGGCGCTGCTGATGAAGATCTATCAGCTCACAGACGAGGTGTTTAAAGTTTCCTTCACGTTGTGTTTCGTCTCTCTGGCTCTCTCCTGAAGGTCTGGAGACAGGAGAGCAGATGAAGCGCAGCGTGACCTTTAACAACGTGTAGAACAAAGGTTGTTTTACTGCAGAGCTCGTGCACATCGTCGGGAGCGTCAGGTGAAGGTGAGGCAGCGAAGACTTGAGCTGAGTAACAAATGTAAAAAGTATCATAAAGTCTAATTTCTCGACTGTTTTCTCGTCGCACTCACTCACATCAGGAGTCCATCCTTCATCATTTGGGTCCCGGCCCGCGGGTCAGAAGAGCTGACTGAATGATCCGATGTGCGGCGTTGAAAGGAGCACTCTGTTGTCATGGAAACAAGGTGCGTGATCCACTTTCCTGCTCCGACGCTCCAGGTTGCAGAGTGGAGAGGTTTGTGTTTGTGTCTGAGGTCAGGCTGCCCTCAAACATCCAGCGCTGCCTAACAAGCACACTCTGACTCCTCTTCACTTTTATTTTGTTCTCTCTGCAGGACCGAGTCCTTCAGCCGCCGCGTCGCTTCAGCAGCAGCTAAACTGCACTAAACTGCGCCGCCGTCTGAGTCAGTCAGGTCACACAGGAGTAATTGCTGCACCTCCGCTCAGGTCAGCACGCCTCCGAGACCTTTAGCCTCACAATTAGTTGCGTATAATCTCCGGCCGAAGTTTATTCCGTCTGCTGCGAGTGAGCTCGTCAGCTAAATGTCAGCTGTAAATGCTAAAAGCTTGCTGCTGATAATGTGGTAAATGTTAGCCGCTGATGTGAACGGGAAATGGTCTAATGCAGCTGTCTGGATGAAGCGAGGCACCGGGGGAAAGTCATGCTCGAGTAGAAATCGCAGGCCGCGCTTCAAAATGTCACAGGAGTGTTTTTAGAAAGCTTCAACGTTTCAACCTGTCAGGAAACATCTGCACGATCCCGAGTCTGTCCTGCAGAGGAGACGAGCAACCAGAGCACATTTACCTCCTCAAGTGCTCTCACTGAGCGTTTCAGCAGGATTTTAACTGTTATTACCTGAAGTTACCCTCAAAGTTAATATCGTAGCGTCAGTCCACACCAAGAACCAAGAACCTCCCAGTTCATGTGGTTTCCTAGTGAAGAAAAACAAAAAAACAATCATCTCCAGCCATCAGAAGTGGTTATTTTCCAGGGGAAGTCAGACCAACTCCAGCTGTGTTTGTCGTGACTAGAACAGGCTATTTTTCAGAGGAAGTTGGACCAACACCAGGACTTAAACATGTGGAAACAATAAATTCATAAAGCATGTCTTGCAGAAAGGATTGCAACACAACCAAGAGTGCAATCATAAGTAATTTCCTGGTGAAGCAGCTCGGCTGGAAAAAAAAAAATCTCATCGAAGACGCCAGCAGACGGCCTACACACACAGAAAAGTTGATATTTAAAGTTTGGCCGAGTTGTCGATGTCAGAAATTAGTTCAGAAAAGTTTGAAATCATCAAATGTTTCTTCCAACGTTTCTTGGATGCTCGGTGCAAACTTCAACCCAGCTGAGTGAAAAAGAAGCAGTTGGTGAGGCTGAGACGACTCCAACAACCGACCACCAACATGATGACACGAGGAGCGCAGATACAATCACACGAAGCTGAAGTCTGGGTGAGCGTGCACGAGACGACCTGAGATATAATTAGATATTAGGGAGGAGACAGATGGCTGCGAACGAGATGACATCATGAAAGAGCTCCAGTCAAATGAAATCAGACGTTTCTCTTAGTTTCATGGATTAATGTGAGGAAATTAATGTTATTTTATCGGTTCACCAACATTTCCACCACAGCTGACGTTGTGTTTTCTCTGGTGTTCCCACTCAGTTTGAATGCTTCATCGAACAGGGACAGAAAGATCTCACCAACTCTGTTATCTCCTGGATCATTCTCAGACCTGCTCGTAACATCCGTCCTGACTGACCACAGACGTCACCTCCTGCTCTGGATGCAGATGAACATCACCGAGACAAACAGACGCCATGTTTCTACTCAAAGACAGAAAGAAGTTCATGCAGAACATTTGCTGAATTTACAAGAAGGAACAAATAAGTCAGAATCAGTCAGAGACAGAGTTTCACAACGTTATAAAGTTTGTTTTAACTCAACAACTCTTAAAATCACCACATTTGTTAAGGGAGTCTGGTGATGTTGTGCAAAAGTTGGTGGAGACCAAAAACAGAGCTAAGAGAGAGCATGTTGGACACAAACTCAGGTGGGATTATAATAATCTGACTGTTTAACAAAGGTCTTTTATTTAAAACCGTCTGTGATGTCGTCATCTCCGACACACACGTCTTCCTCTCTTTAAGGTGAAACTCCAGTTTGAAACGACATTTTTCAGACGTGGTGTTGAATCCTGGTCGTCGATGCTCCTCACTGATCCCTGCAGACTCTCCGACACCGAACATGAAAACACTTTGTGACGATGTGACGACCAGCCGAGTTCAGTGAAACTAACACGGGAGGACAGAGCGATGTGACGGAGCGACTCACCCCGGAGACTAAGAAAACCTCCATTAATCAAGTGTCAGATAGACTGAGCTGGACTCACACACACACACACACACACACACGCACACACACACACACACACACATACACACACACACACACACACACACACATACACACACACACACACAGGCCTCGTACCCAGGGAGTGTACTAATGAGTTTATTACATTCAGCCCTCAGACAATAAATGAAGCAATCAATCACAGAGGGAACATCTGTGGAGCACCTCCTTAATCGCACAACAGCCTCATCAGCACTTTAACACGAGGAGGAGGAGGAGGAGGAGGAGGAAGAGTACGACTGGACCAGAGAGGGAGCAGGAAGAGGAGAGCGGGAGAGGACCTGGCTAGATGTATTCATGAGAAGAGTGAGATATCAGAAACATTAGTGACATGTTGATTTGAGTAAAAGTGACTTTGAGTCCATCTGTGCTGGTCAGCCTGCTTCAGATTCCTGCAGGTTGTTTCACTCTGTTGTATTTGCTTATTTTGGCCCCAAACAATCTTTGTAATCTTAAATGAATATTGTCTACAACTTAACACTTCTGCAGACTTTCATCCTGGATCGCTGCAGAAGCTGTGAAAGATCTGCAGGCTGGTTTCTGTGGGAAGTCGGAGCGTCTCCAGTCGCGTTTGTGGCACCAAAAACAGGTATTTTAAGCCACATCGTGTGCCGAAACCTAAACAGAACATAAAGGAAGGTTGAGTTGAATCTGTGGTTCTGATCCAGTTGATTCATGACTCAGTCAGAGGAGCAGAAGAGCCGGGCGGGTCAAGAAAAGCAGGATTCATAATCAGCTGATTAAAATGTTGAATGATCGTGTTGACTCTCAGCGTTCACGTTCAGCTCACCAAAAACACGACGCCCACGCCGACTGTGTCAATATTTACCTCTGAAGAGTAGTAATGGAGTATAAATGAACGTAACTGTAGTACAGAGTTAAGAGAAGACGTGTTTTTATTTCCCTGTTTCTGTCTCACACTTTACTCAGAGAGGAAGCGAGGCTGTAGGAGGAGAGGAAGAGGAGGAGGTGAGAAGGAGGCACCATCTGTACACAGCGGAGGAGAAGACGGCTGCAAGAAAAATCCTCCGTGGCTGCATGTTTATCACAGTTTAAGAGAGGAGGAGGAGGCCAGAGGGAGGTGTTAGAGACGGAGGCAACATCTGTGGAGCATTTTAATCACACAGCAGCTTCATCAGCACTCGGTGAGGCGAGAGGAGGAGGAGGAGGAGGAGGAGGAGGAGGAGGAGCAGCAATATTAGTGGATATCCTCTGCAGCCCTATAAAGTTGTACGCATAAGTCATTAGCACTCCAGCACATGATGAAGAGGAAGAGGCAACATCTGTGCAGCACCTTCTCAGCCTCTCAGCAGGCCTGTCAGGACTGTAACATGTGGAGGAAGAGGAGGAGGAGGAGGAGGAGGAAGAGGAGTAAAGACATCATGTGAGAGTCAGAGAGGAGGAAGACGAGGAGACGTTACAGCTGAACAGGGAGAAAGTTTTAATCACCGTGAAACTTCCCTGGCGATCGCTGTCAGTACATAGAGATGTTATAATTACTGTTCTCATTCGTTACGTACAAACATGCAGGTTCAAACTCTTCTTCATCGCTCAGTCAGAGGTCTGTTATCCTGACAACATCTGTTCTGTCAGAAAATACTGTTCACAGACTTTAAAAATCAATTTCCTCCTTTTTTTAGTAATCAAATGTTCTACAACAACAAACAGACACAAACAGACACAAAACAACAACAAACAGACACGAAACAGCTACAAAGAAACACAAATGTTCTGAATCTAAAGCAAAACAAACAATAATTTGTATTTTGGAAAAAAAATGTCCACTCATCTGAAAAAAAACATGTTATGGAAGCAAAACAGCCCCAAAAGGTCTGAAACAGCCTGAACGATCAGCTGGAGTTTCTCCTCTCAGAGCGCCCAGGTGTGTCTCACCTGCGGCGGCCATTTTCTGGATTCTGTTTCCTTCTGTTGTTTTTCTTTCCTGAGGCGACTTCTTCTCTTCAGCTTCCAGACATACATGATCCTTCCCTGTTCACAACATCGCTCACATCCTCATCATGTGTTATCAGGTTACAGCGGCGCTAACTGAGTTAGCGCCTGTCTATAAGGCGTAGCTCCCCCCGGCTGCGGCTAACTGAGTCAGGGAGCGTCTGCATTTATGCAAACGTTACTGAAGCCATAAACACATCAGGGACTTCTGTCTTATGTTGCATTTTCAGTGTAACTGACTTAGAGAGCGTCTCCACCTCTACACAGCAGCTTCATGACGTGTTAAAGACACAAAGAGAGACAACAAAAACAAAGAGACACAAAACTAAAGTGAAATGACCACAGACTCCTGCAAGAACAAGGAGATGAAACACAAAAACAACTCGACACATTAGTTTTACATTTTAATACATTTCTGAAGTTATTGTTTGAATCTTGTGTATTTCCATTTTCTGCTACTTTATTCTAAATATTGTACTTTTTACTCCACTACATTCATTTGAACTTAGTTACTAGTTACTTTGCAGGATGTAACACAAAGTAGCACAACATCAAATTACTTTATTTATTTATTTATTTATTTATTTATTCAACAGTCAGATGAAAAAGAAAAGATTCCAATAATCAGAAAAATCTAAATTTTTACTTTTACTTGTACTTTTGATACATGTACTATCAGATACTTGCTGGTTCTGATACCGTCTCAGTCAGCTCGTGTCTTACATGTAGTCGGACTCACAGGGTTGATTTTGCTCCACGTCACTGTAACTTTGTGTTTTGAAGACGCTCTCTCGCCGTCTGGGAGATTGCGATGAGCATTTTTCTCACATTTTATAAGCAGAACACTGAATGATGAAGTAGATGTTGGAGCAGAGATGATCTGAACGCTGTTCGGTCCAGAGAAAAGCCTGCTCGTTTTACCTCGGGGGAGCTCGCTGGTTGGTTGGTTTCCTGTGGGGTAACAGAGCGAGGTGGCTTCCTCTCCGTCCTGCCAGCTGGCCGTCGCTGCTTGTTTTTTGGTCTCTGTTTCTTTGCCAGATTATTTTTCCCTCTCCGCGGTGCTATCAATAGACCGTCACATGACGGGCACGTGTGGTTCATGTGAGGATGCTGCACGGGAAGCAGGAGGCTGAAATGGTTTCCCCTCAGCGCTCAGGTGGCCGACCGATGTGTTCAGTGCACTGCAGAGACGCTGCAGGAGGATGGAGGCAGTCATATATTTAGTGATGACCCACTTCTGAAGGGTGCTGGCAGGGTGTCGGTCCCTGCAGGGTGATATTAAAAGATCCAAACTCCAGAACTATGTTCATGATGGATCCCACTGTTTGTATTCGGACCACCTCAATGAAATCACAAGTGTTGCATCATGTGTTTCAGCTGTTTCATCATCAGCTCGAGAGGTGATGTCAGAGACGATCCGGATCTCAAAGACTCTGGAAACAGAACTTCAGCTGCATGTTTGAGCTCAGCGTGTCAAACCAAACCTCCACATGCTCAGAGAGAAGCTACGATGTGAAACCAGAACAACGACTACAGAGAAACAGAGCTGATGATAAAGAGACTTTACTTCATGAAGGTAACATCACAGAGAGGAGACAGAGAACCAGAACCAGAACCAGAACCAGAGTCTCTGCTGAGAGGAGCTGAGGGCGGCAGAAAGAAGATGCAGGCGTCGAGTAAAAACATTGAAGATCCTGATAGATGACTGTAACATGAACGCTGCTTCTCTACTGGAAATATATTTATATACAACTAAACTACCAGATCACCATCTCTATTAGCATAACATGTTGCTAATTATTGTACCTGTGAGGACAGAAATATGTTGATACTGAACAAATGAGTGAAATATTCACTGACTGTAACTTTATTTTATTTCATTGGAGAGGAAAACAGCAGCTAAGTATTCGTCACATTATATCTCACAATAAAAAAACAATGAGTTTGAAGCAACGATCTTTGTTTTCAAACTAAAAGTTGTCTCCTTCGACCTTTCAGCGCATTAACAAGCAGAAACACTGTGAGGTTGAGAAGCTAGTGGAGCGTCCACCATCTCAAACACTCTGAGGTGTTGCGGTCGGCTGGAAGCAGAAATGCTGCAGAGCTTCTGTCACAAACTCTCAGCCAACCCACTAATCCACTTCCTGCAGCTGAAATGTAGGCTGTTAGCTCAAAGTAAGTCTCGTGACCCATTTACACATCAGCTAACTCAGTTTTAGCCCGCTCTGTTGTGAGGGGCTGCCGGACACATTTAAGGCGAACGGCCTTTTCCAGCACAGTCGCAGCTCACAACCTCAATTCAGCGCCGGCTGACTCTCACATAATGCTGTTGTGGAGTCGGTTCGCTCCTCCGGAGGGACTTCAGGCTCATATCCGCCCCATTTGCACCAGGAGCTGAGGTCCCAGAGAAGACGGAGGATGTTATTTTAGGTCATGCTCTCTCAGAGGCTGAGCTGTCGGCCTGTTTTAAATTTCAGAAATGAAATGTCTTAAAGAAGTTTCCCGTGTGACCGGAGCTGAGATCCTGAATGCATCACAGCTGCTGCTGCACTCCAGGAAACAGATGTTTCTGTGCATTCACATCTGGACCGGTCGGTCTTTGGACTCGCTACATTGCAAAAATGTGATCAAGAAGGAGTCAGAGTTTAATCAGGACAACAATGTCATTTACAATGTGAATATTACTAAACATTTAATTTCAGTTCTGTGAGGTGAAAAATGTTTTTACTAATTCTGAAAGTTCTGTAAAGAACCAAACAGATTGTGCCTGTAAACACATAAACACAAGCAAACCAGCCGTCACCATCATACCTCAGTCCAAAATGGGACCAGTTACAGTTAATGCGCTAACGTTAGCTGCTGAATGACAGGTTCAGGGGCTGTGTGACTGTGTGCTTTGTGCTAACGTTAGCTGCTAAACGACAGGCCCAGGGGCTGTGTGCAGGTTCAGGGGCTGAGTGCTTTGTGCTAACGTTAGCTGCTGAATGACAGGTTCAGGGGCTGCGAGCTTTGTGCTAACGTTAGCTGCTGAACGACAGGCTCAGGGGCTGCGTGACTGTGTGCTTTGTGCTAACATTGGCTGCTGGACAGGCTCAGGGACTGTGTGATTTGTGCTAACATTAGCTGCTGAACGACAGGCTCAGGGGCTGCGTGACTGTGTGCTTTGTGCTAACATTACCTGCTGGACAACAGGCTCAGAGGCCTGAGATACCCAACTATATCATGTCTCACTCCCATCTAAGGAAACATCTAATAAACATAAATGGCTAATGCTAGCACACACTGCTGTCAAGGTAGCATGTTAGCATTGGGACATTTTGTCTGCACCTTCTGCCGTTCTTCAACCTTTTTCATGTATTTCAGACTGTGACAGAAGGTCCGGTGATACTTCTTTCTCATATTTTTGTGTTTTTGTGTTGCTTCAGTTGTTTCTGGTTCAGTAAACGAGGATCACTGGAGTGTGAGGAGGACGTGACTGACGCCTGATCACGTGTAAATGGGAAAAACATGAGTGACCCCTCTCTGGGGTTTTTTGGCATATTTCCTGTCTCACACTCCCTCACCCACCCTCACCCACCCTCACCCCTCCACACACACACACCCTGTGTTCACTGCCTGAAGCCAAATATTCAGTGATATTCAGCAGCAGTCTGGACAGCTGCTACACTTCAGCCGACGGCTTCGTTACTCATCTCTTTTAATCTAAATCCACTTCTCTCTTGATTCTGTCTTTCAGTTTGAGTTCGCACTTTATTTCAGTTGAGTTTGACTCGTCTGTGTTTTGTGTCGCTCGTCACAACGTTGAGGTGAAAGTTGACTGTTTGCGTCGACCGTTACACTGCGACACCTGTCAAACCTCCTGTTTACAGTGAGGAAGACGACAGGTGTAACACAGGTACACCGATGTGTGGGTCTTTGATTTCAGACAGAAGCAGCTTCCTGTTTCTAGCTGGCAGCTAGGTAGCTGGCTAAGCTAATGTTGGTTGGTTGAAAACAAATTGTCCATCTGGATTTTTAATGTTTCAGTTGGATTTGTTTTAAAACACTAATCCTGTTAAACTTAACAGGATCCAGGTGCTTACAGACTGAGGTCATGATATCATGCTAACAGGCTAAGGCTAAAGCTAAAAGGACCGAGGTCATGATTTCAAGCTAACAGACTGAAGCTAAAGCTAACATGTTTCCCAAAAAGTTCGACCTCATTAGTGTAAGGTGTTGTTATTCACCAATGGGTTAATGTTTATTTCGTAATGTTGATAATTCAATTCAGATTTGACACATTGTACACACACAAATAAATGTACATGTTTGATAGATTTGAACCAAAGCAGACTTTAATGCATGAACATCTGGTGATGCAACCAGGAAATACTCCGAAGGGTAGACCGTCCCATTTAACAACGGTGGACGAGGCCTTCGAAGGCTGCAGCCCCTGAATTTGGACACAGCCAGTGTGTTTTGGGCTGCAGTGCATCGCCTGACATGCAGTTACACAGTTTGGCCACTAGGACAGTTGACCCCAGCGGCTGCAGCTCCTCCTGGAGGCTTCGGTCAGTCAGTCTGTGGACAGGAGCCATAACACTCCCTTTAAACCAATGAAGAGCAGCACAGAGCTAATGACGTTAGCCAAACTATTAGCATCCAGGATGTACTGCAGCTGTGACAGGATGTAGTCTTTTATTTTTTATAATGCCTAAAAAAATGAATGAAGCTACTTGAGAGGACAATCACTGCTCAGGGAAGAGATTTAGTAAATCAGGGATGTTCAAGTCAGGTTTAACAAGCGTCGTTTCCACCAGTGTATAAATAAATTCTAGTATTTTTCATCTGTATTCTGTTTTTTCCGATGAAAATGCATCGTGACTGTTTTTACAATGAAGCCGCATTAACTGGCAGCAGTTCGGCTCGGTTCGGCCTCATTCACATTTCATCCCGTCTGTTTATGGTCATTTATCATTAATGCGTCCTGCGGAGGAAAAGCCGAAGTGAATCGTATTGAATTAGATTCTGGGATTATGATTATTTCATGATATTGATTTTTTTTTTTTTTTATTATTAAGTAAAATAAAAAATGGAGACGTTTTTGTGTGTAAATCAGAATGACGTCATGTGAAGAGAATTAAAATAAATCACGTGAACAAACTCCTGATCATATTCTTACATCAGCGATAAATTACTGAATAAAATGAATGAATAAATAAAAACGTGGTCGGCTGCTGAAGTCGCTCCAAATCCCGCGGGAGTTCGTCCATCACAGGCTTCCCTCCATGCATTTTTAATGAGCCTGCTCTTGTTTCTTGCTGCAGGAGATAATCACCTCTGAGCGGTTTTTATTTCTTATTTATCTTTTTCATTTTCCAGGAATGTGTTGTTCCGTCTCTGCTGCTGCTTCATCAAACAATGCGTTTTAAAATGATCAAAACACAGAAAACACCTCGTTTTATTTTAATTTGTTGGTAAATAATTTATTTATATTGTTTTTTCACATATTGAGATAAAAATGAGCTAAAAAAGGGAAATACTGAGGATTTAAAATGATCTTCTGAACGAAACCTCGCTGTAATATTCCTATTGTTTATATTTGTTATATAAGTGGATGTTCCCGGTGTGTTTTTATAATATATAAGATACATAAAAAATACTTTCACAATAATAATTGTTGTATTTCTGTCAGAGATGGATCCTATAGAGGGTTATTGATTTTAAATAAAAGATAAATCATAGTTCACTCGTCCTCTCACTGCACAGGCCAGTTAATGTCTTTAAACACGTTCATGTTATATTTTCTATAATGTTCCTTCATTATATTTTCTATAATGTTCCTTCATTATATTTTCTATAATATTCCTTCATTATTTTTTCTATAATGTTCCTTCATTATATTTTCTCTGATGATTGATGATATTTTTTAAAAATCGGATATGACGCATTTTCCCCCTCACGTGCGATCACGTCTGCATTTCTGTTGTTCACGCTTTAATAGTGAAAACGACGGTGAAGGACAGTGAAAGCTTTGTTCTGTCTCAGGTTCTGTCCTGTTTGTTTTCTGGTCCGCAGACAGCGGCCGCGTCCTCCGCACATCACATCCATATTAATGCGCGTGTCCCCGCGGGAGGCCGCAGCACGCAAACTGATGACAACCTGCAGCTTCATTAAAGCTTAACGACAGAACGACAGAATATATATATAGAATATATATATATATATATATAGAATATATATATATATATATATATATAGGCCTGAATGTAGGCCCGCTGCAAGTAAAGGCTCTGAAAATACAAAATAAAAGGTTACTATCACTGTAAACCTGACGTGGACTGAGCAGAAATGCAGATAATAATATTAAAAAGACCATAAATACTTAATATTATCAGGTCTCATTAAAGGAGCAGTTCACCCAAAAATGACCAGCTGGAGATTTGATTTAAAACGGAAAAATAACCAAATAAATAAATAAATTCTCCAAAACTCCATTAAAACTGTGCAGAATCAGCTGTTAGCACTTCCTGTTAGCAGTGAACCTGTGGGTGTACAGACGACTGTCACTGGATCACTGTGACACTGAAGGAAACTTAAAACATGAAGTTTCTCAGGCAGGTTCTGCACATGTGAGGATTTGTAAGTTGCTTTATGGAGTCATCATCTCCTCCAAAGCCAAACATTTCTGCAGCTTCACAGTAAAACAGCACTGCAGCATTCTGCTAAAAAACCACTGAAGCAGCTGTTTAAACTGGAATGGCACTCAGTAGAGTGCATACCTCCACCGAGGCCCAACAGTCCCCTTTAACGCCTGATTTTTCTTCATCAAAATCCATGAATTCATCTTTGAGAAAAACGTCCGATCTCACAGTGTTAAACAAAGAGAGTAACATGTATGGATCCACACCAACAGGTCTGAGACTCATCCTCTATCCAAGTTTCATGGAAATCTGTTCGGTCGTTTTTGTGTAATCATGGTGACAAACCAACCAACAAACCAACAAACCAACAAACAAACAAACAAACGGACACGGGTGAAACGTAACCTTCCTGGTGGACAGTAGCCTGTTTAGCATCGATGCACATAAGATCCACGAGTTTGGATCATTTTGTCATTTTTTGGTTCAGTTTGTCCTCTTGCATTATGGGTAAATAAAATCTGCACCACAAACTACCATAAAGGCCTGTCGTAGAAATAATCCATTTTAAATCTCTGTGATAATTAATCTTTCCTCCTCCAACGTGAAAATATGTCCACTTCCATCTTAACAAGAGGATTGTGGGATATCTTAAAGTCGTTAAAATCATAAAAGACTAAAAAAAAAGAAGATCTTCTTCTTTTCTCTCCTGCAGAACAGAAACATGATCTGGTTTCATCCTAACATCCCATAATAAACATAGCGACGTCTCAAAAATCTCTTTCCTGTTGGAATATTTGGTTTTTAATTTTTCCGTCCTGAAGAAAACGTCATGAAGACGTCTGCGTGAGTCGTGTCCACTGATTTTAAGATCTAACTGAGATCAGGTTGAATTATCAGCAGCTCAGATGATCCACGTTAGACTGAACCAACATCTTCATCAGGACGCCGCCTCCTCCTCCTCCTCCTCCTCCTCCTCGATCAATATAACTGAGTGCTGAGACGTGTGGCAGCTCAGGGACTCTCCTCATTAATAATGAATACACTCCATCCCCACTGTGTGTGTGTGTGTGTGTGTGTGTGTGTGTGTGTGTGTGTGTGTGTGACCCACAAGACAAACCGCAGTCTTTTATGCCCCCGTCAAAATAAAAGCACACACTTCTTTTCAAACATTAGTCATTTTATTTATTACTCTTTATCATTTTAGCAGTCTTGTATTTTTTCTATAATCTGTAAAGTATCACTCTTCTGTTAAAACTGTCTGGGATAGACTATCTATAATAGAGCTTTTTTTTATTTTCTCAAAATCCTTTGATATACATTTTCTCTTGCTAGATGATTTCTGGAATAAATCTTTTTTTTTTTTCATTGTTATAACTCTTTTTGTTACGCAACATCCCCATGAACAAACAAAGAGACAAACCAACAAACGAACAGAAGTACACATCTTTTTGTCAGAAGGCAGCGGAAACGTCATCTGTGCCTCGGCAAAGAAATAAACAACCTCCTCCAATTTATTTACTGTGTTTATGTAGTTTATGATGCTACTGTACTGTTGGGACTCAGCTTTTTAATCTAACATACAGACCTAAAATATAACACCTCTAAGGTCGTCTGGTGTGAATCACCGGCGTATGAAAGGGGGGATGTGCTAAATGGCAACAGTCATATCACTCTTCAGCCACGGTGGGATTTTTTTAGCTACACTGGCCATGAAGTCGTTTCTTCGTATTGCTGTCGGCTTCTCAAAACATCATCTCTTCTGTCTTTCCTTCAGAACCGTTCTGCTCACAGACTCATTCATTTCTAACACTTGGTTCTGCTGAGCCGGGACGTGACGGGACAGAAGGCCGGCGGGAAGTCGACCCCCCAACATGAACTAAAGTTTACTCTAATGTGTTTCTACTTTCACGTCCCGATGATCCCGACAGTGTTCCCGTCAGCTGATGTGTACACTCTCGACTTTAATTCGCTCTCGTGGGATTTCAGGAAACAAGCACAACGTCTGATTCAAGCAAGAAGCAGACAGAAGCGTTGATCTACAGCTGCTTCATGAATGACCCGGGTTTAGTTCTTCATACATTTTGGTACAGAGCACAAAAACACGGCCCGTCGCAGCAGCTGAACATTTTGTCTCTTAATTTAGGGTTCAAAGTCCATAATGAACAATAAGTTGAAGCTAGTTATCTGTGACGATGTTTAGCTTCACCACAGAGACGTCAGGTTCATCTTTAAGTCCAAACTAACCAAAATACTGTTGTTCAAACAGCCAATAACTGAAAACTGTTTTTCTTATTTCACTGTTTATTATCATGTTGTCTCTCGAGGCTAACGGCTACATGTAGCTTACGTTTATCACCAGACAACAAAAAAGGTACATTAACTAAGGCTAATTACTACGATGAGGTCATAACAACCACCTCACAGCCTGAATCTACAGCTAGAGCAAAGTATCAGAACGATTATCAGCCAAATCGAACTGTTCGCTGACCTGACCTACTCTGATTAAGATGCTAAACCAAAACATTGTCTGTTTTAGCCTGTAAACTGTTAGCCAGAGCTAAACGGTCTCATTCTGTTCTAGCTGCTAGCGTGAACTAGCCTTCATCTGGTTTAGCTTCTGAACTGAACTGTTGCCCAGGTTGATATGTTCAAACTGCTAAAATGAACTATTGGCTAATCAGACCTGATCTATCTTAGCCTTGAAATTAACAAATGGACTCAGTTTTTTGGGGTCGATTTGGGGTAAAATTTAGCTCCAGTTAGCGTCATGTTGGACTTTTTGGCGCGGTGGAAACCAACAACTCAAGGGACCAAAGGTTGAAAACTGCTGCTGGTCCATGTTTCTTTCCATCAACAGCATAAACCAACACTTCACAGCTTGTGCTCGTTTCCTGAAATGTTGTGAGACTGACTGAACTGACGTCATGCAATTTCACATCAGTCTAAACTGCTCTAATGAAAAGCAGGCTTTACACTCTCATCTACATCCCTGCACCTCAGCTTGGTGGGGAAAAACAAGGCTACGGTCACACCAGGAACCGACCGGCAGAGCCAGATCTCTTCACATGGCGTCGATTTTATGATGGCAAGCGAGCCAGTTCAACAACCAGAACGAAAATACTCTAAATTTTAAAATACACCTACCGCCGGCACACGATTGACTGTAAGCCATGCTGCATGGGTCGATACCGTCACTGCAGTTTTGCTTTTTATTTTGGGTGCAAAAACTGACTTCTGCCGATTGTGACGACTCCATTAAAATGACTTAAACTTGGTGCGAGACGCCACCGTGATAAAAGCTGGTGTGACCGCGGCCTGAACACAATAAACAGCCAATAAGAATACAAATATTACATCACTGTCAAGCATTCAGTCCATCACACCTACCGGGCTCAACACAGTCAACTTGGCGCATAAAAAAGGAAAAACTGTCCGTGATGGAATCGGGCGACTGGTCTGACACGAGCTCTGGGCCTCGGCTCCTCTTATTGATTTTGTGGAGTTAAGCTCGGCCTCGCGTTGCACATGAATGTGTACCTTAGGCTATATGGGATCCCTAATATATAGCCTGAGACTGTGTCAGCACCCAGCAGTCACATAGTGCTGTCTAGGCCTAGCCTACTAACATCAATAATTCATGGTTGACTTTAATACTGTGTAATTCCACGATTGTAAGCGGGCAAGGATCCATCAAATTTTCATCATTGTCATCGTTTCAGCTCGATGGCGTGTTGAATATTTCATGTTATCGACCTCCGGGTCAGGTCGGCGTGTGATTGGATGAGCGCTCCAGGAGGACGGCCTGCAGATGTCCCAGGAAGGCAAACCAGGCTGCCGCCGAGTGATGTCGTAAAAATCCATTTTGGGTGTCGTTTTCTGGTGATGAGTCCTTTTGAAGTTGTTTTTTCAGTATCGAAGAGCAGCTATCACTCTTTTTCTATTTTCTTTTTTCATTTGTGTTTTTCCTTTTTTTCTTCTTTTCACTTTGTGTGTTTTTTTTCTATGTTTTCCCGTGTTTCTGTTAAAACGCCAGCCAAGTCAGTATGGTGGGCAGTGTGGTTAGGACCAAGGCGAGGCCCCTGGCGTCAGCTGATCTGGGGGCTCCGTTGCCGCCGCCACAGAGTTCAAACAAACTCCCACGGAAATCCAGGTTGCGGGACTCCTTTTTCAGTTTCTCCCAGAGGTCCGTCGCTCCCTCCTGGCAGTCCGCCAGCGCTGTCGTGGCACAGGAGTGGAAGTTATCCCAGTAACTGGCAGGAGAAAACACAGCAAGCGTTAACACCACAAGCTTATGACTGCAGTGGGAGGCTGCTTTTAAACTGAATGCATCATCCACTCGAGAGGCAGAGCCAAGAGTGGAAGTCATCCCAGAACCTGGCACCACAGAAAAACACAGCGAGGAGAAAAGCTTATGAGGACGCAGCCGGCGAAGTTTATATTCCAGTAAGACAACAGCTGAAGCAGGAGTGAAGCAGCAGTGAAGCAGGAGTGAAGCAGGAGTGAAGCAGCTGTGAAGCCGCAGAGCAGACAATACAAGCTACTGTACGGAGCTGCCACTGAGGACGACTCTGCTGTGTTTCCTGAGAATTATCCTACAATTAAACATGTTTGTTTTTCTTATCAGCCGATATTTTAGACTCTCGTTAAAGGAACAGTTCACCCAACAATGAAAGTCCAGTCATCATCTCCTCCCTTCACAGTAAAACAGTCGCAGCATTCTGCTCAACAACTGAAGTAGCTGGAGACTTGATTTAAAATGTAAAAACAACCAAAAATAACATAAAATGTCTCCATACACGAGCTGTATGGAGACATTTTATGTTATTTTTGGTTGTTTTTACATAACGTGCTTCACTCTGTTTTACTGTGAAGCTCCAGAAATGTTTTGTGGACTACGAGACTTCACCAGACTTTCATCAACATGGAGGGAGGAGATGATGACTGAGTCTTCATCACAATGTATTGTTCTTAAATAAGACGCAGCTCTGCTGTGAACCAGACGGAGGCAGAAACAAAGTTTATAACGTGTTTATTTGTTTGTCAGGAGATTAATGTGAGCCGATTATTAGCAAGAAGATTATTGACATCCAGAGAAAATCACAGTGAAGACGAGCCAACAAATCTGTGATTATATTTGTTGATGTGATGAAATTAAAATAATAAAAAGTTGGATAAATGACATCAGACAGCCGAGTATAGACTCCATTTTACCTCTGTCCTGTGTCTCCTTTCCTTCCTTAGATTTCCCTCCCCCACCCTCCATCCCTCCCTTCCTTATTTCCTTCCTTCCTTTGTCTCTTCCCTTATTTCTTCCCACTTCCTTCTTTTCCCTCATTGTTACCTTCCCTCTTCCTCCCTCCTCTCTCACTTTATCTTTTATTCATACTGAAACAGCATCTCTTCCTCTTCCTCTCTCACTTCCTCTTCAGCCTCATTATTCATTCATTTTTTTCCCTCCGACTAGTTTCCTTTATTTATTTTTACTTATTTCTATTTTTTCCTCCTTATTCTGTCGTTTCTGTCTCCAGCTCTCATCTGTTCGTCCTTTTTTTTGTCCTTCCTCCTCCCAGTTAATGTAAAGATGACACCAGCCTGCTCACAGACGCGTGCTGACAGACACACATACATACACACACACACACACACACAAACACACATACACACACACACACAGCGTATCTAATCCAATCTTCCAATCTGCTCTTATTGATGTTGACTTGCTGAACCGAGCCGTGTCGATGCTACATCTCAGAGCAATTAACGCTGGTGTGTGTGTGTGTGTGTGTGTGTGTGTGTCTGTGTGTGTGTGTGTGTGTGTGTGTGTGTGAGGCGGCGTATTAAAGCATCCCTCCTGCCACGCCTCAACACCGCTGTGATGGAGCTGTCACTGAATTAAAAAACCATGTGTGTGTGTGTGTGTGTGTGTGTGTGTGGAGGGGTGGGGGCTCCTTGCTGCAGCGTGCCATCTGGTGCCCACCCGGTTTGGGTGGTGGAGGTGGGGGAGGTGGGGGAGGTGGGGGAGGTGGAGGTCAGCTGGCTCACACCTCCTCAGGGTCTTCAGTTAAATCACTCATATTATTTTCTCGGTCTTATTAAGAAGCTTCTCTGTCGGTTCACAGCAGAAATATTCAGATAAATTAAACATTTTAAGAGAAAAGTTAATTGAATAAATTGGCTGCAGGATCACAGCTTCATTATTTGTTTTAATTTGTGGCCAAAAGCAGAATCCAAAACTGGAGAGGCAGCCTGAGCTGCCTCTACAACCTGTGTCAACTAAACAATCCATGAGAGTACTCAGATTACTTTTTCCCTGTAACGAGTAACATGACGTGTTAGTTCTGCCATTCAAGTAATCTGTTATTTAGTCAGTTACTGACTCGTTACTGGAAAAACTGCTGTCTTTTCTTTTTGTCGCCACAAAAATCAGATAAAATCCCTGAAGCACCGTCTCTGGTTCTGTTCCTGTTCTGTGGACCAGAACCATCACAGTCTGAAGCTTCAGGCCACCGACCAAGCTGCTGTAGTTGACTAGTCGGGCTCTGTGGTCCAGTTAGATATAATATGTGATATTCAACATCCGATCAGTCTGTCAGAATAAAGCTTGCTGACAAACAGCTCAAATATGTTGACATGACATTCGGTCTGTCTATTAACTACGTTCAGTCCCATAATTTACGTATTTACTTCCTAGTTTACTTTAATTCATTTCTGTTTGTCTTTGACACTTTTTGAATCTTCAGGTTGATGGTAAAGGACTTGTCTTAGGAGTAATTATGTCACATTTTGTCCTGTCAGGCCTGTTTTCACTTCAGTCCCTGAGAAGACGCTCTCTGAAGTGATATCGTCATGTGTCCTCTGTCTGGACGTCAACATACCTGCAGATCTTGTGCAGGTTCTCCCTGTCGTCCAGGTCCTGGGGATAGTTGGCCATGTTCTCCCCCAACTGAAGCAGACAGTCTGAGAAACCTTTAAACACCGAGTCACATTGACCAGCACTGACCAGCACCGTCTGCAACACAGAGACTGCAGGGGAGGAAGAGGAGGAGGAAGGGGAGGAAGAGGAAGAGGAAGGGGAAGGGGAGGAGGAAGAGGTGAGGGAGGATGGGGGAGGGGGAGGAAGGAACAGACAAAAGAGAATTTTTACATTAATGAAAATCTCTGTTTGATGCCTGCGAACAGGACCAAGGCCGACCTCTGATTGGCCGTGTTTGTTCTGGTTTCCTATTGGACGAACGACAAAGCATCAGGACCACCGTCACCTGACTGAGGTACAGTTATAAAGAGTTTACTCATCAGTTTCCTCCATCTTCAAACATTTACTCTTCATACTTTCTCCAAACTTTGAAAAATATGTTTTACTGTATTTAAATGTTTTTATATCACATCCAACCATGTGTAGTTACATGATTTAATCAAGATTTAATCAAGTCCATCCAGGTTCATGTCGAGGTTAATTGGTTTCATATACATCACACAAACATGTCCTTCTGCACTATATGCACTCGTCTTGATGTAAAGGAAAGTCAAACTATATTCAGTTAAACATGGAAACAGCTACACGCTATAAACTTTATATATGAAGATATTCATCTGCAAAGAGCGAAGACAAACAAGTCTCTCCGAGTCACTAAAACAGCTTTTTCACCTGAAGAGAGACTGAAAAAATGCAGTCTAGCGACTGAAAATATGAGCAATTAAGATTAAAGAAAAGCTAAAAATATGCATTTAATTGTCTTCTCTGAGGCTTTGAGGAGAAAAGTGAACCTCATGAACGAGAGTCACAAACTAAATCAGGAACTGGAGACAACATTTCTCTGAAGCCCCGAACTCTGACGCCAACAATATCAGTTCACATCCTGTCTCATTAAAACATTGAACCATCGTGTTGTTCTTTCACTTCCTGAATGCTGATTGACCTACATTTACACAAAAACTAAACATGTTGGAGACATGTTGGCTGAGATCTGTGGCTAATGTCTCTTCTGTTAGATCATAACAGAACTCACAGGTATCATGTCACAGCTTTTTAGAAAGATTTTTGAATGGAGGCTGGTGGACAGCCGTGTTAATCTGACGCAGCTGAAGCGGTCACTGTTTCCTGTAACTACTGAATGACAATGTTCATTGATTTCTTTTGCTTTCGTCTGTCACTGATGAGATCCTGCAGATACAGCTCCACTCAGTGTCCAGTTTATTAGGTACACTGTGCTAAAGATAACGCGGTCCAACACAACAGTCGTCAGTTTGTATTGTGTTGTACAGGCGTTTGGCATGCGCACATGTACATACACCAGGTGGACAAACATAGAAACGACTGTCTTTACAACACAGTTCAACAGCAAACTACATCTTACAAAACCATCATAAAGTTCAATCGACCACCTTTTTCAAATGTACATAAAAACAAATGTGGTTTAAATGTTATTTTAATGTTTCTTTTCTCTGGGAGACTGCTGTTCACGTCCTGAGTGTAACCAAGACTTGTTTTTTGAAGGTTATGTTTAAGTAAGTTATTGTACAATAACTACATAAAATAAGTTACGTAAGTGACATGATTGAACGCTGCTATTTTAACCAAAAATATGATCTGTTCCTAAACTGAAAACTAGTTTTAATGCCTGAACCCAAACAAGTAGTTTGGTTCCTAAACCTAACCGAGTAGTTTTGGTGGATAACCAAATCGTGACTGTTTCACAACGTTAATAACAGTCCAAAAGATGTAGAGTCATATTATGTTAAATGTTTATCAGCGAGCTTTATTTTGAAAGTCTAACTTGGCCGCGGCGCTGCCGGTCCAAAACTAATGCTGTAGGTAAAGCGTCATAATTTGAAGCTTACGGCCGAGCGGCCATATTAGATGAGTGAGATGTGTTGGTGAAAACGCCAAGCACATTCGCCAAATCAAATGTTAACACATTTCACCTGATGAATCAATGTGGCCTCAGTTCTCACATTTAAAACAGGATTTCCAACGTGACACTGAACACGTGAAACAAGATGTTTTAAAATAACACGAAGCTGCTTTCTTCTGAAGTAATTCATCAAGAATCAGAACCGAAACCATCAAAAACTCCACATCATGACGTGATGACATAATCACAGTTCAGTCGTATGTGTGTGTGTGTGTGTGTGTGTGTGTGTGTGTGTGTGTGTGTGTGTGTGTGTGTTTCAGCAGCTGTAATCAGGCCGTGTCAGCCTCCTCCCTAATTTACTTTAACAGAGAGAAAACTGAACTATAAAACACAGCACGGGTTGCCAGGTCTGACACGCCTCCCCCCACCTCAGCCAGTCACACAGACACACTAACAGAACACACACACGCCCCTTTACATGACCTCTGTTAACTCAGTGTGTGTGTGTGTGTGTGTGTGTGTGTGTGTGCGTGGTTCGTTAAGCAGGGGATGGGGCTGATTGATTGGTTTGGATAATAACACGCCTGCTGTCCGGTTTCACTCGATCAAACTGAGGACTAACACAGCATGACGTGTAGGACGAGACACGGCTGTTAGAGGAGGACGAGGGGGACGGACCGTCCATCCTGACTGCAGCACACTGTGACTAACTGCACGCTCTGTTTCTATTGGTCAGTGCCTGCATGTACGTCCACTACAGCGCTGGTATCTCAATGATACTACTATACTATACTGTAGTAATACTCCTGTAACATGGTGACAGATCACCACCCTGTGACCAACACGACCTCGTACCGACATGAGCAAATACTCAACAACATTAATGATGTTAGAGGCGAAACACAACATCTGGGACACGTGACAAGTACTTTAAACCAGCGGCGGGACATTAAAAGTACAATTAAACCAGAGGTGACGCAAAGGAACCCGTAATGAAGTATATTTAAAACCAGTACTAGAACATAATGAAGTATATTTAAAACCAGTACTAGAACATAATGAAGTACATGTAAAACCAGTACTAGAACATATTGAAGTATATTTAAAACCAGTACTGGAACATATTGAAGTACATTTATAACCAGTACTAGAACAAAATGAAGTATTTTTAAGACTACTACTACAACATAATGAAGTACATGTAAAACCAGTACTAGAACATAATGAAGTACATGTAAAACCAGTACTAGAACATAATGAAGTATATTTAAAACCAGTACTAGAACATATTGAAGTATATTTAAAACCAGTACTGGAACATAATGAAGTATATTTATAACCAGTACTAGAACAAAATGAAGTATTTTTAAGACTACTACTACAACATATTGAAGTATATTTAAAACCAGTACAACAACATAATGAAGTACAATTAAAACCAGTACTAGAACATATTGAAGTATATTTAAAACCAGTACTGGAACATAATGAAGTATATTTAAAACCAGTACTAGAGCATAATGAAATATTTTTAAAACCAGTACTAGAACATAATGAAGTATATTTAAAACCAGTACTAGAACATATTGAAGTAAATTTATAACCAGTACTAGAACAAAATGAAGTATATTTAAAACAAGTACTAGAACATAATGAAGTATATTTAAAACCAGTACTAGAACATATTGAAGTACATTTATAACCAGTACTAGAACAAAATGAAGTATATTTAAAACCAGTACTGGAACATAATGAAGTATATTTAAAACCAGTACTGGAACATAATGAAGTACATTTATTACCAGTACTAGAACATATTGAAGTACATTTAAAACCAGTACTAGAACATATTGAAGTATATTTATAACCAGTACTGGAACATAATGAAGTATATTTCTAATCAGTACTAGAACATACTGAAGTACATTTAAAACCAGTACTGGAACATAATGAAGTATATTTAAAACCAGTACTAGAAAAAATAAAGTACATTTAAAACCAGTACTAGAACATAGTGAAGTACATTTAAAACCAGTACTGGAACATAATGAAGTATATTTATAACCAATACTAGAACATAATGAAGTATATTTAAAACCAGTACTAAAACATATTGAAGTACATTTATAACCAGTACTAGAACAAAATGAAGTATATTTAAAACCAGTACTAGAACATATTGAAGTACATTTATAACCAGTACTAGAACAAAATGAAGTATATTTAAAACCAGTACTGGAACATAATGAAGTATATTTAAAACCAGTACTGGAACATAATGAAGTATATTTATAACCAGTACTAGAACATATTGAAGTATATTTATAACCAGTACTGGAACATAATGAAGTATATTTCTAATCAGTACTAGAACATACTGAAGTACATTTAAAACCAGTACTGGAACATAATGAAGTATATTTAAAACCAGTACTAGAAAAAATAAAGTACATTTAAAACCAGTACTAGAACATAGTGAAGTACATTTAAAACCAGTACTAGAACAAAATTAAGTATATTTAAAACCAGTACTAGAACATAATGAAGTATATTTAAAACCAGTACTGGAACATAATGAAGTATATTTATAACCAGTACTAGAACATAATGAAGTATATTTAAAACCAGTACTGGAACAAAATGAAGTATATTTCTAATCAGTACTAGAACATACTGAAGTACATTTAAAACCAGTACTGGAACATAATGAAATATATTTAAAACCAGTACTAGAAAAAATAAAGTACATTTAAAACCAGTCCTAGAACATAGCGAAGTACATTTAAAACCAGTGCTGGAACATAATGAAGTACATTTAAAACCAGTACTAGAACATATTGAAGTACATTTATAACTAGTACTGGAACAAAATGAAGTATATTTAAAACCAGTACTGGAACATAATGAAGTATATTTAAAACCAGTACTAGAACATATTGAAGTATATTTAAAACCAGTACTGGAACAAAATGAAGTATATTTAAAACCAGTACTAGAACATATTGAAGTATATTTAAAACCAGTACTAGAACATATTGATGTATATTTAAAACCAGTACTAGAAAAAAATAAAGTACATTTAAAACCAGTACTAGAACATAGCGAAGTACATTTAAAACCAGTACTGAAACATAATGAAGTATATTTAAAACCAGTACTGGAACATATTGAAGTATATTTAAAACCAGTACTAGAACATATTGAAGTATATTTAAAACCAGTACTAGAACATATTGATGTATATTTAAAACAAGTACTAGAAAAAATGAAGTACATTTAAAACCAGTACTAGAACATATTGAAGTACATTTATAACAAGTACTGGAACAAAATGAAGTATATTTAAAACCAGTACTGGAACATATTGAAGTATATTTAAAACCAGTACTGGAACATAATGAAGTATATTTAAAACCAGTACTAGAACATATTGAAGTATATTTAAAACCAGTACTGGAACATAATGAAGTATATTTAAAACAAGTACTAGAAAAAATGAAGTACATTTAAAACCAGTACTAGAACATATGGAAGTACATTTATAACCAGTACTGGAACAAAATGAAGTATATCTAAAACCAGTACTAGAAAAAATGAAGTACATTTAAAACCAGTACTAGAACATATTGAAGTATATTTAAAACCAGTACTGGAACAAAATGAAGTATATCTAAAACCAGTACTAGAACATATTGAAGTATATTTAAAACCAGTACTAGAATATATTGAAGTACATTTAAAACCAGTACTAGAACATAATGAAGTATATTTAAAACCAGTACTGGAACATATTGAAGTACATTTAAAACCAGTACTGGAACATATTGAAGTACATTTAAAACCAGTACTGGAACATACTGAAGTACATTTAAACATATATATTCAGGCCTGTATTGTGAATGTAAAATCCCTTTAGTGTTTTATATTCTGTATAAAGTGTTTATTGGTGTTTTATAGTAAATAGTTTAAATGTATTTATAACTGTAGTACTGTAATATTGCAGTAATGTTCCTGTAATATTGCAGTAATGCTCCTGTAATATAGTAATTGTGTCTTAAAGCTGTATTTTATTGATCCTGTAACTCTTAAACGTCTCCATAATGTTTCTGAGGCATTATGTGATTTATTTGACATTTTATTAATTAAATATTTATGAATATTAATTAATAATGAAGGTGTGAATGCTGCAGATGTTCTGCTGCTGTGTGTGAACGTCTCTCATCACATCTGTATCACATCTGTATTATATCTGTATTATATCTGTATTATATCCGCTGTGCTCTCATGATATTTAATGTGTGGATTAATCTCTCTCTCTCTGCTGGTGTCGCTCTACCACTGTACGGAGGTGGCATTACATCATCTCTAACATGAAGCTCTCCCTCTCTCTCTCTCTCTCTCTCTCTCTCTCTGCAGCACGTTGTTTTTAGTTATTCCGGGTAACCGGGCCAATCAGCGGCTGACCGGGTCAGCGGGCCCATGAATGAAGTGACCTGATGTTCATTCATTTCCATCCGAACAGAAACCTGATGAGAAATCATTTGTTTCCTTCCGGCTGTTTTAAATTAATAAATATTTATCAGACAGCTTTTTATCATTATTTAGTGTCTTTGTTGCATTTTCTTTTATTTAAGACGTTTTTAATTCATTTTGTACCAAAAAATGACGTTAAATGTTTTATTTTATTATATTTCTTGACTGTATTTTCATTTTTTTAAATCAATGTCGTTTTCTCTTCATTTGTTCGCTTTTGATCTTAAATCCCGTTTTTATGTTCACACCTCTAAAGACAGGCAGCGCGTGTCCGCGCGTGTCCGCCCGGCTCCATCTTTATTCTCATGCATTTTATTTATTTAGTTTTATTTTATGTTTCCGGGTTTTTTTTTCTTCTTTGAGTAAAACCAGGACAGTCCCATCACACGCACATAATCGGGGACGCGCGCAGCATTTTTCGTTCACGCCTCCCATCCAAGCACGCACGCACTCATTCACCCCGCCCGCCTCCCCACACACACACGCTCACACACACGCTCACACACACACACACACACACTCACACACACTGTTGCCTGCAGTGCATCGGTGCCAGAAGCAGCGTGTTGTAGCCTCCACACAGCAGACACACCCACCTCCCGACGCGCACGAGGCGATTTTTCGCGCGTAAAAATACCCCAAAAACCCAAAAATACACCAGTGTACGTGAATAAATAATGTTCGGTTCGTTTCTAAATGAATCCTGATGCAAAAATGTGCCAAACTAAACAACCAGACATCAACATTTGAAGACGTTTTTCGTTCGTCTGTGCGGTGGATTAATTTTCTCTGCAGTTTAAAATCATCTCGATGCTTTTTTCCGTTTTATTGGCGGTGAAATGCTGCAGCAGCGCGCCAAACGGCCGCCGAGCAGCCAATCACAGGGCAGCGCTCAGACAAAACAAGAAACACGATGAAGGTGAGGACGGGAGGCCGGTTCGGCCCAGTCCGCAGGAGGCTGTGAACTGGGGGATATTTTAGGATTCGGACTAATTAATCGATTTCATTCGATCCGTCCGTGTCCTGGTGCGTGTGTGCGGCTCGGCCCAGCGGCTCTGTGCCCTCATTCGGTTCTGATTTTTTATTCTCGGCTCGTTTCAGAGCTGAGCTGCCAAAACAGCCGAACAGGAACCAAACACACACTCATCTTTATTTCTTCTTCTATTGTTTCTACTTGTCGGCGTGTTTCTGCCTCCTGGAGCCTCCGGACCGCCAGAACCGTCAGAACCAACCCGCTCTCTCTCTCTCTCTAACAATAGCACCGGGAGGATTCTGCGTCTTGAATAATTCAGCATTTCTCTGCCACCAGCAAATGCACTCACGCACACGCGCGCACACACACACACACACACACACACACACGCGCGCGGAGCCCTCCTCCACAGCGTCGTTATGCAACAGCAGAAAACAACAAGCTTCTCCATGTTCCTCTCGTTTCATCTTCGGGTCGCCTCCTCCAGGTGTTAGACGGACCCGCGCGGCTTTCCGTCTCCTGCAGGTCTGCTGCGTTAAAACCGAACCGGCGCAGGTGAAACGAGACAAATAAAAGCTGATGCACGCGAGATTTTTATTGTAAAATATTATTTTATAAACGCGCAGATTTTATTTGCCATCGAGGCCGCGTTGTGCGCGTGCACACTGGAGAAAAATACCAGGAGATAAATGAACCGCGTGAGCGTCGATCAGTCGTTTCGTTCCCGTTGTTTATTATCAGAGCAGCAGAGATAAAAATAAAGATGATGTTATAATATTAATAAATGTTGTCGCTGCTCGTCCTCGGCTCCGTCGTCCCGTGCGTGACGGCGCTGAGCCTCCCTGCAGCCCCGCACACTGCGGCGGGACGACGGACAGCATCACGCTCCGGTTTCTTGTTTTTAACGCGTCATTTCTGCGTTTTATCTCCTCCAGTGAAACACCCGCACACCTGCACACCTGCACACCGGCCTCATGTGCAGCTGCACGCACGGAACAGCTGATCGGACCTGAAGCCACAAACAGGAGCCATCGATTTTATATCAAATACACCTGAAAATATCATTTAATTTAATTTGATTTGATTTAATTTAATTTAATTTGATTTAATTGAATTGAATTGAATTTATTTGTGAATGTGGAAAAAAAATAATTCAACAAACGTCTCCAGTTTGGGACAACCGAGGTGTGAGGAGGGGGAGGGAGGGAGGGAGGGAGGGAGGGAGGGGGCATTCCCCTTGTTAGCGCACACACACATGCACACACACACACACACACACACACACACACACTCGGTGTGAAGTGTAGCCCCGCTGCTCACATGCCCTCACTGCTCCGCACGGAGACATGTGACAGCTGTGATCTGATTAAATATTATTACAATAAAACAGATTATATTTTATTTTACGGCTGAAATAAATTAAATTTAATCATCTTTATAAAAAACAAATATTTCTGAGTTTTCAGAAGCGACTGATGAACAGTGAAATATAAAAACAGCCTCGTGTCAGAATCAAACACGACAAATCAAAGTAAAACACATTTTCGCCTCTTTGTGATTTAAATAACGAGTCTCGTCCTGGAAACGAAGAAACGTGGTTCTGAGGACAGAACCGGTCAGAGAGGAGCAGCCCGGTTCCGCTGGTTCTGATCAGCACTGACCGACACACTCACCTATGTGTAGAGCGAGGAAGAGTGCGAGGCATCTGGAGGACCAGGTTACTCCCATCCTCTGCGTCCTCCTCTCACCATGAGAGCAGAGATTCAGAAAGTTGGAGAGCAGCTGAGCAGGAGCCGCACATTCCCCGCAAACGCCCCGCAAAAACAACAGCTACATCCAACACTCTCCTGCTGCTGCTGCTGCTTCTTCTTCTCTTCTTCTGTCTGTGTGCGGCTCTTCTTCTTCTTCTTCTTCTTCTTCTTCTTCTTCTTCTTCTGCTTCTTCTTCTTCTTCTTCTGCTTCTTCTGCTTCTTCTGCTGTGGCTCGTGCTCTCTGTGCTCTGCGCGTCCTGCCTGGTTTTACGCGTCTGGAGAGAAAAAAGAAAAGAGAGAGAGGAAGAGAGAAAGCCCCTCCTCCCTCTCTCTCTCTCTCCCTCTCTCTCTCCCTCTCTCTCTCATTATCATTTCATCCTTTTGTTTCATGTTTTGTTGCTTTTCCGCCTCAGAATAACTCAGAAACACTGACAGAAGATTCAGCTGCGTGTTGTTTTTATTATATTTTATTATATTTTATTGTATTTTATTATTTTGAGCCGAGCCGTTGAGTCCAGAGCTCCTCTGAGCAGAATCAGAACCTGCAGGAGCTCTTTTATTCCCACTGCAGCAGAATAAACACTTTTAACTCTTTTAATGGAGCTTTGCAAAC
This sequence comes from Pagrus pagrus, assembly GCF_965226575.1. Lineage (NCBI taxonomy): Eukaryota > Metazoa > Chordata > Actinopteri > Spariformes > Sparidae > Pagrus > Pagrus pagrus. Next base: position 1,669,795 of record NC_140207.1, read on the forward strand.
ATGTTGTTGTTGATTTATTGAACTGTTTTTATTAATCAGTCCATTTTTATTTGTACAGCGACAACTCACAGCAAAGTCACCTCCTGACACACACTGAGCAGGTCTGAACCAACTCCTTATTTATTTATTACAGAGACCCGTTTCCCTCATGAACAAACACTGAGCGACAGTTCTGCCTCTGACAGTCAGAACCCTCGAGCAGAACCGGACTCATGTTGTGTTACTTCCTGTGTCTTCATGTTGTCTGAGCCTCACTGAGGGTCGTGTTCTGTCACTGTGTGATGGACAATAAAGTTTCTTGAATCTTGAATTTAAACTTGATCTCCTGATGTTTACATCATGAAACATCTGTAAACATTGACAGTAAAATATATTTAATCCATTCATGCAGAAACCTGAGATGAGGAGAAAGTTCTGGAGACACTTTCATATTTTCATTCAAGATATTTGATTTTTCTTCATGTTTTCACTCTGAAGCCATCGGAAACTAAATATTAGGCCTGATCCGGTTCCTGAAAGCTCACAAATAATTGATCCGTTTGGTTTTAGGCTCTTCTGAACATTCTGATCTCGTCTCACGTCTGAAGCGACACCTGGACTTCACTGTGACTGCAGGATCGACTGATCAGAAGTCAGTGATCAGAGGTCAGTGTGACCTCACACTTCTCAACAATCAGTCTGATAATTCTGACAATAAAATGAGGACGTGAAGACATTTTGTATCCGTGAGGTTAAAGGTCATCTTCACTGTGACATCACGGTGTTGTTCAGCGTCACAGCTCATTTTATTGTTGTTGTCAGACATGTTGTGGATTTCTGAGGCCTCTGTTGACACAACTGGTTGTTTCCATCATCAGAACCACAAAATAAAATGTCCGTCTCACAACACATCAACTCTGATCAACACGAGGCCGAGATGAAGCGTTTCCTCTGAAAATACACGTTCAAATTAATATTTAACAGAAATGTTGACTGAAAATTAAAAACATTTATATGTTTTTTGTAAATGTCTATATTATATATTCATGTCACCTTTTTAAAGGGTAACTCCACCAATTTAAATGGAATTATAACATACAGTTACAGGTGTTACAGGTGTCACAGGTGTTACAGGTGTTACAGGTGTCACAGGTGTCGCTTCCTGCTCTATGTTCAGATAAACATCACTGGGACAAACAGACACGATGTCCAAATAATGAAGAATGAGTCAGAGACAGTGTTTATAAAGTGTCTCCAACTCAACAACTCACTAAACTGAGACATTTGTTAAGGGAGTCTGGTGATGGTCTGGTCTTCTTCTTCTTCTTCTTCTTCTTCTTCTTCTTCCTCTTCTTCTTCTTCTTCTTTTTCTTCTTCCTCTTCTTCTTCTTCTTCTTTTTCTTCTTCTTCTTCTTCTCCTTCTTTTCTCAGCTGCACACTGAGGAAGCTGAAGAGGATTGAATGACGTAGGAGATCTCACACATACACAGACTCACAACATGAAGTGTGTGTGTGTGTGTGTGTGTGTGTGTGTGTGTGTGTGGCACAAACAACATGTGGGGGATCTCTCTCGTCTTCTCCTGCTGATGTCAGCTGAATCTGAAACAAACCAACTCTCTCTCTCCTGCATATTAACACAGATGTTTCCCTGAGGCGCTGCAGCAGGAGGAGGACACACACACACAGACAGACACACACACACACACACACACACACACACACACAGACACACACACACACACACACACACACACACACACACACACACAGACATACACACACACACACACACACACACACACACACACACACACACACACACACAGTAACCAGGACAGTTTCCAAACGACTCAAATCTGAAAATGTTGAACTGTTGAACGAACAGAAAATCACCAGCTGTGTGTGTGTGTGTGTGTGTGTGTGTGTGTGTGTGTGTGTGTGTGTGTGTGTGTGTGTCTGTGTGTCTGTGTGTGTGTGTGTGTGTGTGTGTGTGTATGTGTGTGTGACCTTGTTTGACTTTCAGTGTGACCTTCAGACCGTCCTCCTCCCGTCCACTCAGAGGAGGACAGAGATGGACTCACCTGCTGCCCCACTTCACCCCCTCTCAGAGGGTTGGATGTCATCAGCGCCCCCTGCTGGTGGACAGGAGGAGCTGCAGCGCCCCCTCCAGCTGCAGGGCCGGTCCCAGCCTCCATGTGACCCCCGGGGGCCCTCTTTAAAGTCGTAGTGGAGATGTTGTGGATCTGTCCTCCTCCTCTGAGTCGTAGAGCTCCATTACTGTCCAGAGACTGTTAATGAACGAGCCGAACTCACCGTGAACACACACACTGTGGATTATCACACACACACGCACACACACACACACACACTGTGACTGTAGAGACCATGAGGTCATCTTGTGCCTCAACTTAAAGATAAATATAGCAATTTTTAGTTTAAAATTATCAACAGAATTTGAAGACGTCTTTGTGCTGTGTTGTAGAAATATCTATTGAAGTTAGCATGCTAACCAGCTAGCCCCTCGCCATGTCGTACCTCAACTGCTAGCTCCCACAGCAGCTCTGGTAATGTGTGTTCTTGAGCTGTAGTTGTGCAGGTCAACGCACCGACCTCGTGCTCATGTAGGTCATGTACCTGAAGTCAGCGTCGCTCTGGTTCCCTTACAGCAGAAAATAACCTTCCAGGTTCTGTTCATCAGATAACCTTCACAGAAGAAAACCAAATCGTAAATCAAATCTCTGGCAGTAAAAAGCTAATGTTAGGCGCTAGCTGCTAACTGCTGCTGACTGCAGCTGCTGTGAGCTAGTTTCACTAGCCGTGCAGCTGGTGGACCTGACTGGGAGCTCGGAGCACGTTGGTGTTTAAATCACTAGCACAGGAATCGTGGACCGGAACCAGCTGTTGCTAGCTGGTTAGCATGCTAACTTCAGTAGATATCTTTGCAACACAACTGTTAATTCTTCACATCCTGTTGATGATTTGATACATTTTTGCTCGCTTAGTTTTTATCAGACAAACACGAGGATTTAGTGCGTTTGTTAGGGACTATTTTCAGCGGCGGATGAATCCTTGTTTGGTGCTCTGGTGAGTGTTTGAGGCAGCAGGATGGTGTGTGTGTGTGTGTGTGTGTGAGACGGCTCCACCAAACTTCATTCATTTTTCCGTCACTTCTGCAGCTCATCATCAGCTTCTATCTCCAGACTGCTTCTCCTCCTCCAGCTCCAACGTCACATCGTGTCATATTGTGTTTGTTTGTGTGTTAGTGTGTTTGTGTGTTTGCTGTGTTTCTCAGAGACGGATGATTAAAGCGGCAGGTAACTGGATCCTGCAGCAGGTGAATCAGCGCTGATGTTGCAGCTTGAGGTTTTCTGTGTGCAGCGTCGAGACACAGATGTGCTTCATTGATCCTGCTGGGAGGTGACACAATAAGGACACACCATCCATAATACATCACAACTATAGATCTGAGGGGGGGGGGCATTAATGATGTCATCAATGGCTCGACGAGGAGCAGAATGAAGAGGAGGGCGAGTGACGTCACAGCAGTGAAGTCTTCAATGGGGCTGTGTGTGTGTGTGTGTGTGTGTGTGTGGCTGCAGTATCATTAATCATCACTGCCCCCATTTGTTTTCTCAGTCAGTGGCGCCATCTGGTGTTAAAAACATGTAACTGCAGCTCATCTCAGGCTGCTACTGTTTGTTTTTAACAGAAGTGGAAAGTAACTAAGTACATTTACTCAACTACTGTACTTAAGTGCAATGTTAACTTTTATACTGAACTAATGTTTCACTTTTTCTTGCACTGCATGTATTTGTTACCGTTAGTTACTAGTTACTTGAGTACTTTAACTACTCAGTACTCTCCCCTGTCTGTGACAGAATACCTATTTGCGGTGCAAACAAATCTTCTGTAACTGAGTCAACAATTTAACTTTATTTAATTTGAACTTGAATGTAAATTTTTTATCTATTTAACAAAATAATCACAACAGTATTTACATGTTACTTCACATTAGATGTTTAAATTCACCGTCTGTTTTTGTAATTAATGGATTTCTTCCTGTATCTAAAATACAGGAAGAAATCTGTAAAATAAACATTTTTCACAGTGTACTCTGACGTCTAAAAAGTCAAATACATTATAAATAAAACATTAGCTCAACCTTTGAACACATTAATGCATCAATAATTATAATGTAAACATTTAACAAACTGTATGTTTCTCTGAATATTTTACTTTTCATACTTTAAGTATATTTTGATGTGAACACTTTTATATTTTAATAGAATTTTGAATGTCTTGTGTCAATGTGATGTGAATTATCGGGATACTCTCGGGTCAGTACCTGCTGTAGCCGCGGGTGTTCAACATCCGGGTGAACACGTTAATTCAGGCGCCATGCTGTGATGAAGTCGAGGCTGTTGGCAGCTTCAGCATCGTTCAGTCAGCGCTGAGTTTACAGAGACACTGAAGTTATTAAAAAGGAACATTGTCGGTTTAAATGATGATTAATTCAGACTTTTTAAAACAACCTTAACATCTTCTGGATGTTTAACATCCTCATGACGTTTATGATCCGCTGCTTTCTACTGGACTGTACCGTCTGCTGACAGTGTGAACAGAGTTAAGTGATAATTTGGGGGTTTAAGTGTTTTTAAGAAACTCAAGGACACAACAAACTTCACTGTGAATGTGATGTAGTTCATTTGTATTATTTTATCTGTTTACCATGTTCTTCTTTATCTCTTGGACGTTCTTACACAATAACTGAACATCTTGTCTCTGTGAGGGACAAATAAGGATCCTTCAGTCCTCCCTGCAGGTGAAACAGGTGTGTTTACCTTTAATTATCTATTGTTCTAATTATAAATCTGAAGTATTTGAATGTTTTTTAGGGACAGTTTGTTTGTTGTTGCTGTTTTCATGGAGCTCATCTCTACATAAGTTAAAATACTGTTTTATTTGAGTTCTAACTTTTTTCTCAGATGACAGAAGAAACAAAAATCTGAGACAAATAATCTTTCATACTTCTTCCTGTTTGTGCACAATAATATTAAAACCTTCTCTCTTAAGCTCTCTTCCTCTTCCTCTTCCTCTTCCTTCTTCCTCTTCAAGTATCTTCTCTTTCGTTGCAGATATCAGTAATCCTCAAAATGTACTTAAATATTGTTCCTGCATTTCTACTACATATCCCTCCAAGGTCAAAGGGTTTTCGTCAGGCTGCTGTGACCTTTGACCTCAGTCAGCTAGTTATTCTGCAGTTTCTACTCGACTCAACACCTGAAACATTCACACTGTACTTGTGGCTCTTGTCTTTGCAGCAGATGCTTCATATCAAACAGTCAGTGAGGTGGTGAAAACATGAAGAACATCCTCAGAACAGACTCGTCGTCCAACACCCAGCCTGTCGTCCTCTCTCAGCTCTCCTTCGGCTCTTATTTATCAATTAGCCGCGGCGGTGTGTGCAGCAGGGTTTGTTAATCCCTGCAGGATAATTACAGGGCTGCCTCGGTGCAAAGCGCCTGTTGAGGCTGTAATTGGTTTGCGGTCTGGCGGCGGCGGTGACTCACTGCTGGGTATTGACTCGTTCTCCCGAGGCGGCGATGAGCAGTTCGTTCTGCTGCTCTGAGACGCCCGGCTCATTTCTGGACCAAACCTCAGAGGAAGTTCCTCAACTTTAGATAAAAGGAGAATCTCTGGATGTGTCTCGATTGGTTTCCTCGTTATGGCTTCGCTCCGACCTTTGACCTTCATCTCTTCGCTGCTCGACTCAATATCAGAGTCTTTTTTTACACGAGCGTCTGTTGTTCTGCTGGAGGAGAGAATGTGTGTGATGATACCGTCAACTGTGTGCTGGAAAATGTCAAATAAACCAAAGACTATTAAAGTTAAAGGTAGAGTCAGCAGGATTTGTCCCAGCTGTTCCTGAACGCACCACAAAGATAGTTGATTGTTGAGTCTCATTCCCAGGACGTCAAATAGCCACATGTTGGGTTGGTAAAGCGTCCGAGCAGCAACAAAGAGAGAAAATAAGAAACTCTCTGCAGATACGAGACACTAACACGCCTTTTCTCCCCATTCAGCCTCCCTCTCTGTCTGTTCACGTCTTTTACGTCTTTGTCTCGTCTCGCTGCGTCTGCCGTGTGTGATTTGCTCTGATAGGTCGACATCGGTCTTGTGATGTTGGGAAGGCGGCGTGCGATGACGCCAAATAACAATAATCCATAATTCACCTCAAATGCATCAAACTAAAGTAACGAGGCTGTTTGAAGCTGTGAGGAGGAGAAAGTTCAGATGTTTGTGTTCAGATGTAGAGAGGGAAAGTCTCAGAGATACTCAGGTACAGTACAGACACCTGAGACATGTACTGAAGGACAGTGATGAAGTATTTGTACTTCGTTACCTCTGGTTCAAGGCAGAATTTTAGTTTGAAACATGAGAAATGAACCGACATCATCAGCAGGTTGTTGAGACGTTTGTGTCATTAATCCAGCAGCAGCATGTCACAGTGTTTCTGTTCGACCTCTCACTTCCTCCTCCGAGTTAAAGTCAAGTTGACCTGCAACTAAACTGAGTTCATCTTCTGTTTCCTCCAGTTTGGTCCTTTTCTCCTTTTCACTTCTTTGTTGTTTCTTTTCAGTCTCGTAGTCCACAGAACATTTCTGGAGCTTCACAGTAAAACAGAGTTGCAGCGTTCTGCTGAACACCTGAAGCAGCTGGAGATGATTTAAACATCAGATGTCTCCACGCAGCTCGTCTGCTGTGATCACAGAGATCACAACCTGATCTGAGGAGATGATGTTTATTTACACACTTTATTAAGATAAAACCTTCACGTAGCAGCTACGTGAAGATTTCGCCCTAAAACAGGATGTAAACAACGTCTCTTCAGATCACTGATAACAAACTGTGTCAACTTATTGTTCTGTTAGCGACTGAGCTAACAAGCGTTTCTTGAAGAGGTAAACAGAACAGAGAAGCTCTTGGAGTAGGTTAGCATGTTAGCAGTTAGCTAGTATTAATGTCACTGGATCTCTCTCAGAGGGCCGTGTGATGTCTGACGGATCACATTATTGTGAAATGATTCATGATTACTCCAACAATTTTAATTTTCACTGAAAAAACTATTAAATCATGACGATGTGACATTTGTTGGGTCCACAAACATGTTTTCTCACATCTGGAGAACATCTGCAGCTCTGCATCGTGATCACTTTACCTTCATCAGATAACTGCAGCCGTGTAATAATCTAAATAATGTTTCGATTGTTATCTCTCTCTGTTTCTTCACACTTCTCAGTGGAGTCAGGAAACAGGAAGTGGAGCGCTGGTCACCTGACCAATCAGCAGCAGTGTGTCAGGATGACCTCACAGCCCGGCGGTCGAGGTCAGAGGAAGTTCCTGCAGAAGAGGAAACGACTTCCCCAGAAGATAAAATAGTGCTCAAGTCTGAGGCAAACAAATGAAACCCGTCTGTATTACACATTATAATACATGACGATAAAACAAACTGCAGCATCTCAACATTAAAGTTTGAATGTTTTTTAGACTACATTCACAATCTGAGCTCATTAAAGACGAATCAGCAGTTCTGTCACACGTGTTCTTAAAAACACACAAATAAAAACGAATCACCGACAAACTCGTGTCATCATGTTCGTAGATGAACTTGTGCTGCAGCACAGACGCCTCTCCTCCTGTTTTCATTATCAGTTTTATGTTCAAGGTTTTTGCAGATTTTCATGAAAAAGCTGTGAAACTGATGAAAACTGAGCCGACAAGATGCAGTAAGTTAAACAAGAACAAGCAGCAGGTCGTGCAATAAAACTCCCAACACAATGTTAAAGACAAAACTGTTTTTTAGATTAATGTGAAACGTGTGGCAGAGGGCCGCTGTAACACTAAATCATCTGAGCTCCGACTTTTCCTTTTGGATCAGAATGTTTCTCAGAAATCTGAGAAGAGTGAAACTTAAAAGTCTGAATTTTGACTTTAATTTAACTTTAAACTCAGAACTGAGAAAATTCACAATTCTATGAAAAAAAATAGAATTTTGAAAATAAAATCAGAATTCGGATTAAAACACAAAAAACTGTTAAAAGTTCAAATGTTGAGAGATTTCTGATTCTGGCTTCAATCAGAATTATGCAAAAAAAAAGTTTGAATTTTGAGACAAAAGTCAAATTTTGCAATAAAAGTCAAAATTCAAACTTTTAACTTTCTGAGGAAAAAGTTTGTTCTTCAATTCTGACTTAATTAAACTAAGTTAAACTAACTAATTCACAAAACAGTCAAAAGTTTTCGATAAACGTCTCATTCTGACGACTTCAGACAGAAAACAATGGTCGACAGTGAGCTGAGCGTTAAATCTTAGAAGAACCAGAAACAACGTTCTGTCGTGAGTCGGGATGACGGCGTGGTTCTGTTCCAGCTGTTCGCGATGGTTATCAGCCTCTTTGTCGATGACAGTGTGGTGTTACACTAAACAACTACATCAGTCAGGGGGCGAGAGGAACAATATCAGTTACTGGGATAGAGTACTTGAGTAAATGTACTCAGTTACATCCCGACACTGGTTGTGTAGTGATTTGGTAGGTCTGGTGCATTCTGGGTAAAAATGGAAGCTGCTGTGTCACTGCAGAGGACAGTGATGAAGAGTGGACGGATGTTCACACGCTGAACATCTTCTGAAGAACAAAAAGATTACAAGACAGGAAATAAAATATCACTGTTATTAAAATCAATGTGAAGAGAATCAATAAGTTCTGAAGAGTGGTTCTGAAGTTCTGTTCAGTCCGAAGAGTCGGTGAAGTGAGTCCACTTGATCTCTGAGTCACTGAGGATCAATACCAGTCTGACCGACCGTCAGTCTGCTGGGTCAAGGTCACCACAACACACACTTCCTGTTTCCTCTGTGTGTGTGTGTGTGTGTGTGTGTGTTTCAGTTTTGACCCTGATGATGTTTTTCTTCTCATTAATTATGTTTTTTTCTCAACAATAAACTAAAACACTCTCATGAAGTGAAACCAGAGCTCACGTCACTTATTTACAATGTATAATTATATTATATTCTTTAGAGTAGAGGAAGGAAACATTTACAGGAGAACAGACGAGACAGACTTTATATTTTACTTCACTTCAGATTCAAATATTGTACTTTTAGTTACTTTTACATATAAACACAACATACGTTGATAATATTCTTATATTATATGCATCATATGATACAGTACTATATTATTAATCTACCTCAGTATATTAAGTATCTGAAATTAGCTCCATGTGGACAAACGACAACAATAAAATACTTCCACATGAAGTCACTGCTGATAAAACTGGACTTTACTCCAGACGAGACTTGTAATGGAGTATTTTCAGACTGCAGTGTTTCAGGACTGTTTCCAACCAAAAGAAACATTTTGGTTTCTTTCACTGTAAATTATTTTTGTCGCTCTGAAAATATATAAAAACACAAATGTGTAAAAACATTATCATCTCTTTGATCACAATAATAACAATATTAATTTGCTTCTTCTGCTGAGTTTGACTTTTTGCTCTTTTCTATTCGTCATCACTGAAGTGAAACTCACACAGTAAACACAAATTATGTAAAGATGTGTGTGTGTGTGTGTGTGTGTGTGTGTGTGTGTGTGTGTGTGTGTGTGTGTGTGTTAAAGGGGAAGCAGTGTGTGTATATAAGCTGGTGCTGAAGTCGATCTGAGATCATCTTCTGATCTGATCGTCAGAGACTCGACAAACCATCCTTCATCTGAGCGGTGAGACACACACACACACACACACACACACACACTTATATTTCTGTGTTATTCTGAAGTTTGTTTCTTATAAATGTTAAAGACGTGAACATTTTTAGTCACACTTCATTTGTTCGATGATTCCTGAACGTTCGTCTTCTTCATCATTTATCTGCTCAACGTTTAAACACGCAGAGAAAATTAACATTTGTCCGTTTTAATAATTAACTTCAATTTGTGAGCAACAATCATTTTACTCAATTTTATTAATTAAGGTGAAAAAAATGCATATATGATTTTTTCCCACCTTTTCCTGATTCCTCTCCTCTCCTTGTCTCCTCTCCTTGTCTCCTCTCTTTGTCTACTCTCCTTGTCTCCTCTCTTTGTCTCCTCTCCTTGTCTCCTCTCCTTGTCTCCTCTCCTTGTCTCCTCTCTTTGTCTCCTCTCTTTGTCTCCTCTCCTCTCCTTGATTGTTTTTATGTTTTTCTTTTTAAATAAATAAAAAAGTTGTATGTGTTTCATTTGACTTTGTGTTTTGTTGAATGTGTTCGCAGTGACCTCATCGTGACATCATGTCTCGTCCTGCCAATGACTCCAGCACCTACAGGGGGCGCTACACTGAGCCGGTACGCTGACAGCATTCAGGAAACAAAGTCCTATTTTAGTTCAGGTGAAGTTTATTTTTCAGGGCTTCGTTAATCACTTCCTGATTTTTAATGTTTATTTGCTCTCTAGCTGCCGACGTCGAACCTGGGCGCCATGGAGAACGACTTCCCAGAGTTTGAGCCGTTTGAAGACGAGGTCCAGCCCAGAGGACACGCCCCCGCAGGCCGTGAGACCCCTGTCATTCATTTGTCCGTCAGAAACCAATATTCCTCTGATCAGTGATCAATGAGGTGTTAATGGTGCTGCACCGTCCCTTCATCTCCTCAGAGGCTCTGACGGTGCAGGAGATCGACATGTGTCAGCCGGTCAACAAACCCAACCACTACACCGGCGCCTACGACATTGAAAACCTGGTGGTGCGTCGCGGGCAGGAGTTCGTCGTCAGAGTCACCTTCAGCCGCCCGCTCGCCGACGGAGACGACTTCCAGCTCGAGTTCCTGATTGGTGAGTTTGAGTTCTGAGCTCACCTCCCATTGGCTGCTTCGGTCAGACTGAACCAGATCTTTGTGATTGGCCTGTTTGAATCAGATCTCTCTCCGATTGGCTGGTTGTCCACCATCTTGGACGGCGAGGTATGGCAACACCGCTCGGACAAACCGCCTGCAGAACTGCAGCGGAACCAGCGGTGTGTCAAAGCGTCCTGCGTCTCTCAGTCAGGAATCAGATTACTTCAGAGTAAAGTAGATGATTACATTCAAGTAGAACAAGATCAAAAAATAAAACATAAAAAGGGCTCTCCTCTCCTGCCTCCTCTCCTGGCCTCCTCTCCTTGTTTCCTCTCCTTGTTTCCTCTCCTTGTCTTCTTTCCTTCAGTCCTGAAATGAAAACTGTCATTTTGTGTTTCAGACTCAACAAATGTTTTGTGTGATCATCGTTGAGCTGAAGAAAAAGATACGAGTGAACATCTGTCAGACACAACAGCTCTGTGTGTGTGTGTGTGTGTGTGTGTGTGTGTGTGTGTGTGTGTGTGTGTGTGTGTGTGCTCTAATGACAGAGCCACAGGGAGTGTGTGCACTAATTATCCAGCCAGACGAGTGTGAGGCTGCCTAATGAACTGACAGTCATCTAATTGTTGGATCGACGACTGTTAACAAACGTCTTTTCATCAGCTAATTGTTTAACGAGGGAGCTTTCACTGCCGGTCTCAGGTGGACTGAGCAGAACCACACACACACACACACACACACGTGTCATATGTCTCAATGAAGCAGACTGAAGCCGATCAGTTCACAGGAGAAGTGGATTAAATTAGATCAGACTTGATTTAACTTGTTTTGTTCTAACCACATTTCTCCTTTCCTCTCCTTGTCTCCTCTCCTTGTCTCCTCCCCTCTTCATCACTCATCCTCCTCTTCCTCCTCCAGGCTCCAACCCTTCAGTCGCTAAGGGCTCCCTGGTGGTGGTGACCACCAACTCCCGTGCCGGCGGCCCGTGGTCTGGCCAGATTCTGGAGATGCAGGGTCAGTCGGTGGTGGTGGGCGTCACGGCGACGCCCGACGCCATCGTGGGGAAGTATCGGACCTATGTGGCGATCGCGGCCGGCGGCGGCATGCAGCGATCCAAGAGGGACCCGAACACCGACCTGTACGTGCTGTTCAACGCCTGGTGTCCAGGTACGCACCCCTCCACTGGCTCTGTACCGCCCCCTAGTGGCTGAGAAGGAGAAACAAAATTGTATCAAGGAGAATTTTAATTATTCATGAAGGTCAAGGGAAAGTTTCAGGAAAGTTTCAGGGTCAATAAAATGTTTCTTCTTTCATAAATTGAGTGTAAATGGTGAAATCAGTGTAAACAGTGTGTTCAAACAGCTGCTAAATGTTGGCAGGTGAGACTTTAGCACTTTAGACACAGAAGCAGACAGGCTGGTACAGCCATGCTGCCACAAACTGACACTTTGTACAAGGAAACAAACAACTTACTGTTTTCATTTAATGCTGAATTTACAAGAAGGAGACAATGATTCAGAGTCTGTCAGAGACAGAGTTTCACTACGTTACAAAGTTTGTTTTAACTCAACAGCTCTTAAAATCACCACATTTGTTAAGGGAGTCTGGTGATGTTCACTAGTTCAAATATTCTCCACCTGTCTCTCTCTTTGCAGCCGACGCTGTGTTTGTTCCTGATGGAGCAGAGCGGATGGAGTACGTCATGAACGACATCGGTGTGATCTATCAGGGTTCAGCCGACGCTGTCGCGCAGCGCAACTGGATGTTTGGACAGGTACACACAGACACACACATGCACACAGATCATGACAATTAAAGAAATGAACTCGAGGTTGAGGTTTTCTCTTCCTGCAGTTTGAGCGCGGCATTTTGGACGCCTGTATTCAAATCCTGGATGCATCTCGGATGCCGATCTACAACCGAGGCGACGTCATCCAACTGATCAGGAAAGGATCGGCCATGGTGAGGATGATCAATTCACTTAACAGTGTCCAATGAGTTCACCTGGGCCGATGAAGGTCAGGACCAACGTTACCTTTTCAGTCCCAGGACTGTTAAAAATCATAGAACAGCAAAGTTTCCTCTCCAGATTTTGACCTTTTTTCCTTTGTGTAATAAACGTTTCAGTCTGAGAGGGTCACTGACCTTTAACCTCCCGCTTGCTTCAGGTCAACTCTCAGGATGATAACGGCGTGTTGGTTGGAAACTGGAGTGACGACTACTCCATGGGCAAGCCACCGACATCATGGACGGGCAGCGTCCAGATCCTGCTGCAGTACGCCAACACCGGAGTCCCCGTCTGTTTCGCCCAGTGCTGGGTGTTCGCTGGAGTCTTCAACACCTGTAAGAGCCGAACTGTCACCATGTTAGACTTTAAACACACAGTGTCCTGACACGCCCAGCAGATTACTTCATATCTTTTGTGTCTTTGTCTATAAAGACACAACAATTCGTGCAATGTGTTGAAAAAATGACAACAGAGACTAAAAACAACCTCTAAGACACACAAAGGACCACAAAGTATTGAAAAAAATGAGAAAAACGACCACCAAAAGTATAAAACAACACAAAGAGACAGAGACAAACACAACGTTTGGCAAAAATTAGACATAAAGTACCACAAAAACACACTTAAACAACACAAAGAGACAAAAAACAAGCACGGATATGTAAATGACCACTCTTCTCCCTGCAGTCCTGCGCTGCCTCGGCATCCCGTCGAGGGTCATCACCAACTTCAGCTCCGCTCACGACAACACGGGCAACCTGAAGACCGACCTGATCTTCAAGACTGACGGCACACCGGACAGACGCCACACCAGGGACTCCATCTGGTTCGTCCACGCTAATGTCTGTCAGTCGTGTCAGGAAACAAAGTTCAAGTTTCAAGAAACTTCAGCTGACTTCCCATCAGCACTGAGGGAGGAGACGATGACGCCATGAATATGTGTAGACGCTGAGAAACAGACATGTGCAGAACCTGCCTGAGAAACATCACGTTTTTAAGTTTCCTTCAGCGTCACAGTAACCCAGTGATAGCTGTCTGTACATCCATGAGTGCACTGCTAACAGGAAGTGCTAACAGCTGATTCGGCAGATATTTGGAGGTTTTTTATTCTTCTTTGGTTGTTTTTCCATTTTAAATCAAGTCTCCAGCTGCTCCAGATGTTTAGCAGAATGCTGCAACTCTGTTTTACTGTTTTTAAAACTGTTACCTTCATCAGCCTGGAGGCAGGAGACGATGGCTGAGGTTACATTTTGGCTCTTTTCAGATATATTACATTTAAAGTATTATATTTTCCTCTGAACTGCAGTAAAGTATACAGTGGCAGGAAACTGAAACTCTCCACCACTGGAGGAACACGTGTCTGTAGATGCTAAAGAGCATCAAACATTTGAGTGAATCAAATGAAAGCGTAACACTCGTTGGTCTAATTCAACGTCTGATGTGCAGGAACTACCACTGCTGGAACGAGGTCTTCGTCCTGCGTCCTGACCTGCCCCCCGGCCTCGGAGGATGGCAGGTGGTGGACGCCACGCCCCAGGAGACCAGCGATGGTATGACGGAGGGAAGACAGAGACAGATGGACGGATGAAGAGACAGACGGATGATTAATCTCTGTTTGGTTCCTGCAGGACATTTTCGCTGTGGTCCTGCCTCGGTCGCCGCCATCAAGGAGGGCCTGCTCTGTCACCCGTTCGACTGTGGGTTCGTCTTCGCCGAGGTGAGAGTCAACATTTCCACAGCTCGATCTTTGAGGTCTTTGCTTCATGTTGTCACACGGTACCTTCAGGGTCGTGACAGTCTGTCCTCGCCTGCAGGTGAACAGCGACGTGGTCTTCCACAAGAGGGATCGCTTCGGGACTCTGACTGCCTACAAGGTGGACAAGACTCATGTTGGACAGGCTATCTGCACCAAGGCTGTGGGCGGCTCAGGAGCTCAGGACGTCAAGCACACCTACAAGTACCCTGAAGGTAACACACACACACACACACACACACACACGCACACACACACACACACACACACACACACACACACACACACACACACACATCCTGTGTCCTGTAATCCTGAGCTAAAATCTTTAAGATTTAAGTGCAGTGATGGAATGTAACTAAGTACATTTACTCAAGTACTGTACTGAAGTAAAACTTTGAGGTATTTTACTTGAGTATTTCTATTTTCTGCGTCTTCATACTTCCACTCCACTACATTTATTTGATACGTTTAGTTACTAGTTAGAAGTTTACTCGAGTTATGTTTAGTTACTACTGTAAGACGTTTACTCGAGTACTATTCATCTGGGTGATGTTCACTTTAACCAAAGTAATATTTTAACACCATATCTTTACTTTTACTCAAGTTTGACTTGACTACTTTTTACAACACTGTATGTAGTGATAGAATGTAACTAAGTACATTTACTCAAGTACTGTACTTCAATACAATTTTTGAGGTACTTGTACTTACTTGAGTATTTCCACTTTCTGCTCCTTTACTCTTCCACTTTACTACATTTTGAAGGCAAATGTTGTACTTTTTACTCCACTACATTTATTTGAATACTTCAGTTGCAAGTTACTTTGCAGATTGTAACAAAAAGTAGCACAATTTTAACAACATTTATGTATTTATTATATGACTGGACCTGATAATTGTCCATACATGTTAATATGTGTATAATTAACTCGTACTTTTGATACTTAAGTACATTTAATATCAGATACTTGAGTTTTCCATTTTCTGCTACTTCAGATTACTTCAGTTACAAAGTAATCCCTGTGTGGTTGGACTGACCCGGTTTCTGTGTGCAGGCAGTGCTGACAACGAGCAGACGATGAACCGGGCCGAGGAGTACGGCTGTGCGAGGGATCACTCTGAGGTGGCTGACAGCCAGCTGTCCATCACCATCAGCTGTGAACAGGTGACACAGCCGCCCGTCAGCAGCCGAATGTAACTGAGTACATTTACTCAAGTACAAAGGTGTTGTTCTACTTTTACTCCACTACATCTCAGCAGTCATACTCGAGTAAAAGTAAAGATATGGTGTTAAAATATTACTTTGGTAAAAGTGAAAGTCTCTCATAGGAAGAGTACTCGAGTAAAAGTCTTAAAGTAACTGATATTAAATGTACTTAAGTATCAAAAGTACAAGTAAAAGTAAATTACATATATTTACAAGTATGAACAGTATACACTGTGTAATATGGGTCGACTGATTATCAGATCTGATGAGATACTTTGGCTCTGATGCAGCTTGTAATCTGCAAAGTAACTAGTAACTGCAAAGTAACTAATAACTAGTAAAAAGTACAATATTTGCCTCTGAGATGTAGTGGAGTGGAAGTGTAAAGTGGCAGAAAAAATGGAAATACTCAAATAAAGTACAAGTACATCAATGCTGTACTTAAGTACTTGAGTAAATGTACTTAGTTACATTCCATCACTGCATACAGTGTTGTAAAAAGCACCCAAAGTCATACTCGATTACTCTGATGCAGTATGTAATCTGCAAAGTACCTAGTAACTACAGTAATCCAACACATGTAGTGGAGTATCAGTATGAGTACAGCCCTCCCCCCCCTGCAGGTCAGCCTGGGTCAGGACGTGAACCTGGCCGTGGATATCCAGAACCAGGGTGACGTCCCCAAAACGGTCCAAGCGAACCTGGCCGCGTCCGTCGTCTTCTACACCGGAGTCATAGCCAGTCACTTCAAAGACTACCCCTTCAGCGTCACCGTGCCGGCCAATCAGAGTGAGCGACATCAGCGCTGCAGGTGTGTGTCTGTGGTGATCACCTGTGTCTGATGAGAGCCGTTGTGTGTGTGTGTGTGTGTTGCAGCGGAGCGAGTGATGCTGAAGGTCACGGCTCAGGAGTACCTGCCTCACCTGGGCACGCAGCTCTGCCTGCACTTTGCTGTGACTGGACAGGCCGACGGCCAATCGCTGAACGCCGTCAAGGTGGTGGACCTGCAGACTCCAGGGCTCCTCATGCAGGTAGAACACCTGAGTGTGTCTGATCCTGCTCCTTCACACTGCAGATTGTACTTTTCACCCCACTACATTTATTTCATTACTTTAGTTACTAGTTAATCTGCAGATTACACGCTGAAGCTTCTTCTCCTTCTTCTTCTCCTTCTTCTTCTCCTTCTTCTTCTTCTCCTTCTTCTCCTTCTTCTTCTCCTTCTTCTCCTTCTTCTTCTTCTTCTTCTTCTCCTTCTTCTTCCTCTTCTTCTTCTCCTTCTTCTCCTTCTTCTTCTTCTTCTTCTCCTTCTTCTTCCTCTTCTTCTTCTCCTCCTTCTTCTTCTTCTTCTTCTTCTTCTTCCTCTTCTTCCTCTTCTTCTTCTCCTTCTTCTCCTTCTTCTTCTTCTTCTCCTTCTTCCTCTTCTTCTTCTTCTTCCTCTTCTTCTTCTTCTTCTTCTCCTTCTTCTTCTTCTTCTCCTTCTTCTCCTTCCTCTTCTTCTTCTCCTTCTTCTCCTTCTTCTTCTTCTTCTTCTCCTTCTTCCTCTTCTTCTTCTTCTTCCTCTTCTTCTTCTTCTTCTTCTCCTTCTTCTCCTTCTTCTTCTTCTTCTCCTTCTTCCTCTTCTTCTTCTCCTTCTTCTCCTTCTTCTTCTTCTTCTCCTTCTTCCTCTTCTTCTTCTTCTTCTTCCTCTGTGTTTGCAGGTGAGCGGCACCCCTCAGGTGCAGCAGGAGATGGCGGTGACCGTCTCCTTCACCAACCCCTACAGCTCCCCCCTGCATGACGTCTTCATATCGATGGAGGGACCTGGACTCATGAACAACAGGACACGTTACTACAGGTACACTCACCTCTGACGCCATGTTGTTGTGTTGTGTTGTGTTGTTGTGTGTGTGAGCTGTGTGTTAATGCCTCTGTGTGTGTGTTTCAGTGTTATTGAAGGTCAGGCTACGATCAGCTGGAGTGAGACGTTCACCCCTCGGCTCGGCGGACACCGTTGCCTCGTGTCGGCGTTGAACTGCCGCAACCTCCATCAGGTAACCTCCACATCTCCATTTACCATTTAAACTACATGTCCCATCAGCCCCATCTGCCTCCGCCCGCTACGGAAGCCCTGAGGGGCAAGTGAAGATTTTTTTTTATGTTGACCCATTTTCCCAGTTTTACCGTGTGTAACATATTAATTTGCCATGTGTGATCATGTTAGCATGCTAACCTTTGCATGCTAACATCAGCATGAGACCCAGGAGTTGTTTGTTTATGATGCTAATTCAACATTTCATCGTGTTAGCATCGAGGACGTTACATTAAATCTGTGCGGCCCTTACAGCGTTTTGCCAACTGAGCTGGCTAACTTCCTGTCTAAGCGCCTGGCTAACTTTAATAGAGATAAAGTAATTGAATCGTTTAACAGCGGCTTCTTTCACAATGTTAGCTTAGCACGTGATGTTGTAATGACGCAGCTTGACCGCTATGAAAGTTAGCTTCAAAGCCTGGCGCTCGTCCTGGAGGCTTGGTTAGCATTCACATCACATAACAGCTACTTTTGACAAAATGGCCGCCGAGCAGAGTCAACAGCATCAAGTTGAACCGAGGTGATGTCAGCTGACGCCCTGTTGTGTTTTTCAGGTGAATGGATCTTGTGACGTCACCATCGCGGAGATGTGACCCCGCCCCCTCGCCTTTCCTCCACACTTCCGGCCAATCACAGAGTGCGCAGAGGCGACAGTCAGCACACACACGAGCTGATGATGATTCACTTTTCTTCTTTAACTTCATTTACACAAATGAAGGAAATTCAGACATTTGTGTGACATTTTAAAATTAAAAGTTCAGACAGTTTAATCACAGTAACGACCAGCACCAGTACAACGAAGTATTAATGTTATTAGATACTTTTGATCGCCCTTTATTACACAAAAATAATCAATTTAAGGATTTTCAGTACAACACGTGTACGATCCAGATTTCAGGTTCATAAAATCATCACGACAAGTCAAATTTAATATGAATTCAATTAATATAAAATCAAATGTTTGGATCCAGTGTAAACAGAGCCGTTCAATTTAAACTTTGACTGTGTCATGGCCAAAAGTATATGGACAGATAGATATGTGATTGGAAGAGGAAACGTCCGTATATTTTTGGCCATTTACTGTATCAGGAAAATGAGGCTCAAACCGAATAAAACTCAGCTCAAAACCAAAACACTTTAAATAGTTTAAGACGCAGAAACATCAAACTTCAGGTGATGAAATTAATACATGAATTAATTAATCAGTACATTAAAATAAAACTCTGATAAAATGAGACGTGAGGATGAAACCGGAGTGTGAGGGATCCTGGCAGCAGCTCTCCTCCGTCACACGTCCTCCCCGACACGACGAGTTGATATGAAATATTAATCAATCATTACACCCACCGATCAATACCCCACATCCACTGAGAGCTGACAGCGAGGAGCTCCTCTCAGTCTGGACGTCGAACCTGCTGAACGAGGGTTTTCATTTTGTCTCTTTCTGGATGAAAACAAATGTGATTTTATTTTGTATCTTTGTGCCTTTAATACTTTGATATTTTATTACTTTGATACTTTATTACTTTAACACTGTTCACGCTGAAACTTTCTACTAACAATAAAAGCAGACTCAGAAGCACTGAAGGCGTCTCAGAACTTTATTTTAAAACTCAACATGTTTTACAGAGAAATGTTTTATTTATTATTAAAAAAGGATTTTTAATTTGGGTTCAAGAGGAACACGTAATCAAAAGATACAGTGATGGAATGTAACTACATATAAAAATTAATAAAAAATAATACAAATTAATGAAAAATATTTAGAGATGTAAAACGTAAAAACAAGAGGTGTATCTCATGCAGCCAGTGTAGTTACATGATCCCAACATGATTTTTAGTCAATTGATCACATGACCTGGAAGGTATTGAGTTAAAATGCGGATCTAAAAAAAGAGGCGTATCTCATGCAGCCAGTGTGAGCTAAAATGCTAATATTTGCATATAGAAATTAATAAAAATTAATAAAAATTAAAGCTGCAAGCAGCGATGAACGGGCCCTCGCAGTCCACGTGCGTCGGGGCTTGTTCGTGCAACAACTTCCGTTGAGGAATGAAACGTGAAGGCAGTCAAGCTGTTCTTTCGTCATTTAACAATAAAAGCGCCCCCTATTGGCCGATTTGAACCAAATTCTTCACAAACCGTCATCGGGCCATGGAACACAATTAAAAAATGTTAAGTGTTAAAGGGACTGTATTTCACCAAGATATGCAAGACCGTCTGTTTGACCACAATGTGCAGGAAATTGTTGTGTTATATTTGGGGTGTTGTTTGGACTATCACAATTCTTTTAATAAGTTTTTGTCAGGAGGGTCCACAGATGCTGTGTGCAATGTTTGGTGCAAATCGGTGATTTCCTGTGAGAAGTTCGAAATAGTAGGTTTGCGACATTTGGCCAATTTGCGGGGGGGAAAAAAACGGTAGGCGGAAATGGGCGTGGCCTATATCAGGAGATTCAGCACAATTCACTGAACGCGTGGATATAAGGTTTTTGAATGTGCGACAAAGTATGTGGGAGTTATAAGCCAAAACACACTTTCCTTGATTATAGCGCCACCTGGTGGTGGACATTCACGACAACCATAGATTATACAATTTGTCGCCAGATGAGACGTCTTTGCAAAGTTTCTTGAGTTTTGGGGCATGTTCAGGGCTCCAGAAAGCTCCTGATGCGCAGATGAACAATAATAATAAACAGTCCGCACTGTGAGTGTCGGGCCCTGATGACATCACTGATATTAAAGCCCATAGCTGACGTGACCCGGGAAGAACCAACGCCAACATGTTGACAACTTACACTCGCACCTGCAGAAACATGCACTGCCTCTGTCCGGTCCAACTAGCAGGTTGCTAGCAGGAGTGACAGTGGGGACAGCCAATCACATGTAAGTTAGCGAGAAACCGGCAGCCAATCAGGGAGCGGTATTTAGGTCAGAGGCGGGACTTCTAGCAGACACAGACATTTAACCCTTTGTGAGCCACAATCACTGACTGCACACTGCGGACAGCGGTTGTACTGATAGTGACTCCACAGTAGCGGCTGGATATTGGTAGGGACGTGTCCCCAGCGTCCCCACCCAATTCTACGCCCTTGTGTAGAAGTACGTCAAAAATATACTCAATAAGTACAGATATGAGTATTTATTCCATCGTGGCAAGTACAAGTCCAAAAATATTATTATCATAATAAATCTAAAGTACCAGTACTCATCACAGATGTTATTTTATAACTGGGTTATAAAACTACATCATCATTTATCTGTCGATGTTTTGTGTTAATCAGAATCTACAAAGCAGCTTAAGTTACTAAGTTACTGTGTGAAAACGTTCAGCAGAGAGCAGAAGGTGGAAATACTCGAGTACAGTTACCTCAACATTAAGTACAGTACTTGAGTAAATGTGCTCAGTTACTTGTATTTTTGTGTACTTGATAACTCTGGTCACTACTCTGACTGTACTTGATTACTTTCAGTCCCTCAGTAACAGTACAGTGTGTGTGTGTGTGTGTGTGTGTGTGTGTGTGAGTGTGTGTGTGTTTGTGTGTGTGTGTGTGTGTGTGTGTGTGTTACAGTGTGACCACTAGAGGGAGGCAGCAGTCTGTCTCTGCAGCAGCTGACTGACTGCTCGTCTGTTGCTGACTGACTGTTTTCACTCTTTGCTGCTGAAACAAAGAAGTAAATGTAAAGTTACATTTTAGTTCAGTACTTTTAATTTATTTAGATTATTTTAAAAAAACTCAAATATCTCTTCAGACTTTTTAACTGAATATTTTTAATGTTGTTAATGTTTGTTTACTGTTTGAGTTGTTGGTCTGTAAAA
>NC_140207.1:1693998-1696498 GCF_965226575.1 Pagrus pagrus
CTCGGAGCTGCTCGGTGTTGGGAAACCCTCCAGCTCGGATCTCCTTTCTCCGGCTTAACTGAGTTTGGGGATGCCTCTCCTCCTCCTCCTCCTCCTCCTCCTCCTCCTGTGGATGAATGGATGAATCCACCCTTTTGTTGGCGATGGTTTGTTCCTCGGCAACAGCTCCATGGTTACAGTCCAATAAATAACATCACACTCTCTCTTCTGCGTCTCCGGTTTTCAGGCCGGGATGCAGACAGAGAGGTAAACTTTTATCTTCTGGACATGTTTTTGTCCTTTGATGCGTCAAAACAAGAGGAACGACGCTTTTACATGTGGTCAGATACAAAATGTGCCTGTCACAATGTAAGCTTATGAGAAAAAGTCATACTCACATGGCGGCCATTTTCCTCTCTGTACTCGATGTAGTCAAGCTTGCAAATGTTAGCTGCTAAGCTAACCCCGTCCACAGCAGTCGTTCCTGTAACTTCATGACTACGTCTGTAGACTTGACCACAGTGAACGAGCTGCATGGAGCCATTTTATCTTTATTTATTTTCATGTGTTTTAATGTTTTTCTGTGGACAGAGCTACAGTAACTCATGCTTCCAGTCTTTATGCTAAGCTAGGCTAATCACATCCCTCCTCCAACTCCAGTTTATATTTTTTATTCTCCTCCATCCATGCTGACATAAAGTCAGGTGAAGGGTTAGAGTTAGAGAAGAAGAAGAAGAAGAAGAAGAAGAAGTTTGGACTGAAGGGAGCTTTGAAGGGTGTGTGTGTGTGTGTGTGTGTGCGTGTGTGTTGGGGATGGGCTCTTTGTATCTCAGTAGATTAATTTGAATTGAAAAGTGGCCAGTTGAGGTGAAAAGCAGTGATTGGATTAGTGATGTAATGCCATTAGCTGCTTTTCTAGCTCGCTCTTTGTGTGTGTGCGTGCGTGTGTGTGTGTGTGTGTGTGTGTGTGCGTGCAGTAAGATGGAGGCTCCTGCAGTCTGTATTTCATATGTCAACAGTACACACAGATCTGTTTCTGCTCTGCTTCTCTATCAGATTCTTCTCGTCACATCAGGAGGTTTAAAGCTGCAGCAGCAGAGGGAGGAGGAGGAGGAGGAGGAGGAGGAGGAGGAGGAGGTCTCTGTAGTGAGAGTACAAGTACAAGTACTCTGTTACAATACAACTGAAGCAGCTGGAGACTTGGTTTAAAACATCAGATGTCTCCATACAGCTCGTCTGCTGTGACCACAGAGATCACAACCTGACCTGAGGAGATATTTACGCTCTTTATTGAGATGAAGTCTTCACTGTAGCTGCTTAAACACGTGTTTAAATCATGTTTAAAACACCTTTGTTTTTTCAACGTCTCTTTCAAACTCGACTGATCGATGTCCCAGCGCTGCTTAAACGGAGCTGGATGGAAAACTTTACAGCTAATGTCCAGAACTGTGAACAGAGAAGCTAACATTAGCACGTCCACCCGCAGGCTGACAAGGTGAAAGGCGTAGGCGATGACCCTGTCACATGTCGCGCCATAATCACATCAAATATTTTATTAGTGTAATACTTTGGTCTGTACCTGGACAGCTGCAGCCCCGTCTGCAGGATATAATGTTCCAACCACTGATACGTCCAGGGTGGACATTTGTACCAAACAAGTCAAATCACGTCAGCAGGTGGCGTGATCACAGCCAACATGGCCGCAGGACAGCCGACCACAGTTTGAGTCGCACCACTGGATATTTTCAAGGACACCTGGAGACATTTCCAGATGTTTTAGTGGCGACAAACCTGGGTGTTGATTCAGGAGAGTTGGGGATATTTCCAGTCATTTCTATGCCGGTTAAAGCCGGTGATTTAAAGGAGATCTGCGGACAATTTCAGCCATTTAAGTCACAACAAAACTGTCTATTTCTCATGTGAAGTCAGACCACGTCGATCCGTGATGGTGGCGACCAAAACTGGTGTTTAAATCCAAACTGTGATGTTTCCTAACCCTCACCAGAACATGTTAAACGTGGATGGATGTGAAGCTTTAATCAGAGCCATGCTAGCTGTTTCCCCCTGCTAAGCTAACCACATCCTGACTCCAGCTCACAAACACGAGCTTCACGTTCATCTTCTCATCTCTCTGTCGAAAACAAGCGTATTTCCCAAAGCAAACCTCCGAGTGTCAGCCTGTCTGGAGGAGGTAGGGAGCCTCCTGAACAAAGCTGAAGCCACTTTTAAAGTCATGTGGCCACAAACCAGAGTCCTGGTAACACCCAGTCCTCCCATCAGCCCCTCCTCCATCCCCCTCCTTCATCAGCAACAGGCCCAGTCAGACAGACAGTCAGTCAGACAGACAGACAGACAGACAGACAGACAGGGGGAGACTCTTCCTGCTCTGCTGCAGCCGCCTGCAGGGGAGGAGGGGTGTGATGGGAGGAGAGATGCCTGTGTGCTCCTCTCTCCAGCAGGGGATGATGGGAGGAGGAGGAGGATGGGAGGAGGGGTCTGTATCTGGAGATGGAGGGCTGGC
>NC_140207.1:1701498-1713998 GCF_965226575.1 Pagrus pagrus
ATGAGGTCTCCTCTGTCTCAGAGGTGGAGCGGTTAGATAATGGTGCTCTCCTCCTCCTCCACCTCCTCCTCCACCTCCTCCTCCTCCTCCCTGCTGTGGAACTTTAACTGGAGTGTTAGCAGGAGAACCACAGCTCCCACTGCTCCCACTGCTCCCACTGCTCCCATGTGGAGACCAGCAGCTCAGTCACGTCTCTTAAACATGAGTTCACGTTATTCTGGACTTTCTGTCAGTAAAATCACAATGATGAACTTTTGGAGTCGTCACTGTAACTGTACTCCATCTCCCTCCATCCTGCAGGGATTAAAGTGAGTCTGATCTGGTTAAAGGTGAATTAATTATAATTAATCCAGATGTATTTAATTAATTCACAGGCTACTGCTGCTTCAGTGCGTCTGCGTTTTCAGCATCTAAACTGTGACTTTACATCACTTGGGGATGAATTGTGACGGCGTGCTCCAGTTATCCTTCTGTCAGGATGTAACCTGTGTTTATTCGGTGTGATCGTGACTTTCTGAAGACGTTTGTCTCTCAGAGACGTCCTCACAGAGACTCAGCGTGTCCGCAGTGAGTTTGTCATCATGTGTGTTTGTAGCTCCAGGTCCCTCCTGCTTTATTGTATTTTAATAACTCAACACAGTCTTCAGATGTATTGTAACAGTCTATAGTGACTAAACGTTTAAGTTAAATGTATTTTTAACCATAAAGTTTTCGCTGAAACGCTCCAAAATAGTGTTTTTATGTGTGTATATCGTACTTAAAGTGTGTTTTCACCTCCTGTTATGACTTTAAAACACTTGATGATAGCCTCAAACACTGTAAACCTTCTGTAGGGATGTAAAGAGCATTTATTCTGCGTATGTGTGACTCTGTTGTGATGCTTCGCAGAGTTATGGGACCTGAAACTTGTCCAGTTTCCTGACAGAGTGTTTGCAGTGAGTTTACTGTTTTGAAGCAGGTGTCTGCTGCTTTAATGTGACTTTAACGCTCCATACAGACTTTAAACGTGTCTGTGACAGTTGATGATGATTTTAAATGAATTTTTAAACATAATGTTTTTGCTGAAACGCTCAAATCATATTTTTATGCGTCTCAGGAGTGTTTAATGTAGTTTAGTGAGTGTTTAGCCTTCAGGTCTGCTGTTGCTTTACAGGGATTTAAAGTGTGTTTATTCAGCGTAGTTGTGACTTCATTAGGACATTTTGTGTCTTTATGGGACCTGAAACTTGTCAGACGCTTTGTTGTATCTCACTGTTGAACCGGTGAATGTAAAAGTGTTTTTAGCTGTAAAGTCAGGAGTGTGTTCAAAGAGCATTCAGTGTTTTATTTTGTATCTCTTTGTAAAGACGTCTGTGTCTTCACCCGGCGTGATGGCATCTTCAGCCTGCTGTGTCATGCTTACACGGACGTGTTTGTTGTGGCTTCACGCTGCTTCTGCCTGCAGCCCTGTCACTCTGGTGTCCCAGCAGAGGACCCGTAGTGACTCTCTTCCTCATTACGGTTATTTGTTGATGCGTTTCCTCGTCAGTTTGAGGCTCAAAGCTGCTGCGATGAAGCTTTTCTGAGGTGATAACGCTCATATTCCTGCTGCCGTTGGTCCTCTCCTCCTCCTGACAGGAGCAGGAGCAGGAGGAGGAGGAGCAGGAGGAGCAGGAGCAGGAGGAGGAGCAGGAGGAGGAGAGATCCGGATGAGCAGTTAGCATTCCATTACGAAATTCAACACTGAGGCCGAGCTGGGCCCTCGGCGACAGGCGCAGATCTCTCTCTCTGTTGCTGAGGGGGAAACTTTAACTCGCTCTACCACTCCTCGACTCCTCGACTCCTCGACTCCTCAGCACATGGAGCAGCGGCTTCAAATGGAGTGTGTGTGTGTGCGTGTGTGTGTGTGTGTGTGTGTGTGCGCGCGCGTGTGTGTGTGTGTGTGTGTGGGAGGGGAGTATTAATCAAAACATCAAAGTGGATGTCTGCTGAATTCCTCTGGTGAGCTGAGGTGCCAAAGTTTTTCTTCTTTGTCTCATGGCAACAGGAAAGGATGCTCTGTGTGTGTGTGTGTGTGTGTGTGTGTGTGTGTGTGTGTGTGTGTGTGTGTGTGTCCTCGACTTTCCAGTTTGCAGCGCTGCTTGTTGACAAAATGAAAACCAAACCGGCCAGTTGTGGTTCTGTCGACGCTCCTCTTCTTCTTCTTCTTCTTCTTCTTCTTCTTCTTCTTCTTCTTCTTCTTGTTTTCTCTCTTCTTCTTCTTCTGTGGTGTTGGTGGACATTTTAAAATGCTGACGGCCGATGATGTAGCCGATGACACACACACACACACACACACACTCAGGGAGAGATACTTGCACACAAAGAGTGTCTTGTGCGACGGGGCATCCTCCATTGTGAGTGCTTTTTGTGGGAACTGAAGCCACACACACACACACACACACACACTCACACACTCACACACACACACACTGCCTGCAGTTACAGTCATGTAAAGGCATGATGCAGCATGAAGGCAGGGAGCGATGTACAGGTGAAACCAACCGACTGTGACTTCACTTCATCTTCAGGCCGTCTGGTTCGTTCATCGTCCTCTAACTGATTTTAAAGCGTCGCGTCGCTTCACGTCGCTCAGCTCGTATTTAAAACACGTGGACACTCATGTATGAAATGATTGATCTCATATTTAAAGAGGAATTATTTTATTGATCTGAGGGATCATAGATTAGTTTACAGTTGCTGCTTCCTGATTAGAAATGTCACAACATGGAGAAATTATAAGAAACATATAAAATAGATGAGGAAGAAAGTATATAAAATATCTGAATTCAAATGTGAAAAGTCATTATTTAAAGATGATTAGCTTGAGTTATTAAAGATTAATACTAAAACAACAGAAGAAGAAGAAGAAGACATCATTTCAGAATAAAAGCCAACAAAATAAACAGCCAAATGATAGTTACTTTTATTTTGAAATCAATTGAGGAAAACTCTTTGTGTAATTAACGTCAGGACCGCTAATGTGTGTGATAAATACTGTGTGTGTGTTTGTGTGTGTGTGCGTGTGTGTGTGTGTGTGTGTGTGTGTGTGTGTGTGTGTTAATGGGAGTTTCAGTGGGACGTTTGTGTCCACAGGGACTGAAGTGAAGCAGCTAATTAAAAGCTCTGGTCCTCCCTCTGAGACTGTTGTTGTCTCCACATTAGCCTCCATTTAACACACACTCACACACACACACCCACACACACTCACACACACACACCCACACACACACACACACACACACTCACACACACCCTCTCCATTGATTCCCACAGTTTCAGTCACATGACGAGCCCCGATAGTCTCGACTTCAAACAAACCTGACGCCTGCTCGTCTTTGTTTCTGTCTCAGGTTTGATTGAATCTCCAGATGTTTTAATGACCTCTTGTTGTCTCATCATCACATTATTATCTGTTGTCCTGTGTCTGTTTCTGTCTCGTCAACAGACTAAAAAACTCAAATATCTTCAGTTTACTGTCAAGTAATTCAAAGAAAATCAGCAGATGGTGATCAAACAGATCTGTAATCAATTATTTAAATAGTTGTAAATCAGGTTATTGGTCCGTTGCTGCAGAACTGCCACACTAAATTAAATTAAATTAAAACTACATTAAATCAGCTGTTTTGATCATCGGTGTCACCTGGCAACAGGCAGCATTACAGTAATGACCGTATCTTTAAAGGTAAAACAAACTGAATGAAAGGACAACACGACTTATACTGTTTGACTTTGTTTCTATGTGGCGGACCCTGCCACCTTTGTCTGATGGAGACAGTTTGTATTATTACCTCATAATAGAGTTTCTTGTCCCCTTAAAAGTTTGAATGAGTTTCACTTGAATTAATATTTCATTAAAGAGCTTTATACAGTGCAACTTTTCACGGTAAATGAAATGCAGTCATTTACTTCAGTATCCTTTATTTTTTCTATATCTTTGATTGTGAAAAGTTAAAAATAAATTAGCAAAACAAACTAAACTTCCAGAGCTGCAATAATAAATGCAAAAGAAAATAAAACAACTATATCTGCATGTTGTATAATCACAGGAATGTGTAGAAACAGTCTGGAGGATTATTATTTCCCTTTATTATAAATCCTGAGAAGGTTTTCTGCATGTCTTGTTTGTTTCTGCAGTAATGCTCTGCATGTGCCGTCATTCTGATGTGAATACGCTCTAACAGCTGCTAACATATAAAGTGTTGAGCAGGAAGGAGATCATGAGCTTCAGAGAATGTGGTCCTTGAATGCATCACCATCCTACTGTGGTGTCTCGAGCATCACGTGACCTCCACCTGTTTACATGAGCCTGATGCTGCAGCTGTGTGAACATTCACACCAGCACATTAACAGAGCGAGTGAGGCCGAGCAGGAGGAGCCCGCTGATGTTTGGTGCTGGTGGCAGACGGTGAACAGGTCACGGCTCAGCTCCTCAGAGGGGCTGATGGTACTACCTCTCTCTCTGTGTGAACCCAGCCTCTATTTATAGACCCGCCTATTTTAGATAAGATTATGTTCCATCCCCCGACCGGCCGACAGGAGGAGGAGGAGGAGGAGGAGGAGGAGGAGTTAACATGCAGTTCAGAAAGGTGTGGAGAGGAGGAGGAGGAGGAGGAGAGGGGGAGGTGACTTCAGGAGCACAGCCTGTCATCGGTTCATGTTCTGTCATTCAACATCAGACAGGATATCAAAACATCTCCAACATGTCCCACGTCAGTTAGCAGCTAAAGCTAACAGCTCCCAGCTCATCATGTCATGCTAACAGACTGAGGCTGAAGCTAACAGGTTGCAGGACAAAACATCATGCTAACAGAGTAAAGCTAACGCTAAAAGCTCCGTGGTCATGAAATGCAATCAATCAATCAATCAATGAATCAATCAAGAAAACAATTGTCATACAAATCAAAGGGAATACTTGTGAAAGTCGTGACAAAGGCCTGTGAACAGCCCGCAGTCATCCGGGTGGAAACACTTGTTTGTGGCGTGGTTGGGGGAGGCCGGGGGAGGCTGGGGGAGGCCGGGGGAGGTTTGTGACGATGTGGATGCAGACGGAGAGGTGTGGAGGAGGATGAAGGGTGGGGGATGGGTGGGGGTCGAACTGTTACACCTCCGGCTGGACCAAATGGCTCGTCACCTTCCCCCCGTCAGATCTGATGACCCGCTGAAGGGACGCAGCGAGTCTCAAAGGCTTCTGTTGAAGATTGTCCTCAATTCAAAACTCCATTTAGAAAACGATTGTTTTTAAAAAAAAATCCACACAGTGTGCAGATGGGCTTCAGTGTGTCAGCTGGACGAGATCACAGCTGCGACTATTTTTATTATTGATTCATGTACCAATCATGAAAACTATTAGAGGCTGATGTCAACAACAGACAACAGTGCTGCTCATGTAAACCAGCTGACGGCAGCGATGTGAACACTGAACATTGTCATATTTACTCTCTCTAACTATAGCGACTCCACTGCTATATAAAGACGGTGGTCTGTGGGCCTAAATTTAAACCCAGCGAGGAGACCACACGGCAGTCCTGGTGGGCTAGTGTGTGTGTGTGTGTGTGTGTGTGTGTGTGTGGTGATACCATTCCCGCAGAAGCACACATGCATGGGAGGAGGCCCATCAAACGACACGCAGAACTCTGTGTGTGTGTGTGTGTGTGTGTGTCCTACTTTAGCACTATTCATCCCTGGTCTCATGTTACACTCGTCCTCCTCCTCTGTGTCTCTGTGAGGACTCGCTGTTCAGTTTGAGCTCTCGTCATGTGATCGATCACTTCATTGACTGAGTTCATAAGGAAGCAGAGACGAGTCGGCGTCCGTCTGCAGCCTCAGACTGATGAAGGGAAGCAGAGGAAGAGTTTCTACCATCACTGACTGTTTAGTTTGATGCTGGAACGAGCACAAAGAGTCATCTGACCGCCGGATCTGTTCAGTTTCAAAGATTTCCAGCTGAAATAATTTTTCTAGTCATCAAGTAGGCGACTGAAAGAAATGCTGACGTGCTTCTGGATGAAGAATTGACAGACTTTGAGCTGTCGGTCGGACAAAACAAGTCATTTTATAGCCAAACTGATGAACAAATAATCAGCTGACTGATCAGCCTGAGACTGAGTGAGAACGGGAGAAAAAGGGAATAAAACTCAAAATGTTCTACGATAAACGGAGCCAATCATGTTGCGGAGCAGTGAAGTGAAACACAGCTCCTGACACCTGACCAGGTGTTTCCAGAGCTTTCAGACTCCTCGGGGCTTCCTCTTGTGTCTGAGGTTTGATAAACTGTGAGGTGAATGAACCTTCAGCAGTTTGAGTCTCAATAACTAATCGAGCAGGAGCTGAAGACGCTGCGTTGTTTCAGAGGAGGAGGATGATGATGATGAAGAAGTCAGTTCTGGATGTTGCGTCACACCTTATCCAGTTTTTAGAGACGTAAAACAACAACGGTCGTATCGAGTTGTTCCTCCGTCCTGATCACAACACAGTTCATCATCATCGTCCTCCAACATGTCTGCTCACCTGTGACTCACCTCCACACCTTCAGCCAGTCAGAGAGCAGCTCTCTGATGAAATCAACCGACGCTCTGACTCAGCTCTGCAGCGATGAGGGATATTTACAACAATGCTTCCTGTAAAGCGACTCTTCAACAGGCTCCAGGATTCATCTTGTTGTTCGGCTTCAACAGATGAACTGAAAACACAGATTTATCAGTGAAACATCCTCAGAGAAGGTCCGTCCACCAGCCTCTTCCCTTTGTTTCTCCTCGGTTCATCTCAGGAGGAAGACTGAAGTCTCTCGACCTGCGAGTGAATAACGTTCACTTAAAGAACATTTTCTTTACTTCATCCTCATCTTCTTCACTATTCACCTGAAAAACTGAAACGTCCTGTCGCTCTTCTTCTCTGGTGCTTCTTTGGTCCTTTTTAAAGGAACAGTTCACCAAAACATGAAGATTCAGTTTTAATCCACTCCTTTTTACATTTCACTGGTCAGTTTTAGTGTCTCATGTTTCATTTTGGTCCACTAACAGCCCGGATCAGCAGAAACTTTACAGTGTTTCGGTTCTGTTCTGCCCCGGCCTTGACCCGAGTCTGTTACAGACGTACGTTTGTGTAACTCGACGATAAAGTCTCTGAAACTCTGCTCCTGTCCTGTCGCCTGAACAAGCTGTTCAGCCTCGATCATTCAGTGTTTGTCATGAAACTGGATGTTTGAGTTTTCCTCCTCTTGATCTGTTTCTTATAACAGCTGCTGACACTTTTCCTCCTGGTGTGGAGCATCTTTTAGCAGCAGGATCAAACTCTTCGCGCTGACGAACTTTTTCCTCTCCTGGTGTCCGCTCTGCTGCACGTTTCATTTCTCTGGTGAAAGTTTCCTGGAGGATGAACAGCAGCTCTGACACTTATGTAACTGTGTGTGTCTGATGATAACGGCTTCACATGGACGACGACACACTGAGCTTCAACACACAGAGAAGAGCTATTGTTTCTCCACTTCCTCCATCTCCTCCTCTGCTCTCCTGATGAGAGGCTGCTTCACTTCCTGTTCACCCTCCTCCTCCTCCTCCTCCTCCTCCTCGGCCTTTCTTCTTCTCTCTTCTCCTCTTCCTCCTTCTCACCCGACAGACATTTAGGGAAATACGCTGATTTGCTCTCTGGCAGAGTTGGATGAGAAGATTGTCACCACTCTCATGTCTGTCTGTGAAAAATGAAGCTGCAGCCTGTTAGCTTAGCATAAAGACTGGAAGCGGAGGGAAACGGTTAGCCTGGCTGTTGAGTTTGTGTGCAGATGAAACAAACAGGATGTAACATGGTAGTTAGTGAGTATATGAGTGCAGGGAGGTGGATGTTGTTACCTTTGGACATCTCTCACCGCCATCAGATCAACAGCAGGTTAGCGCTGAAGTCAGTCAACAGAGAGCCAGAAACTAAGCTTCAGGGTCGTCCTTTGCTCTCCAGCTGTGATACTGATGCTAAAGCAGCTACGCTAACGTCTGGAGGAGCCGTTGTTATTTCTCTCTCACATCTGCACCTCATGATGCTAGTTGGTTCATCGCTGGTTCAATAATCACGTGATCTCTGTGTTTTCTTGGACATTTATTAAGGATAAGGATCTCACTGTTTCTGAAGCAGAAGCAGTGAGATCCCTGAAGCTAATTGCTAAGCTAAGCTAGAGGCTGTTAGCTTCAGATGTATCTGCAGGAGGAGCGATGGTGACCAGGAGGAAATATGGAGTGAAACTGAGTTGAATCAATATCTCTTCACAGAAATGTAACTTGGATCATTTATTAGTCGCTCCCCCGATCACTGTTAATGATTGATAGCAGCTGTGGGACGAGGGGGCGGGGCTTATTTTGGCATCTGAAGCTGAAGTCTGAGACGTGTTGAACGCAAGAAATCATAAACGAACTCCAAGATAAGCCTCTGGTAGCATCCTCCTCCTCCTCCTCCTCCTCCTCCTCCTCCTCCTCCTGCCGCCTTTCATCTCCTCAGCTCCTCCCCCTCTAAGATGCCCTCTGTTTCTTCCTCCTCCTCCTCCTCCTCCTCCTCCTCCTCCTCCTCCTCCTCCTCTCTCCATCCGTTGTGACATTCTTTCACAGTCGAGCCGTTCGGACTTTGGACTCACAGTAAATACGGCTTTATTTGCTGCAGGCTGCAAACAGGGTGAAGGTGGCCGTGTGTGTGTGTGTGTGTGTGTGTGTGTGTGTGTGTGTGCGCTTGTATGAGTGAGTGAGTGTGTGTGTGTGTGTGTGTGTGTGTGTGTGTGTGTGTGTGTGTGTGTGCGTGTGTGTGTGTGCGCGCTTGTATGAGTGAGTGAGTGTGTGTGTGTGAGAGAGAGTGATGGCTGACCCACACACACATACAGACACACACACTCTCCCATGCAGTGGTAGTTAGCTTCACAAGCTGCTTATCAGCAAGACAGTCTCACCACACCCACAGGCGCGCACACACACACACACACACACACACACACACACACACACACACACACACACACACACACACACACACACACACACACACACACAGAGCTGCTGGCATCCCATACAACAGGTCCGGCCTCCATGTGAAACATTTCTCCTTCATTCCTCCATCAGAGCAGCTCAAACACGCCTTCAGTTTTATGAGAGCAGGACGAAGTCTTGTAATCTGTTACAGTTTTGTAATCTATTACACATTAAGTGTTTGTAACTACAACACAGAACATCCTTTTCAAAAATAAAACACAAACGGCCACAAAGTGTCTTTCCACCCACTGTTTCCCACTTTTTTTTAGCACTTCCTGCTCGGCCTCTTCAACATAAAAGTCAGGAACATGTAGTAACTTTTAAAAAGCTGTTGATGAAAGTGTGGAGCTCTCAGCTGTCCCATGTGGTCTTCTTCAGGGAGGTGTTACTAGGTGTTGTATGTAATAAAGGTCGTCTTTGTTCTCCATCATCAGGTGAACTTTGACTTCTGTAAAAATAAAGAGAATCAAAGAGCAGGCGACTCAAAGGTCAGTTTTATATAAAGTGTTATTTAATGAAGGTCACGTGGTTTTATTCAAAGTTAGTTTGCAACTTTTAAAAAAGTTTTGATTAGTGTTGTCGACTCAACGCGATCGTTAGAAAACATCAGTGACGTCAGGACGATTAATAAAAGGTTCCTCATCAGTGTTGGAGTCAGTCAGGTGGTGTGACGCCTCACTGCCCCCTCTGCTCTGCCAGCAGTGGAACCTTCCAGCTCCCCTGCAGCAGCAGCAGATGGTTCGGCCCGCCCCTCTTTAAGCACGATGGAGGCTCCGAGGGGAGGCAGTCTCCAGCTCCTCTCTCTCCCTCTGTCTGTCTGCAGCTCGCTCGCCCTCCTCCTCCCCCACTCGCCTTTCTTGCTGACTAAACAGTTTTGTCAGCCCGCTGCTGCTCTGCTGCTGAGGACTGGGGCGAGAGAGGAGGGGGAGAGAGAGAGGAGAGGGAGGGAGAGCGCACACACACACACACACACACACACACACACACACACACAGCAGTGCACTTTATGGTGGTTGAATCAACAAAGGTAGATTGAGTTTTAAACCGCAATCACAACCTCTGCTACCTCAGGAGAGTGTGTGTGTGTGTGTGTGTGTGTGTGTGTGTGTGTGTGTGTGTGTGTGTGTGTGTGTGTGTGTGTGTGTGTGTGTGTGTGTGTGTGTGTGTGTGTGTGTGGGTTAAAGGTCATTTCTTTCTTTTATTAAAAGCAGCAGACGACATTAAGTCTCATTCTTAATTATCGGCTCTGTGATGCTTTTAATTGTGCGGAGCTGAAACGATGTCATCGTCAATCGATCTAGAAAATGAGCGGATGTCTTTGTGTTTCGTGTCAGTTCGTGCTCTCGGTTGTCAACGTTGACGTTTTTCAGGGCCGATGCTGATAAGGATTATTAGTAATCAAGGAGATATTATGCGGTGATATGAAAACTTTTATTTTACACAGGGATATTTTTCAACTGATACCGATAATCAATAAATACCTGCCTCTGGCAGCCGATAAAAAATTGTGTAGCTTGTTTACACCTGATGTTAAAAGAGGCTTCGCTCTGTATTTGTGTGGAGTATTTGATACATTTGACAGATTATGTCAAAGTGTTTATTTTAAAAGAATAATTAAAATCATATAATCTTTACACACTGTATCTGAGCCTTTTCCACCCCCGGGTGCACGTAAAGTACAAGTTTTTATCGATTATAGGTTGAAAAATTAATATTGCGCATCTCTGGTTTTAATGATCATCTCATCTCTAACAGTTATATTCTTCTCTGCAGTATTTAATTAACTTCTCATGCTCATCTTTGGAGGCACATATTGTACTTTGGACAGCGTCCTGCTCACTTCACAGCTGTTACTGATTAAATCTCCAACAGCGTCTGTAAGCCGGCAGCTCGCTGTCTACCTCTGCACTGTGAAGATGCTCGTGATGTCAGGGGGGAGGAGCCGCCGGATTGGCTGGCTCGGTCCTAGAGTCAGATGAATCTGGCTGAAACCTGGCAGCCATTTTGAGACTGACAGGATAGCTCTGAAGCTAACATGCTAATCTGAAGGAGTGAACATTTGTTTTAGTTTGAACATTAAAGACACTTTTTAAACTTAAATGAGGAGTTGGCATGTGATGTAAAGACTCTGAGGGATAATCGGACATGTTAGCATCTTTGTTAGCATCCGTGTTAATTAGCATCTTTATGCTCCTTTAAAGTCTGTTCATCCATCAGCAAGTTACAGATATAAAAACACATTTTATGTATTTTTCTGGTTCTGTAAGATTTCACCAAACCTTTCGAGCGTGTAGTTGAAGTATTTGGGTGTGAGAATAATTGTAATTGTGTAGAAATGTGTTTGTTGTTGCCGTTGGACAGATAATTGAGGTGTGTGTTGTGGTGCTTGAGTGGTTAAGTGGCCTGACAGAGCAGCAGCATGTGAATGGAGCGAACAGACCCAGCCTGCATAATCCCTATTAATCTGACTGTTAGCAAGGCTGTAATCTGACACACACACACACACACACACACACACACACACACACACACAGAGGTGACGGGACACATCAGAGCAGCCATGAACGCAGATTAACATGGTAATGAGAGCTCACACACACTCACACACATGCAAGTAGAGAGGAATGCATGCATGCAACTTTACATACACACACGCACACACACACACACACACACACACACACACACACACACGCTGCCCCTCCCTCCTCTGAAAAGGTACCATTGTTTGGACACACCCCGTTGCCGTGGCGACCGCAGTGCCCCCAGTTGTTTTTTCTTTTTCTTCACACGAACGAGCCGACGTCCATGTTTACCTGAGCATCCCTGTGTGTGTGTGTGTGTGTGTGTGCGTGTGTGTGCGTGTGTGTGCGTGGTGGGGGAGGGGAGGGGAGGGGAGGGGAGGGGAGGGGAGGGGAGGGGGATTACTGGATGGGAGAGGACAGGTTTGAGGAGGAGTTGCAGTAGAGGGGGAGGGGAGGAGAGTTTACAGGAGTGATGTTACTTCTCCGTGTTTCCTCTCCTTGTCTCATTTCCTTGTGGCCTATCATCCTTTGCTTGATTCCTCTCTCTGTTTCCCTTCATCTCCTTGTGTCCTCTCCTCTCCTTGTCTCCTCTCCTGTCCTTGTCTCCTCTCCTCTCCTTGTCTCCTCTCCTGTCCTTGTCTCCTCTCCTGTCCTTGTCTCCTCTCCTCTCCTTGTCTCCTCTCCTGTCCTTGTGTCCTCTCCTGTCCTTGTCTCCTCTCCTGTCCTTGTCTCCTCCTTGTTTCCTGTCCTTAAGATGCCCCTCAGTCATCAAACCACCCCCCTGATTCTCCATCAGATCATTTTAATTAATTGATTAATTGATTAAAACATCAGAGCCAATAGTAAAGATGTAACTAACCGATCAGAGGATGAATGTTGTTGACAGCTGTCTGCTGCTCAGTATGAGTTCAGCCTCTCTTCATGTTATGAGTCATGTGACCCCGTGAGAACAGCA
>NC_140207.1:1716498-1731498 GCF_965226575.1 Pagrus pagrus
CTGTCGGTGAAAACTCGGATTGTCTCTTTAAGGCCGTCACAGTTTCCTCGAGTCATCAAGTCTGAGCTGTTTATTCCTGTGACCTTTCAAAATAAAAGCATTAGGAAGCTTCAGAGGGCTGAGATCAGCTGATTCTGAGCCTTTTGTTCACATCCTCATCACCTCTGGGGGGGGAGAGACGGGGGAGAGAGGGGGGAGAGAGGGGAGGTGGAAGCAGAAGAATGCTCCGGCCCTTCAGAGCCTCCTGCTGCTTCCTGCTTCCTCTCCAGACAGGAAGTGAAGGATACGGCAGTGTTGTTTCAGCATCTCTGTGGCGTAGATAAGCTCCGAGCGGGTCGGGATGGAGGATAAAAGAGATCAGTGGTGCCTTAAGAGTTGGACTTTGTCAGAGTTTATCCCTGTGTGTGTGTGTGTGTGTGTGTGTGTGTGTGTGTGTGTGTGTGCCGCAGTAACACATTAACTGCTTTATCTCGAGCAGCCTTTGCTCTCAGTGTGTAAAAGATGCTGTAAAACACACGGCTAAAGTTTTCTGCACAGAAGGAAAAAGCAGCCATTTTGTCGCAGCATCACGAGTGAACACTGTGTGTGTGTGTGTGTGTGTGTGTGTGTGTGTGTGTGTGTGTGTGTGTGTGTGTGTGTGTGTGTGTGTGTGTGTGTGTGTGTGTGTGTGTGTGTGTGAGAGAGAGGCCTGGAGGGGATTCAAACCCTCAACCTCAGCTGAGTCTGATCGGTGTCTGATCTTTAATTCAGCAGAAACATGAAGGCGATTACAGATTGTCCACTTGTAAATGATGAGATAACATCTGTAGTTTGAGTGTTGTGAGGTGATGAAGCTCGCTGAGGATGAAGAGGGGAAGGAGAGGAGGCGAGGAGAGAGGGAGGGAGGAGAGGAGAGGAGAGGAGAGAGGGAGGGAGGGAGGAGAGGAGGGAGGAGAGGAGGAGAGGAGAGGAGAGGAGAGAGGGAGGAGAGGAGAGGAGAGGAGAGAGAGAGGGAGGGAGGAGAGGAGAGGAGAGGAGAGAGGGAGGGAGGGAGGAGAGGAGAGAGGGAGGGAGGGAGGGAGGGAGGAGAGGAGGCTGAAATGAAGTGAAGTTTTTGTGATTTCAGGTGAAGTTTTTTTCTGAGTTCGAGTTCGACTGGTCTAAACTGGAAAAAGTTGGTCTCCTCAGCAACAACAGCTGTTTAAATTGCTAACACACACACACACACACACACACACACACACACACAGCTGTCCAGTGTGGGATGGGAGGGTTGCAGCCAGTGAGGGATCTGATTGGACGAATGTGTGGCCTTGTACTTCAGCCTGTATCAGAGAGGGAAAGAGAGGGAGAGGAAAGGAAAGGAAAGGAGGAAAAGGAAACAAGGAAAGGAGGGAAGAAAGAGTGGAGGAGGATGACGGAGGAGATGAAGTCGGAGGAATGGAGGGTGGAGCATCAGAAGGAGAGAAGAAGAAACGGATAACAGAGGAGTGATGAGAGGAGGAGGAGAAGAGAGAGAGAGACGAGCAT
The DNA here is from genome assembly GCF_965226575.1 of Pagrus pagrus. NCBI lineage: Eukaryota > Metazoa > Chordata > Actinopteri > Spariformes > Sparidae > Pagrus > Pagrus pagrus. Next base: position 1,718,008 of record NC_140207.1, read on the forward strand.
CTTTGGTCAGGCCTCAGCTGAACTGCATCATCTAATTACAACTGTGTGTGTGTGTGTGTGTGTGTGTGTGTGTGTGTGTGTGTGTGTGTGTGTGTGTGTGTGTGTGTGTGTGTGTGTGTGTGTCCACATGAAGGCTGTATTCTTCTGACACACAAAGACGGCCATTATAGTGAAAAGAGGGGGAGTTTCTCTCTTCTTCTGCATCTTTCTCTCTGTTTTTCGTCTCTTTTTCATTCCTACTTCACCTCCGATGGAGAGAGAGAGTAAAGTAGCAGAACATGGAAGTACTCAAGTAAAGTACAAGTACCTCAGAGTGGCACTCGAGTACAGTACTTAATGTAAATGTACTTAGTTACAGTCCATCACTGCATACAGTGCATGGAGTGTTGTAAGAAGTACTCAGGTCATACTCCAGTTAAAGTAAAGATATGGTGTTAAAAGATTACTTTGGTAAAAGTGAAATAGTACTCAAGTAAAAGTAGTAAAGTATCTGATGTTAAATGTACTGAAGTTTCAAAAGTACAAGTTTATTATAGACATGTTTGGCTCTGATGCTGCATGTAATCCACAAAGTAACTAAAGTATTCAAATAAATGGAAAGTAAAGCCACTCAAAAGTAAGTTAGGGTTAGGGGGTTACAGTACTTGAGTAAATGTACTCAGTTACATTCCATCAGTACTCAACATACACGTTCTCTATTACTTTATTGGTTATTACAAAACTCCTCCACTGTATTCGCTTACATTATCCTCATTTATCAGTGTTTTATCCTGGAAAGTAACTAAGTACATTTACTCTAGTACTTGAATACAATTTAAGGTGCTTTACTTGAGTTTTTCCATTTTCTGCAACTTTATACTTCTACTCCACTACTTCTCAGAGGTAAATACTTTTTACTGCACCACTTTTGTCTTCAGATTACCTTCCTCCTTCTTTTAAGCTCATTCCCTGTTTCTCCATCTTACCTTCTCCAGCTCCACCTGTGTGTGTGTGTGTGTGTGTGTGTGTGTGTGTGTGTGTGTGTGTGTGTGTGTGTGTGTGTGTGTGATGATTGTCTCAGTATTTATTGACACACACACTCATCAGTGTGTGTTAGATTAATATCATGTCACTGATTTCAAGTGAAAACAAACGTCAGACGTGAAGTCTCTCAACAGTTTAAAGTGTGTGTGTGTGTGTGTGTGTGTGTGTGTGTGTGTGTCTCGCCTTTAGGCCTCACAGCGTGCTCATACACGCCAAAGCCGGTTTGAGCTCTGGACGTATTCAGCACACACACACACACACACACACACACACACGCACACACACACAGAGTCATCCTGTATTTCAGGTGATGAAAGAGCTGTGAGGGTTTTACTTTGCATACAGAGAAAGATGGAGAGAAAAGAAAAGAGGAGGAGGGACGGGCGGAGACACACCCAGCTTCTATTGTTGTTGTAGCTGCAGGAGGAGGAGGAGCAGCAGGAGGAGGAGGTGGAGCAGCAGGAGGAGCAGGAGGTGGAGGTGGAGGTTGGTCTCCTCACTGTTCAAACATGATGAACAGACGAGGAGATTTCTCAGGTTGTTGCATCGTCTCGTTCAGTCACAGCTTTGTTTCCGCTGTGTGTAGCTGTTGTGTCTCTGATGCAGCATGTAATCTACAAAGTAACTAGTAACTAGAGTAATCAAATACATTTGGTGGAGTACAAAGTACAATATATGCCTTCAAAATGTAGTGGAGTGGAAATACTCAAGTGAAATACAAATGCCTCAAAATTGTACTTAAGCAGTTGAGTAAATGTACTTCGTTACATTCTGTCACTACATACAGTGTTACAAAAAGTACCCAGAAGTCTTACTTGAGTATGGACACACACACACACACTCTCACACACACACACACACACACACACACACACACACACACACACACACACTCTCTCAGTAGCAGCAGTTGTAGTCAGTTGGTGTTGAACTGAAGCATCTCTGCAGAGAACACACACTCTGACAGACAGCAGAGGACTCGCTGTGTTACGGATGTGGCCAGCTGTGTGTGTGTGTGTGTGTGTGTGTGTGTGTGTGTGTGTCCCTCCCACTTCTTCTCTCAGACGCACCAGTATCTGTCAGCCTGCAAATATGTGGACTGTGTGTGTGTCAGTCTGCGTGTGTGTGTTTGCCTTTCTTTCTTACCCCCACACACACGTTTACACACACATGCACACACTCCCAGTTGTGTGTGCAGACATGCAGGCCGTGTGTGTGTGTGTGTGTGTGTGCCAGCTGCTGAGTGTGTGTGTGTGTGTGTGTGGATTTATGGAGTATGTGAGCTGTGCAGAGGATGAATGTGTCGCTTGTTGAGCAGAGAGACAACTGCTGGAAGATGATGATGGAGGAGGAGGAGGAGGAGGAGGAGGAGGAGGGTTTGACTCCTGCAGGGAGGGATGGAGCAGTGATGGAGGGATGAGAGGAAAGACAAACAGAGGAGAGTCCAGGCTCGGTTCTTTGTGTCCGTCAGACTGAAACAAAGGAGAGAAACAGACTTTTTTCTTTCCGAAATTTTCCGACCACGACGGAAAATAAGACAAATTCTGCTTCTTTTAAACCAAGAAACTAAAAGTCAGACGCTCAGAGGAGGAAGAGGAGGAGGAGGAGGACAGGGAGTGTTCACAGGCTCACATGTGTATTTAAAGGATGATTTCACTTTATTTCCCAGTCTTAAGACTAAGCTCAGGTGCTCATATGATGCTGGCATTACTCATCGTGGACATACAGGATGATCCTGAGGGACATGATGCATCTATGACTTCATGTTCAGCCCTTATTCTTCAATATGCTACAACATTAATGACGGTGTTGCATGTAGTAGCAGATCATGACACCAGTGATGTTTTAGTTTTACGATATGAAGCAGCACATGAACACCCAAAATGTTTTAACGACGCCAGCTGGTAAATAAACAAGGTGACACTATACATTAATGTCTGTGTGGGTATAATAAACTAATAAAACTTACAGTAACGCTGCTGCTCATATTAACTTGATTGAATGAGTTGCAGGGAACATTTAACGAGTCGCCTCTCCTCCGTTAAGAACAGGACGCTCATGAGTTTTATTGACTTTAGAGGAAGAGGTCGACTCTTCTTCACTCCTCTGACAGCCAGACGACACGAACCTCCTGCAACGTCCCAAAACTACAGCTGTTGGATAAATGTAGAGGAGTTTGAAGCGGCATGAAATGGAGTGTGTGTGTGTGTGTGTGTGTGTGTGTGTGTGAGTGTGTGAGTGTGTGTGTGTGCGTGTGTGTTGTTAGCTTTAGCAAGTTAGCATCTGCTCACTGCCTTGTCAATGAAGACACTCAGCAGCAGCACAAGTGTTTGGCAGGAGTTGGTGTGTGTGTGTGTGTGTGTGTGTGTGTGTGTGTGTGTGTGTGTGTGTGTGTGTGTCTGTGTGTGCTTCAGGTTCGCATCTGGTGACTTCACAGTGAATAAAGAGTGAGGAGGAAACACAAGTGGCTGCATCACACACACACACACACACACACACACACTCAGACGTAGCATGTCCAGGTTAGCATCTGTTAACGTGGTCTGAATGAATAGAGGACTCACAGAGGAGAGAGCAGAGGTCGTTGGCTGTCTCCGACACCTGTTAGAGTGGTTGTGTGTGTGTGTGTGTGTGTGTGTGTGTGTGTGTGTGTGTGTGTGTGTGTGTGTGTGTGTGTGTGTGTGTGAGAGACAGCTGCTCAGCATGTTGACAGGGACCCCCTGCTCTGACTTATTGCCCCCCCCCTCCACCACCGTGGCTGTAATTACAGAAGAAAGCAGGAGGAGGATGGAGAAAGTAACAGAGAAACAAACAGACTCATAGACGACAGTAAAGAGGCTCTGTGTGCACACACACACACACACACCACTGATAAAAAGTCAGCTGATGTGAGTTTTTGCAGGCTTTTCATTTTCTCCTCGTTCTCATGTTCATATGAGGAATCGGCTCGCACTGAAATACAGGAAGTAAGACTGCTGCGTCATGACGGGCAGAACCGAGACACGGTTTCTGTTTGACGGACTGATGCAAACGTCACGTCTCCGCGAAGCCTCAGAGACGGACCGTTTAAACGCACCTCTAGTCTGAAGTCTCGGCGTCATGTGAGCGTGTGAGGGACAAAGACGGCAAAGATGGATGCAGGAGCAGATAATGATGTATCCTCATTTTAGAAATGATTTGATTTAAAGTCACAAAGTGTCCACACAAGTCTCAAAGCGTCTGTTTCCACAGCTCATTTAACTGTTTGTGTCTCTGCTGCGGCTGCATGAACACGTTCTCATGACTTCAGCTCCTTTTTATACCAGCAGAGGATATTATAGGATACTTTAATCTGTATTCTGTCTTTAAATCCTTGCAAAGTGTCATACGATGCCATATACAACTTTAAACAATGCAATGATACTTTATTTTAAAATGAAACACATTTTAATTGATGAGTTATAGTTTTTATATTGATGTTGACGTTGCGTTTAGTTCCTCTGAGTTGATACTTTATTTAAAATTAAAAAGTTTAATATCTATAAAAGTTAATTTGTTTTAATTCACATGAAATTATATTTTATTTAAGAAGAAAAGATAAAAGAAAAATAGATGCGTAAAGTAAAAAACATTCGAGAACAAATACAAAGAGGAATAAATACAGAAGCAGGAAAATGAAAAGTCACTTTAACGAATGAACCGATGTTAATGAACGTGTCGTACGTGTCACGCAGCAGTTATTGAACATGTTGTGGCTCTCGGATGCGTCTGAAAGTCCTCGTGCAGTTTTATTGACTGTTAACACGAAGATCTGAGACGTCACTCAGCACAAGATCAGACATGAAGAGAAAGTTAACCAATAACTGCAGGTACTGACTCGTGTGTGTGTGTGTGTGTGTGTGTGTGTGTGTGTGTGTGTGTGTGTGTGTGTGACAGTTGATAAGGATGCTCACACTCAGGAGAAGCGGAGCGAGCGAGCGAGCGAGCGAGCAGTAAAAGAGCAGAGAGCGAGGGGGAGAGAGAGGAGGGGAGGAGGGGGAGGAGGTGTTGATGTCCTTGAGGCAGGCAGGTTTCCAGGATTTCAGCAGCCAATCAGCTGTGAGGTTACAAAGAGGGTGGCGGGCAGCCGGCCAATCAGGGCAGAGTTTAGTGAGCTGGATCAACAGTGAAGCGGCTCGTCTGGTCTGACTGGATTCTCTCTTTCTCTCATGTTTTCTCTCTTCTTCTTCTTCTTCTTCTCCTTCTTCTTCTCTCACTTCCCTTTTTTCTCACAGTCAGTGAACTCTCTCTCTCTCTCTCTCTCCTCTCTATTGTCTTGAACCTCGCTCGACCCTCTCCATCCACGCTGCATCAGTGTGGATTGTGAAACAGTCTAATGAAACGCCCTGTTTCCTGTCAACACTCTGTAGGGGTCTTTACTCTCCTCTTGCCTCCTCGCTTTTCCTTGTCTCCTTTCCTTTCCTTGTCTCCTCTACTCTCTTGTCTCCTTTCCTTGTCTCCTCTCCTTGTTTTGTGTCCTCTTCTTGCCTCCTTTCCTCTCTTGTCTCCTTTCCTTGTCTCCTCTCCTTGTTTTGTGTCCTCTTCTTGCCTCCTTTCCTCTCTTGTCTCCTTTCCTTGTCTCCTCTCCTTGTTTTGTGTCCTCTTCTTGCTTCCTCTCCTCTCTTGCCTCCTCTCCTCTCTTGCTCCCTCTTCCCTCATGCTTCCTCTCCTCTCTTGCCTCCTCTCCTCTCTTGCCTCCTCTCTCCTCTCTTGCTTCCTCTCCTCTCTTGCCTCCTCTCCTCTCTTGCTCCCTCTTCCCTCATGCTTCCTCTCCTCTCTTGCCTCCTCTCCTCTCTTGCTTCCTCTCCTCTCTTGCCTCCTCTCCTCTCTTGCCTCCTCTCCTCTCTTGCTTCCTCTTCCCTCCTGCTTCCTCTCCTCTCTTGCTTCCTCTTCCCTCTTGCTTCCTCTCCTCTCTTGCCTCCTTTCCTCTCTTGCTTCCTCTCCTCTCTTGCTTCCTCTTCCCTCCTGCTTCCTCTCCTCTCTTGCTTCCTCTTCCCTCTTGCCTCCTCTCCTCTCTTGCTTCCTCTCCTCTCTTGCTTCCTCTTCCCTCCTGCTTCCTCTCCTCTCTTGCTTCCTCTTCCCTCTTGCTTCCTCTCCTCTCTTGTCTCCTCTCCTCTCTTGCCTCCTGTCCTCTCTTGCTTCCTCTCCTCTCTTGCTTCCTCTCCTCTCTTGCTTCCTCTTCCCTCCTGCTTCCTCTCCTCTCTTGCTTCCTCTTCCCTCTTGCCTCCTCTCCTCTCTTGCTTCCTCTCCTCTCTTGCTTCCTCTTCCCTCTTGCCTCCTCTCCTCTCTTGTTTCCTCTCCTCTCTTGCTTCCTCTTCCCTCCTGCTTCCTCTCCTCTCTTGCTTCCTCTTCCCTCTTGCTTCCTCTCCTCTCTTGCTTCCTCTTCCCTCCTGCTTCCTCTCCTCTCTTGCTTCCTCTTCCCTCTTGCCTCCTCTCCTCTCTTGCTTCCTCTCCCCTCCTGCTTCCTCTCCTCTCTTGCTTCCTCTCCTCTCTTGCCTCCTCTCCTCTCTTGCTTCCTCTTCCCTCTTGCTTCCTCTTCCCTCTTGCCTCCTCTCCTCTTGCCTCCTCTCCTCTCTTGCTTCCTCTTCCCTCTTGCTTCCTCTCCTCTCTTGCTTCCTCTCCTCTCTTGCTTCCTCTCCTCTCTTGCTTCCTCTTCCCTCTTGCTTCCTCTCCTCTCATGCCTCCTCTCCTCTCTTGCCTCCTCTCCTCTCTTGCTTCCTCTTCCCTCTTGCCTCCTCTCCTCTCTTGTTTCCTCTCCTCTCTTGCTTCCCCTTCCCTCCTGCCTCCTCTCCTCTCTTGCTTCCTCTTCCCTCTTGCTTCCTCTCCTCTCTTGCTTCCTCTTCCCTCCTGCTTCCTCTCCTCTCTTGCTTCCTCTCCTCTCTTGCCTCCTCTCCTCTCTTGCTTCCTCTCCTCTCTTGCTTCCTCTTCCCTCCTGCTTCCTCTCCTCTCTTGCCTCCTCTCCTCTCTTGCTTCCTCTCCTCTCTTGCCTCCTCTCTCCTCTTGCTTCCTCTCCTCTCTTGCTTCCTCTTCCCTCCTGCTTCCTCTTCCCTCTTGCCTCCTCTCCTCTTGCCTCCTCTCCTCTCTTGCTTCCTCTTCCCTCCTGCTTCCTCTCCTCTCTTGCCTCCTCTCCTCTCTTGCTTCCTCTTCCCTCTTGCCTCCTCTCCTCTCTTGCCTCCTCTCCTCTTGCCTCCTCTCCTCTCTTGCTTCCTCTCCTCTCTTGCTTCCTCTTCCCTCTTGCCTCCTCTCCTCTCTTGCCTCCTCTCCTCTCTTGCTTCCTCTCCTCTCTTGCCTCCTCTCCTCTCTTGCCTCCTCTCCTCTCTTGCCTCCTCTCCTCTTCTCTCCTCCGGGCTCTCTACACTTGTTCGTGCCTGTCAACCAAAAGCAGAGCAACATTCTTCAACACACACACACACACACACACACACACACACACACACACACACACACACACACACACACATTCCTGGTCCTGCTCGGCGGGTTATTTTTACCCTCAGAGTGTTTCAGGCTTTCACAGTTGGAAGCATCTTCATCACACACACACACACACACACACACACACACACACACACAGACACACACACACACACACACACACACACACACACACACACACTGCTCTCAGGTTCGACCTCGTCCGATCGCTCCCTGTAACACACACACACACACACACACTGACACACACAGCGTCACCTCGGTGTGTGAGTGTTTCTTGGTTGTGTCTTCGTGTCTATCAGCTGATCAATAAGCTGTGATGTGTGTGATTATTGGACCCATTTGAACTTATTATTTTATGAATGATATTATTATGATACTGAATAATGAATAATTAATACATTAGATGACAGTCAGCAGATTAATTTAAACTTCTGTTACATTTTATAATGAAATCAGCACATTTGTTTGTTTGTGGTGTTTTAGTGACTCCTGTACTGACCCGGGGTTTCAGTTCCAGCAGTATCAGTCCAGAACGCTTCCATGGCCTGGGCCCGGCCCGGCTGAACTCTGGTCAGGACATTAGCAGCTCTTCCTATTAGAACAATGCAGCAGGCTACGCGGGGCTAGCTCATTAGCTGCTGGCTTAGCGGGAGCTTTGTGTGGCGGAGGGAGAACATGGTGATAAACCCGGGGGAGGTGGGAGCTGCGGCACCTCCCTGTATCAGCTTACCTCCTGTCTGCAGCAGTACTGGGCCCATTAGCACCGACAGCAGCCCGGACAGCAGCTACAGAACCTGTCTGTGATGTCACGCTGCAGGGCGGGACATGTGCACTGTATTTAACTCAGTCACTGATCTGTCCTCCTCCTCCTCCTCCTCCTCCACCTCCTCCTCTCCTCTCCTCCTCCTCCTCCTCCTCCTCTTCATCCCTCTCCTCTCCTCTCCTCCATCCTTCGTTGCCTCCTAATTAGTCTTACCAACCCTCTAAGCTCTTAATCTTTCTCTGTCTCCTTCCCCCTCTCTCATCCATCCAGAAATACTTCCACTGGAGCTTTGCAGCCTGTTGCATCCCCTCATCCCTCCAGCATCTTTTACTATTCCTCCTCCTCCCCCTCTTCCTCCCCCTCCTCCTCTTCCTCCTCCTCCTCCTCTTCCTCCACCTCCCCCTCCTCCTCCTCCTCCTCCTGCTCCTGCCTCGATCATCCCATCTCCATCAGGAGGTCCACGCCGTCTTTAGCTCTGCTAAGCTTCTGTGCTGTTGTCATCAGCTGCCTTTTTGTTTCCTTTCAAATAAACTTAAATAACTTGTTTACAGACATTTGTTATTCACTTATTTAATTATATTTATATTATTTATTATATTTATATTATTTATTGGGGGAACACTGGTTAATATTCAGCTTTTTCTGATCATCAGTATTATCTGAGTTTTTGTGTCTGATTGCTGATAATTACATTTAAAAGCAGTGTTGGCTGATGCAGCGACTTCTCATCATTCCAGCTTCTACGTGCAGGTTTTTAAAGGTTTTTAAAGGTTTTGACGTTTAGATGTTCATTTTTATTACAACTTTACATCAGTTATTTGTCTCCTTTTAATAACAGATCAGTCCATCTGAGCTTCTTCCTCTGGTTGTAGCCGAGCTGCTTCTGTTGTTCGTCTTCTGATTTAATAATCTTTGTATTTGCTCTCTGAGCTGATCTGGACACATCTACACGTTCAGTCAATGAAATGTAGGATTATAACTGTTTCCCACGGAAAATAACATTATAACAAACGTCTCACTTGCTGAGGAAACGTCGGATGTTGACAGAAGATCACGTGGAGGTCTGAAACTTGCAGACATCTTGACTGCTGATTTTTAAAGATCAGTTAAATTCGTCCACTGTCGGACATAAATGTAACTCTGGACTTTAAACGAGGCGGACTGAAGCTCCAGGGTCTCCTGACACGATGAGTGACTCGTGATGCAGACTGAGCTGAGTGGTGAAGATGTTTTGGATCATCAGATGTGAGTTTGACAGAAACTCGTCTGAACCAAAGTTTAATTGTAGGAACCCGGTTTGTCTTCGTGCCTCTCGGCCCACAAACAGCAGATATCTGTGTGTTACCCATGATGCACTGTGTTCCTGTGTTTACACTGACTGTTATCTGACGGGACACACACACACACACACTGAAGAGTTTCTGGTTCTGTTCTGGTTCCTGAGGTGGACGTCTCTCTGATGCAGTGTGATGAATGCATTAATGACTGTGTGTATTGTGTATTGTGTACTGTGTATTGTGTACTGTGTGTGTTTGTGTGTCACTGATGTTCTCTCTGTGCTCTCCCCCTGCAGTGTGAGCAGTGGTTGCAGACACACACACAACAAACCCCGCCCCCCTCCCGCCCCGCCCCGAGACACGAGCGAGCGTTGCTTTACGAACAGGACGGTAAATATGCTCCTCCCTCCTCATCACTCATCCTCTCATCACTCATCCCTCCATCCTGCCGGCTGCGAGCAGCACACACACCTCATCGCTCTGCTGCCTGCCTGTCTGTCCGTCCACCTGTCTGTCCACCTGTCTGTCCTCTGATACATCGCGCCATCAGCTCTCTTCGCTCTTCTCATCTCATCAACGTCATTTCACTTTTTTTCACTCTTGAGCATCTTCATCTTCATCTTCCACACACACACACACACACACACACACACACACACACCTGTAAACGCTGCTTCACCTGCTCGTTGCCATGTGACCACCTGTCAGCTTCTCTGTTCCCGCTGATGATGCTGAAGCTTTTGTTTTCTCTGTCTGTTTCGGACACTTCCTGGTTCAGATGTTTTGGGCTCCAGGTCTCCTCGTGGTCCTGCTGAAGAGATGTGGATCTGTGTTTATTTATGTGTTTTATTCTTTAACGCTGATTTTCTGTGTGTGTGTCAGGGATCAATCATTAATCCAGTCAGAATGATTTCGATGTAAAATCAAAGATGGACACAGAGTATCTTCAGTCACAGACGCTTCTAATAAATCAAAACACAAAATGATGATACGAGTCAGATCCTCTTTAATGTGGATCTGTGTGAAGTGTCAGCGTGCTGCAGCTCTCACTGAAACATCATGACGAGTTAGTTTATAATATAAATGTAATCACCTCCACAGAGCTGGTGCATCAGGAGACGCTGGTGTCTGAGTGTCACGTCCAGCTGCAGTTAAAACATTTGTCTCTTAAAGTGAAACGCAGACGGAGAGAATATCAAATTATTACTGATTTGAGTTTGATTTTGCAAAACACAAATTCACAAAACAGCATTTTACACCTCGTCAGAACACAACGTGAGGTTTTTATGTGTTGATGCACAGAAGCAGTTAACAAGGTGTCATCTACAACAGCATGTTTAAATCAGTGGAATCTTGAATGGACGCTGGTGCTGACAGAAAGGAAAGTGAATTAAATCTGTGAGATGAGAAATGAACCACAACAACAACACAACAACACAACAAGGGAAACACTAACTGAGGCGAGGTGTGTGTGTGTGTGTGTGTGTGTGTGTGTGTGTGTGTGTGTTCATCTGAGAGAGACAGAGCGAGTAGAGGAATCTGCGTCCTGATTGGCTGAGAGCTGGCAGACATTTTCCACAGTGAGGCTGCTCAGTGGTTGGCTGAGACTCTCCCCTCCCCCCCTCCTCCTGCTCTGGTATGCTGTACAGTAGAGCTATCAGGCCTTTATCACACCGGGTCTAAACTCCACCAGAGTGTGTGTGTGTGTGTGTGTGTGGGTCGACTGCACTGCAAACACACACCAGTCAATCTGTAACCTGGAGGAAAACACACACACACACACACACACACACACACACACACACACACACACACACACACACACACACGTGAAAAAAGTAATAGAAAGTTTTGCTGAAGATGGAGACAAGATACACCATGTGGCCAAAAGTATGTGGACGCCTCCTTCCAAGTGTTTTGATGTTTTGAGCAGAAACACCAGAACATGTTCTGCGTTTCTGTTTCACAGCGTTATGAACTGAAGCTCTCTGAGTTTTGGACCGTTGGTCCGACAAGACAAGACGTCTGGAGACGTCGGCGTGGCAGAATAATCTGCAGACGAACGGGACGGCGCGCTTCAGTTCCAGTTTTTATTGATCCATGAAGCATTATACATGGATGGAGAAGGACAGGAGGGCAGGAGAGGAGAGATCAGATACAAGTATGTGGACGCCGCGCTCCAGTTGAAGCTTGTCCAGTGTGAGACTTTAATGCTTCTCTCTGTTTTATATCATTATGATCTGAATCTCTTTGGGTTTTGGACTGTTGATCAGACAATCAATTAATAGTGTCCCAGTGAGACTGGACCGGGGCGTGAGGCCCACAGGAGAGATTCAAAAGCAGCAGCAGTTAGCAGCTGATCAAAGATGTCTGCAGATTAGAGGGACACTGAGGTGTGGGAGCTTCAAACCCTCCGAGCAGAATCAAGAACTGACACTATGATGACAGACGCTCAATCATTGCTGTTGCCCTGTGAGACGTCACAGTAGATGCCGACGCTGTCACTTTGCACGTCGCGCCTCTTTCTTGTGCAACGTGGGCCTGATAACCAAAATCCCTCACTTGAGCAACATGATGTCTCAGTTGTTTGAGTCAGTCTAATGACAGAAATGTTTCCCAGTTTGGTTTAAAAAGCTTTGTCACGGCTGAAATGTGCAGGTGTCCACATACTTTTGTCCCTGTAGCGTGGAGATAAAACAGCATGTCGCTGCTGCGGGAGGACTCGGTGTTTACAGGTGGTGCAACAAGTCGAGGCAGAGCTGCTGCAGAGGGAGCGGAGGAGGGAGGGACGTCAGGAGTGCAGCGCGGTGGAGGATGGGTGATGGCAGCTGAGTGTTAGATGGTGGTGTGGGGGGGAGACGGGGGAGGAGGAGGGGGAGAGAGAGAATTCCCATCAATCTCTCTCGCTCTGAGCTCGCTCACATATGGGGAAGCAGCGAAGCGCTCTCTGGTGACTCCCGTGAGTGTGAGCTTCCTGTTGTGGTCGAGACACAGAAACAGAAAGAGACGGAGACGAAGACGCACAGAGTCTCTGACTGTCTTCAGACGACACCGGCGTCGGTTGGAGTTCAGCGGCAGCGGAGAAGATCTGTTACATGCTGCCTTTGTGGCGTCATGTGTGTGTTGAGCTGCTCTGCACTGTGATGTGAAATGTCCACATACTTTTGGCCATGCAGTGCACAGAAAAGAGGAAAGAAGAGTAACTGGATGAACTGCTGCAGCTGAAAAGTTGATCCAGCTGACTTAAGCTAATTAGCTTCAGCTGCCAGCATCAGTAGCTCAGTCAAACACCAAAGATAGCTAATGTATGCTAATGAGCTTCAGATGCTAACACCACAGTTAGCCTACTAATGCGCCTCCATCTAGATTGCTAACTAAATTAGCTTGATTAGTCTAAATGTCAGTATCAGCCTATAAACAATTAGCGTTAGCCAACTAAAGCTAATCGGCTTCAACTGTCGGTATCAAGACTATATCAAAGACCAAAGGCAGCTAATGTTAGCTTCAGTAGCTTCAGTTATAACACCAACATAAAGTAGCGAAGTAGGCTTAGCTGCCAGAATTAGCATCTGTCAGTGAAACAAAGAAGACCTGTTGGCTAATTAGCTTCAAATGCTAGCAGTATAGCATCTTTAAATGACTTCACATCCATCAGCAGTACCAGGTTTACTCACCGAGCATCAGAAACTTCAGGCACTTTCAACTTGTAATCAGTTTATTTTGTAGTTTGATGACGACAGATTACTGAAGCATGACGTTAACATGGCTCAGTGACCCTCAGACGCTCAGTACTTTATATCTGTGATTCATTGTTGGTTTTATTTCTGTTTGGAGTGAATGCTGAAGATGATATTAAGATTAATTGGCCCTGAAGTTAGAAACAGATGTCGTTGGTCGTCTCAGGACGTCTCAGCAGGTGAAGTCTGGATGTGTGTGTAAAGAAATGCTGAGAGGAATCTGGTTGAACCTGTG
>NC_140207.1:1736498-1921498 GCF_965226575.1 Pagrus pagrus
CTCCTTCGTGTTTACTAACGTGCTGAAAAATATGTATAATGTATATTAATCTGAAGTCTGTGTTTATTTCAGCAGTCATGGAAAACTCCACCGAGGAGCAGCGAGAAGACGTGAAGACAGAAGAGTCGGAGCTGACGGAGGAGAAAACACACAATAACCTCAAAGGTAAATACAGAACTTCATTTGATATATCGCCGATTTTAGACCAAGAAAAAGTGTCGGAGTCACATCGATGATTTCATGACGCAGCGATCAACGGAGTGATGGAGGAGGAAGCGAGCGGAGGAGAGACGCTACAGAACGGAGACCGAGGAGGAGGAGGAGGAGGAGGAATGATGGGAGCAGAAGGAGGAGGAGATCTGTCCTCCATCAACGCCATGATGTCAGCAGTGATGTCAGCAGCAGGGACCATCAATGGCGGAGGAGGAGATGGAGAAGGAGGGAGTGGAGTCACCTCAGCCAACTCCTCCGCCGGACCCTCCCCGAGGTGAGGACCCCAGAACTCCTGTCCTGTCCTCGTCTGTTTAAATAAAGTTTCTTCAGTTTGAAGTGTGTCAGCTGACTTCCTTCTTCTCTACTTCAAGCCCCTCCCCCAGCAAGTCACTCACGGCAGCCATGAGAGCTCCGCCCGGCCGCAACGCACGACGCACCCAGGTACACACACACACTCACACACACACACACGCACACTCACACACACACACACACACAGGTTGAGCTGTAGGTGGCGCTCCTGTCCTCGTCTCTAGAGTCACTGCTCACCTTCTCCGTCTTCTTCTTCTTCTTGAGACACATGAGACGCTGCATCACTTCCTGTGTGACTCAGTTACAGACGGTCATTTCTGTAACTGCACTGTAATAAAATATCGATGACGTCACCTTCAACACACCAAAGGACTCTTATCTTTCCTTGACTCCTCTCCTCTCCTCGTTTCCTCTCCTTTGCTTGTTTCCCCTCTTCTCATCTCCTTGTCTCCTCTCCTTGAGTCCTATCTTTATCTCCTTCCCTTTTCTCCTCTCTTTGTTGCCTCTCCTTGTCTCCTCCTCATACCATCTCCTCTTTTCACATCCCTTCCTTGTTTCCTCTCCTCGTCTCCTCCTCTCCTCTCCTCTCCTCGTCTCCTCTCCTCCTCTCCTCTCGTCCTTTTTGCCTCGTCACAGTGGTACGTTCTCTCCTCTCTCCCATCATGCACTGCAGCATTCCATGTCACGTCATGACTTCCTGTGGCTGAAACAGGAAACAGGAAGTGTTGCTTCCCTGGCTGTATGAGCGGACGTGTGTGTGTGTGTGTGTGTGTGTGTGTGTGTGTGTGTGTGTGTGGTGTGTGTGTGTGTGTGTGTCTGACCTCCACGTTGACGTGTTTCTCTGTGTGTGTTTGTTCTTGCAGGACACCAAAGACGACAGCTCAGCTTTTATCTGTCCGCTGTGTGACAAGAACTGTCAAACACAACACGGGCTCACCATGCACATCAGACAGGTACACACTGAGTGTGCTGCAGAGAGCGCGGCTGTTTTCTACAGTTTAAGGGTCAAAAAGAAGAGTGTAGTTGGAGTAAGTCGGTGTGTGTCTGTGTGTGCGTGTCCTCTCTGCAGCACAATGCCGACACCGGAGCGACGGACCACTCCTGCAGCATCTGTGGGAAGTGCCTGAGCTCGGCCTCGTCGCTCGACAGACACATGCTGGTCCACAGCGGGGAGAGACCCTACAAGTGTAACATCTGTGGACAGACCTTCACCACCAACGGCAACATGCACAGGTACACACACACACACTAACACACACTTCCTGTTGTCTGTGACGTGAACAACGATGCACAGGAAGTTAATCTGCTCAGCCAAAACGATTCAATAAAGTCCAAAATAAAGTCATTTTCACTGCATACAGACTGGCTGCAGCTCAGTGTGTCCCTACTGAACACACACACACACACACACACACACACACACACCATGTAACCTCAGGCAGAGGAAGTTAGCGTTTAACCCGATCCCCAGTCAACCATGATGGGAGCACAAACCCAGACTGGTCCTGTGTGTGTGTGTGTGTGTGTGTGTGTGTGTAGGGGGGTTACACAGGAAGTGGGAAGACTTCAAATCATCCATCTCCATCACACACACACACACACACACACACACACACACACACACACACACAAAACAACGCCCAGTCATTTATCAGTGAAGTCCAGCCTCCACCATCAGACTCAACGGTCTCTGCAGTTGTGTGTGTGTGTGTGTGTGTGTGTGTGTGTGTGTGTGTGTGTGTGTGTGTGTGTGTGTGTGCTAAAAGTTAAAGGAACAGTTCACCCAAGAAGCAAAACTCAGCCATCGTCTCCTCCTGATGATATAAAGTCAGGCTCAGTCATCGTCTCCTGATGATATAAAGTCAGGCTCAGTCATCGTCTCCTGATGATATAAAGTCAGGCTCAGTCATCGTCTCCTGATGATATAAAGTCAGGCTCAGTCATCGTCTCCTCCTGATGATATAAAGTCAGGCTCAGTCATCGTCTCCTCCTGATGATATAAAGTCAGGCTCAGTCATCTCCTCCTGATGATATAAAGTCAGGCTCAGTCATCATCTCCTCCTGATGATATAAAGTCAGGCTCAGTCATCGTCTCCTCCTGATGATATAAAGTCAGGCTCAGTCATCGTCTCCTCCTGATGATATAAAGTCAGGCTCAGTCATCGTCTCCTCCTGATGATATAAAGTCAGGCTCAGTCATCGTCTCCTCCTGATGATATAAAGTCAGGCTCAGCCATCGTCTCCTCCTGATGATATAAAGTCAGGCTCAGTCATCATCTCCTCCCGATGATATAAAGTCAGGCTCAGTCATCGTCTCCAGAAATGTTTTGTGGACTATGAAACTTGTGTCCTCTCCTCGTCTCGTCTCCTCTCCCTGTAGTGACTACCCCTCGTGTTTAGGTGTACTGCTCCTTTAAGTCATGTTTCTGCCGTCTTGTTTCTTGTTGAAGCTGAAGACACGTTTTTCTGTTCAGTTCCTGTTAACGACGTCTTCACCAGCAGGAAACATCAGCTCTCGCTGCCAAACCCCCGAAAAACCTCCGAGCACAGAAACAAATCAAAGTAAAAAACTAATGGAGGGAGTTTCTGTGACATCCAACAGATTTGTGTCTGTCTGTCCGTCGGCCTACAGTCATTCCTCTCTGCCCACGCCTCCTCATACCATCACCAAGACTGAGCCTGAAGAGTCGGAGGAAGCACAACACAGTTTTTTGTCCCAGTCAAACATTGTCAGGCCGCATTTTCCATTAAAACTCGACAAACAAACCGTTTTTACTGCACTTATGTCAGACGTGTGGATGAATCCACTGACTTCCATTCATCAGAACGCTCCTGAACAAGACCAGAGTCGGTGTGAGGCTCTGCAGTGGACTGCAGTTACATTAAAACCAAACAGGAGTGAAAGTCAACGGTTTCCTCAGACAGAAGAAAAGAAGTAGATATGATTTGTTTAAGGTGAAACGTGTTGGAGGACGATGGTACTTTGTTCTAATCCTCAGTTTCAGTTAGAGTAAAAGATTTGATTAAATTTAAAATATGTTGTTTGTTTCTTTAAACCTGCAGCAACTGTTTACTGATGTGTGGAGTTTGTGTTTGTGTCACCTGATGACTCTTTTAGCTCTGGTTTTGGTCTCCACCTCCTCCTGATGGAGGTTCACCAGCTCGTCTCTGACTGTCTGTCTGCAGCAGAAGTGTTCAGTGACTGTGAGAGCTGACAGTGAACCAGAACAGTAAACTTCAGTCCACACAAGTCAACAATGAGCTGAACCTGGTCACACAAATGTTTTCGACAGGAAACGTATTGCTGAGTTTATTAGCGCTACACTTCCACATGTTCGAGCGTGCGTTCGCCTTCGTCTTCGTGTTTGTTCGTACTCTCCGCTCTGGAGAAGAAAGCGTTTGTGTGGTGTTTCGTTACGAAGTTACACCGCCAACTCCCGGCCTGGCCTGCATACTGCAGCGTTTTCAGTCGTCTTCGAAACGATGTCGTCTGAACGCTGAACTTTTTTGACGCGCAAGGAAATTAACTTTTCCATTTTTAGCGAGGCTGTTGTCGTGTAAACACAACCGGATAAAAACCAGATCCCGGAACAGGATCTGCTGTTGTGATTCAGACGAAAGCTGCGGCTTCACATCCTGATCTCACCTGCTGCAGAAAGCCGGCGTTCTGGTTTAGTGAGTCTGCATTGGCGTGACTCTCCCCTCGCTCTGTGCTGAGAGACAAACTGAGCTCCCGCTGAGGGAACAACACGGAGATCTGGATGCTGATTTCCGTCAACACACCCTGGAAACGGTTGCGTCATTTTCTCAGAATCCTGCGAGTCTTATAAAAACCAACCGAAAATAAAACCGTGAACAGGACGCTCACATAAACAGCACCTTTTTTTATTTAGTGCTGATTTACAATGCAAAGCAGAGCGAACATGAGGAAGAGAGGGAGGAAAAGGCTGAGCTCCACATGTGGGGCCGCTCTCTCTGCTCGGCCCGTCTCACATGCTGCTGTAGGAAAATAAAGACGAGGCCTGTTTGGATGGAGAGTGGAAACGAGGAGCAGAGGGAGGAGGAGGGAGAGGGAGAGGAATCCATTTTGCAGCGGAGCATCCTTTGAAATGTGAAACGTGAGAGTTTCCTACTCGACCGTCTTCAGAGAGAAAGACGGAGGGAGGGAGGGAGGAACAAAGGAAAGGAGAGCTGGGAGTTGGATGTAGGCGATGGATGGAAAGAAGGAGGGAAAGCAGAGGATTTGAATGCGTCCTCGTGTGATGAACGTCCTCCCTGGATGGTTTTGTTGTCGGTCAAGGAGAAACATTTAGAGAATTCAAGATAAAGAAGGCTGAAAGTTTCTGATGCAGGACGACAGGAAATAAGAAAACATTTTAAAAAAGGGAAACATTTTGCAGCAGAGCATCAATGAAATGTGAAACTGGTTTCTGGCTTTTCTCTCATCAGACCATCAACTTTATTCAAAGTTTAGAAATATAATACACCCGTGAGCTGGTTGTGTCACAGCTGACATGCTGTAAAGTTTAACCAGACGGACGTGATGCGTTCAGTGTTTAGTCCCAAACACTTTGTAATTAACACTAATTAACGTTGAAGGTGGCGTCAGAGCAGCGGTCGAGTTTTAATCCAGATTTTAAAGCCAGATACAGACGATGATATTAGAGTTTACAGAAAACATTTTTAACATAGAAACATGATGGATTCATTTAACTGAGCAGAACTTTTTATAGTGTTACTTACTTTCTGATGGACATTTTCTGAAGACGTTATACTTGTTGTTCGACAGACGCAAACACAGAATCAGATAATCAAACGACACAAACCTCTTTAACATGTTAATTATTAAACCTGTTCTCATCCAGTTGTGATTAAAAGCAAAGTTTCAAAGTTTCTTTTTTAGGTTTGATAGAAAAAATGGCCGCTGACATAAGATTTTTTTAAAAAGTTTTACATACATAATGACACGTTTAACTCGATAAAGTAATTGATTTCCACATTTAACAGAATTAATTAATTGATTTGATTAATTTCTTAATGATTTAGTGTCGTAGAAATAATGTTGTGTGGCAGCAGTTATCAGGAAACTAGAGACGAGTTAATTTAAGTTAATTCAGAGTCAAAGCAAGTTGAGCTGAACTAATTCAACATATCAGGAGTAAAATGTACAATAATCAATATTAATATTGATAATCCCTTTAATTAATATAATAATACAAGTTACATTGTTTTTTCCAGGAAACGTCTGAAGGTTTTGAGGATTTTTCAAACCTGTAAAATAAACTATTGTTTGTTTACGTTAAATATAAAACTGGATCTGCAGCAGAAACATTAAACTCTCCCGACATGGGTCGTCACGTCAGAAGAACTTTTCCACAGGTCAGAACCGGACAGAAGAGAAGCACAGATGGAGAGCAGCGGCATCACATGAGTCGTCCTCTCTCGGCCCTCTGTCTGCTCTGTTGTGAGGCCGTTGGGCCTGGTTGCCATGGCGAGGCATCCCATTAGCCTATTATGGGCTGGCAGCGGTGTGCTGAGCCGCGATTGGCTCTCGGAGGCTGCTGCACGCCTGAGCCGAGCAAAGAGGAAGAGAAGAAGAGAGAAGCTCAGAAAGTTCAGTTCATCCTCCTGCCACAGCCTCAATCCTTCCTCACCTCCTTGCTCACCTCCTTCCTTCCTTCCTCCCTCCCTAGTGTCCTACAGTGGCAGTTCCTCCTCCCTCCCTCCTCTTCGTCTGTCTCCTTCCTCCTCCTGAGGGGAGAAGTGAACTGTTGTTTGACTCACACGCTGATAAATGTGTCAGTGAGGGCTGTCTGAGCTGAGCGACTGGACAACAGCGCCCCTGTGGTGATGCTGAGGAACTGCAGGTGGAGACATGGAGCAGGAGGAGGGGGAGGAGGAGGAGCAGGAGGAGGGAGGAGGAGGAGGGGGGGGGGAGCAGGAGGAAGAGGAGGAGCAGCAGGAGGAGGAGGAGCAGGAGGGAGGAAGAGAAGCAGGAGGAGGGAGGAAGAGAAGCAGGAGGAGGAGGAGAAGGAGGAGGAGCAGGAGGAGGAGGAGGAGCAGGGGGAGGAGGAGCAGGAGGAGGGAGGAAGAGAAGCAGGAGGAGGGAGGAAGAGAAGCAGGAGGAGGAGGAGGAAGAGGAGGAGCAGGAGGAGGGAGGAAGAGAAGCAGGAGGAGGAGGAGGAAGAGGAGGAGCAGGAGGAGGAGGAGGAGCAGGGGGAGGAGGAGCAGGAGGAGGGGGAGGAGGAGGAGGAGGAGAAGGAGGAGGAGCAGGAGGGGGAGGAGGAGGAGGAGCAGGAGGAGGGGGAGGAGGAGCAGGAGGAGGGTAACACTAGTACATCATGTTACTGCAGTAGAGTTCTGGTTGAGTCTGCAGTCAAACCCTTCGGTTCAGGTACATTCCCCAAGTATACTTTATGTAGTAGTTATACTAATATTAATCTACTAGTAGTACTTTAAAGTGTACTTCTTCAAGACTTATGGTTTATAAAAGTAAACTTCTGATCAACTGTAGGTACTGAGTACTGCAACTGTACTGTGACATGTACCTGAAGTATACAGTATATAACCAGTACTATAAGTTGACTTCAGGTACTACTGCTACTGTCAGTACTTCTACTACTACTGTCAGTACTTCTCCTGTCAGTATTTCTACTGCTACTGTCAGCACTTCTACTGTCAGTACTTCTACTGTCAGTACTTCTACTGCTACTGTCAGTACTTCTACTGTCAGTACTTCTACTGCTACTGTCAGCACTTCTACTACTACTGTCAGTACTTCTACTACTACTGTCAGTACTTCTCCTGTCAGTACTTCTACTGCTACTGTCAGTACTTCTACTGTCAGTACTTCTACTGCTACTGTCAGCACTTCTACTACTACTGTCAGTACTTCTACAGTCAATACTTCTACTACTGCTGTCGGTACTTCTACAGTCAATACTTCTACTACTACAGTCAATACTTCTACAGTCAATACTACTACAGTCAGTACTTCTACTACTACTGTCAGTACTTCTACTACTACAGTCAGTACTTCTACAGTCAATACTACTACTGTCAGTACTTCTACAGTCAATACTACTACAGTCAGTACTCCTACTACCACTGTCAGTACTTCTGCTGCTACTGTCAGTACTTCTACTACTACTGTCAGTACTTCTACAGTCAATCCTACTACAGTCAGTACTCCTACTACTACTGTCAGTACTTCTGCTGCTACTGTCAGTACTTCTACTACTACTGTCAGTACTTCTACTACTACT
This sequence comes from Pagrus pagrus, assembly GCF_965226575.1. Lineage (NCBI taxonomy): Eukaryota > Metazoa > Chordata > Actinopteri > Spariformes > Sparidae > Pagrus > Pagrus pagrus. Next base: position 1,744,289 of record NC_140207.1, read on the forward strand.
GTCAGTACTTCTACAGTCAGTACTACTACAGTCAGTACTTCTACTACTACAGTCAGTACTTCTACTGTCAGTACTTCTACTACTACTGTCAGTACTTCTACTACTACTGTCAGTACTTCTACTACTACAGTCAGTACTTCTACTACTACAGTCAGTACTTCTACTACTACAGTCAGTACTTCTACTGTCAGTACTTCTACTACTACTGTCAGTACTTCTACTACTACAGTCAGTACTTCTACTACTACTGTCAGTACTTCTACTGTCAGTACTTCTACTACTACTGTCAGTACTTCTACTACTTCTGAGTGTGTAATTGTGATGAACTGAAGTGTTTTGGTCTAAATTTATCTTGTGTGTGTGTGTGAGTGTGTGTGTGTGTGAGAGAGAGATGTCTGAGTCGTGAACAGCTGCACACACACACTCACACACTCTCACACACACACACAAACACTCACACACACTCACACACACTCTCACACACACACACAAACACTCACACACACTCTCACACACACACACAAACACTCACACACACACACAGCAGGCTTGTGTCTCTGCTGACTCTGCGTGTTTGCTGCCCCCTGATTGGTCGGTTCTGGGGTCACAGTACACTTTGGGCCAAGAAGACTTTGCTCTCTGGGTGTCCCGCCTCCTCTGTTCCCTTCATCGACCTGATTGGTTAATAAACAACTTCCTGTCAGCTGGTCCCAGGTCTGCTGACTCGGTCTCTGTGTCAGGACCTCTTATGGGCGTCCAGCCTGCTGCCTGTTGGGTCCTATTAATAGACGATAACATCCAATCCCACCTCGTCCTCTCCTGCTCTCCCCTCACCTCCTCTACCCTTTCTTTCTCTTCTCCTTGTTTCCTTTCCTTCCTTTACTGTCGTCTCCTTATCTCCTCTCCTCCTCCTGCCTGTCTCCTTCATCTCCTCCTCTACTCTCCTCACATCCTCTCCTTTCTTATTTCCTTTCCCTTTTTCCTTAATGTTTCCTGCTCTCCTCTCCTCTCTCCCTCACTTCCTTCCCTCCCCTGCTCTTCTCTCCTTTCTCCTTTCATTGTTTCCTCACCGTGTCCCCTTTCTTTTCTTCCTGCCTCCTTCCTTCTTCATCTCCTTCTCCACTCCTTCCTCACATACTCTCCCCTTTTAGTATTTCCTCTCCTCTCTCCTTTCTTTTCTTCCTCTTGTTGTCATCTCCTTTAGTTCCTTTTTTGTCTCCCTCATCTCCTTTCCTTTCCTTTCCTCCCCCCACCCTCCTCACTTCATTGGTTCCTCTCCTCGTCTCTTCTCCTTTCATTTCCTTGTCTCCTCTCCTTTCCTCCGGCCTCTTTTCTTCCTCATCTCCTCTTCTCTTCTCCTTTCATTTCCTTCCTTTCTTCTCCTTTCCTTGTCTCCTCTCCTTTCCTCCGGCCTCTTTTCTTCCTCATCTCCTCTTCTCTTCTTCACTTCCTTTCCTTCCCTGCTCTTGTCTCCTTTCATTTCTCCTTTCATAGTCTCCTCTCCTTTCTTCTTCTCTCCTCGTCACCTTTCCTCTTCTCTTGCCTCTTTCCTTTTCTCATCTCCTTTCCTTCTTTCCTTCTCTCCTCACAACTTCTCATCTGTTTTTCCTTTTTCCTTTCCTTTCATCCTCTCCTCTTCACTTTGAACTTCTGTAAACTGACACCTTCTCTACCGCCACATGCTAGCTGTGTGACCTTTATACACACACACACGCACGCACACACACACACACACACACACACTGAAATAGCTACACACATGCTAACAGCCTGCACACTTTCTCACGCTTCTACTAACACTTAAACTAAAACACACACACGAGCAACACGTTTACAAGTATGAAGCACGTACACACACACACATGCACGCACACACACACACACACACACACACACACACACACACACACACCAAGGCTTTCAACCAACCAACAACGTCTGACCTTTGAGGAGACGCAGCTGAAGGAGAAACTGGAGGAGGAAGAGGAAAGATGAGATCTCCATTCTCCTCCTCCTCTTGTCCCCTTGTCCTCCTCCCCCTCCTGCCTCCTCCTCTTTTCTCCTCCTCCTACCTCCTCCTCTTGTCTCCTCCTCCTCTTGTCTCCTCCTGTCTCATCCTGTCTCCTCCTGCCTCCTCCTCCACCTCTTGCTTCCTCCTGCCTCCTCCTCTTGTCTCCTCCTCTTGTCTCCTCCTGCCTCCTCCTCTTGTCTCCTCCTGCCTCCTCCTCTTGTCTCCTCCTCCTCCTCCTGCCTCCTCTCTTGTCTCCTCCTGCCTCCTCCTCTCTTCTTCTGTCATGAATGAAAACAAACAGCCGAGTCAGCTGATCCGACCATGTGTGTGTGACTCTGGTGGGCGATGATGATTTGAGTGTTCAGGTTTGAATCATCTTTATTGACACCACCTGAGATGTTTGTTCTGACGTCTGAGGTCACACAGGTGATCCGTCCCGTTATCTTCTGACCCGACGCTGACATCACCGCAGCGCTCAGGTTGGATGTGACGGCTGATGTTTCGGATGCTTGTGATCTCACCTGTGAGTTTCTGTCTCCGTCAGACACATGAAGATCCACGAAAAGGACCCGGCCAGCGGTCTGCTCCCCGTCAGCCCCCCCTCGCCCACCAAGCGCCGCCGTCCGTCCGTCAAGAGGCGGCAGGAGGAGGAGAACGGAGAGGAGCCGCCCACCAAGAAGGTACAAACACACTTGAAGCGTTGTGTTGTTTTGTAGACAAAGCTGTGATTGGACGATGCTGTGGAGATGTTGGTGTGTTAATGTGTGTGTGTGTGTGTGTGCAGGTGGTGGAGGACGCGGCGGCGGAGGAGTCGGCGGCGGCGGTTCGCGGGGCGGAGGAGGAGCTGCTGCCCTGTCCAATCTGCTTCAAGACCTGCAACTCCAGACTGGAGCTGGACGCACACATGGACGCTCACCCCGACACCGCGCTGAGGTACGCACAAAGTACAGTAACTGAGTAAATGTACTTAGTTACATTCATCACTGGCTGCTATAAACAGCTTCGACTGAGGAAATAAAACACGTTGGATACTTTCACTAAAAGTACTTTTTACTTGTAATGAAGTATTTTTTGACTGAAGTACTTCTGTTTTTACTAAAATAAGAGATCAGAGTACTTCTTCACCACCGACTGTGATGTGATGTTTCTAGTCTTTGTGCTAAGCTAAGCTAAGCTAAGCTAACGTGCAGCTAGCTGTTGTAAGAGTGGCATCAATCTTCTCATTTAAACTCTTGAAAGGAAAAAACAAATACTCCTAAAATATCCAAACTAATTATTTACATGGCAGAAATGATTCAAAGTTTAAAGTCCAACCAGAGAGGAGGAGGAGGAGGAGGAGGAGGAGGAGGAGGACGGAGTAAATCAGTCATTTGGAAATGAAGTTGAAGTGGAGAAAGATGGAAATGAGGGTCAGAGGAGAAGAAGGATGGACGGATGGATGATGAGAAAAAGAGGGAGGAAGCTAATAAGTTACTGGAGAGACAGAGAGAAACTTAATAAGTAACGAGGGAGGAGGAGGAGGAGGAGGAGGAGGTCAGGTTTTCATGAGGAGGACAGACAAAAAATAAAAAAGTAAAGAAATAGAGAAGAAGAAAAGAGGATGGAGGACTGGGACATGGAGAGGACGAGCGCAGCAGGCGGCGCTGAGCTCGTTGTGGAGGAAGGCGAGAATATTTAGCTGTAAATCCTCACTAATCATCCTGTAAGAGGATCGACTGAGCCAGGGGAGGAGAGGAGGAGAGGAGGAGGGAGCCATATTGATTCAGCTTTATTTGTTATCATAATTACATTAGCTGCAGCTATGTCAACATAAGGCCAATCTGTGACTGAGGCTGCAGAGTTGCATTGTGGGTAATGTAGGCAGAAGGTTGGGGTTTTTTTTACCAGGGAGCAAAATGTGTGGAGGAAAAAATATATTGAAGGTTCTTTGTACTCGTGAAATCAGTTTGAAACACTTCCTGTTGCCTCGGCTCAAAGTCAGTGTGTTTACTGATGCTTGAACTAAAGTCTGTGGAGAATTTAAAAGCATCTTCGGTTGCTAACAAGTGTCTAACTGAGACTACAGAGGTTGTCGGGGACATTAAACGTCCTCACAGCGAACACAGAGACTCATCTACTCACTAGTCCGTCTTTACAGGCCCACTTTAGTTACACACTGTTCTCACTCTGACTTTACAACTCGTGCATTGATCGGTTTATAGAAGTGTTTGATGGTTTCTTCTTCTCGTCTTTTACATTGTGAGATTTTAAACATTGGTGTTAAAAAACCCTGATGAAAAATAATCGGATGTATTTTGGTGGCTGGTATCAATGAGGACAATTTGAGAGAATAAAGGGGACTGTTGGCGGAGGTATGTGCTCTACTGAGTGTTCGAACTACACCCATAAACACACAACCAGGGAGGGGGTGGGGAGGAGGAGGAGGAGGAGGCTGAAACAGGAGGAGGAGGACGAGTGATGGAGAGGGAGGTGGAGGGTTTAACAAGTGCTGGTCCACATATGGTCCACTGTGTTTCCCTCTCCTGCCCCCCAAAAATCCTCTGACAACGTGTCTGAGGGGATTACACACAGCTTACACACACACACACACACACACACACACACACACACACACACACACAGGATGTGATAAGAGTGTGTGGCTGTGGCAGACACTGAGCAGCTGTCCTCTCAGCGCTTAACAAGAGCAGGAACAGCACTGCCACCAGGGGTTATCACACACACACACACACACACACACACACACACACACACACACACAGGTTGAGCTGTCGGTGGCGCTCCTGTCCTCATCTCTTCAGTCACTGCTCACCTTCTTCTTCTTCTTTCCTCTCCTCTGAAGCCTCCTCCTCCTCTTCTTCTGTTGTTATGTCGTGTTAACGTCAGCTCCCTCTTTGTGTCCGCAGGTGTGATCTCTGCTGCCTGTCTTTCCGAACCCACCGTGGTTTGTTGCGTCACAACGCGGGGGTTCACAAGCTCCTCCCCCAGGACCCCAGCGGCCGCCCCTTCATCCAAAACAACCCCTCCATCCCCACCGGCTTCAATGACCTGGCCTTCATCGACTTCTCCTGCAAGAAGTTTGCTCACATCGCACAGGTACGAGCGCAGGACCACCCCTCTGATGATGCGTCAGATGTGAGGGTCAGTATTTAATGGACTCTTCTGTCCTCGCAGGTCTGGTGTGAGACGAACCTTCGTCGCTGCATCAGTAAGTTCCATCGGTTCGTCTGCGATTGCTGTGACAAGGCGTTTCCGCTCCGCTCTGCCCTGGACCTGCATAAAACCATCTCCCACCCCGCCAAGACTGACACAGAGGACCTGGAGGAGGAGGCGGAGGGTGGAGCTGCAGAGAACAGTGTTGAGAGCAGCCGTCAGGAGGCTGAGGAAGAAGTCGTGCCGTCGGAGCAGGCCAGCTTCTTGGAAGGTCTCGGCCTCCAGCACATTTCTAAGGTAAGCTTTGGAAATACGAGGTTTAAAAACCAAAGTGAGGATCAAAGAAATAGAAGATGTTTTGCTGTAATGCCGTCCTGTAAATGGATGCGGTCTTTCTCTCTCAGGTAAAGTCTGGTCCCACAGACGATGAGATCCATCAGGCCCACCTGGACAGCATCAAGGTGATCCACGTGGAGCCGCCGTGCTCCAGCCTTCCCCAGGAGCCAGCCTCGGCCTACCTGTCCGGAGGTCTGGGCCTGACTTTGGGGCTGGGTGTGGGCGGTCTGGCGGCCCTCAGCATCCCCCTGCTGGAGGGCTCTGGCTCCGCCTCCGCCCTGCAGGGCCTCTCGCAGCGAGACGCCCTCAGCCTGCTCTCCCTGCAGCCCTTCCAGACCAGCTTCCTCCTGCAGCCCGATGGGAGCGCTGCAACAGGTAGTGCCGCCTCATCGGGGGCCAAACCCGGAGAAGCAGGTGGAGCCGGGATCATGGAGCTGGCCGACATCCAGCAGATTCTCAAAGTGGCGAGTGCAGCTCCGAATCAGATGGGGCTGACCCTCCCGTCTCTGGCCAAAGCTCCAGGATTCGCTGGAGGTCAAGGTAGTCCGTTAATAATCATTAAGTTTTTAAAGACTCTGAAAGATTTGTAGTCGTAGTTTTAACAACATTTCGTGCTGCTCAACGACTGTGTCTTCATCCTCCAGGTCAAGTCCAGGGTCAGAAGGCGATGCCTCCGTTGAAGCCCAAACCTCCCCTCACCCCTCGCTCCAGCCTCACAGCGACGACTCCTCCCCCCCTCCAGAGCTCCCAGCAGGCCTCACTGGGCTGCATCAGCCCCAGCCTGCCTCCCCCCACCCCGACTCTCTTCAAAACACCCTCCTCATCCTCGTCTTCCTCCTCCTCAGCTGGGAACGGAGGGCAGTTGGATGCAGAGTGTATGAGTGACGCTCACACGCCTTTGTCCGATTCCCCGCCGGCTGCCACCACAGCAGTGCACGAGGAGGCGGGGCTTAGCGGGAGAAAGCCAGGAACCAAAGGGGGAAACAACGCCGGCTCGGCTAAAGGCTCGTTCCCGTGTCGTTTCTGTGACCAGGTGTTCTCCTTCTCCGGCGTCCTGCAGGCTCACATGCGCTTCCACCTCGGCATCCTTCCTCATCAGTGCAACATCTGCGATTATGTGGCTCCAGACAAAGCCACGCTGATCCGACACCTGAGGACACACAGCGGCGAGCGACCGTACGTCTGCCGGGTCTGTCATTATCCTTTCACTGTCAAGGCCAACTGCGAGCGCCACCTCAGGAAGAAGCATGCCAAGACCTCGAGGAAGGACATCGAGAAAAACATCAAGTACGTCACCTCCAGCACCGGGAACATCGGCACGGCAATCACCGCTGCAACAACCACCACCCAAGACACGGAGACGGGCTGCACCGGAGCTGATACAACGTGCCGGTTCTGCGGGGAGGACCTGAAGAACTACCGTGCACTGCAGATCCACCTGCGCACTCACAATGGCTGCCAGAGGAAGCCATTTGAGTGCCGGCGTTGCGGCGCCGCCTTCCTGGCCAAACGCAACTGCATCCACCACCTGCTGAAGCAGCATCCGGAGGTCCAGGAGAGGGAGATTGAAGATCACATCGCTACGCTCCTGCCGGCCACCGTGCCCGTCGCTACCGCCACCTCAGGTCGAGCTCCTGCGGTGACTCAGATGGCGCTGAACGGGATCAGCCAGACTCCGATTCAGACGCTCCAAGCAGTGAAGGTGGAGGAGCTGGCCAATGTGATCTACCCGACAGAACTGGACCAGCCGCTGGACTTCTCCGCTAAAGGTCGAGGATCCCTCAGCCAGTCGGGGTCTCCTGGAGTCAAACTGGAGAGCGTCTCCCCCAGCTTCGACTGCTCCGTGCTGGACCAGCCCATCGATCTGTCCATCCCCAGCAAGAGGCAGAGGAGGGAGGCAGCGAGCGCCGGAGAGAAGAGGGAGATCAAGACGGAGCAGAGCGGCAGCAGCATCGTGGAGCAGCAGCACGCTCTGTCTTTGTCCAAGGAGGAGAAGACGGCGAGCGTCCTGCCTCCTCTACACCCTCACCCCCAACTGGGCTGCTACCAGCTCCCCCCTGGATCCACCCCGCCCCCCGCCTCTCTCAACAACGCTACACGAGCCCAGCGCCTCAAACCCCTGCTCCCTAAACCGGCCTCCTCCACCACCACCTCCTCGTCTTCCACTGCCCTGAAGGAGCTCCCTCCTCTGGCCTCCATCGCTCAGATCATCAGCTCTGTGTCTGGAGCTCCAGACCTGCTGAAGAGAGAGCCCGCTGCGCTGGAGGGCAAACCTCAGCCGGTCGTAGCTTCCTCTCAGGCCGACTCTGCTGCAGACGGGCCGGGACCCTCCACTGTCCTGGAGACGCAAAGTGAAGACACGTCTGAGGGATCCTCCAGGTACGAGACAGAGCGACGTCATCATCTACAGCTAATATGTTTGATTTGATGAGGAAAAACATTCACTTATTGTTCCAACTCTGACATTTGTAACATCAACAGAGAATATTTAGATAGTTTGAGCTTCTTTTTCACAGTCTGACTTCAGATTTGTAGGTTTTCTACAGTTTGTTGGAAAGAGATATCTCGTCAGCAGTTTTATGCTCATTGATCAGTTAAATACATCAAACATGATCTCAGTTATTGAATCAGAAATTGATCAGAACAACAATTCACTTGTTTCAACTCTGGGTGTCAATTCTTCCGAGCAATTAAGTTTATTTTAAGTCAAACAAAAAGAAAGAAGACGTTTACAGAAAGATATTAAATATATAAAATAAACAGATACAAACGATGCAGTTGTAGGACGACTCAGGTGATGATATCAGCTTCTACCACCAGATGGCGCCAGAGTAAAAACAATAAACTGTTGTTGAGCCGTTCTCCTCGTCTGTCCAGCAGGAAGCGGTCCAGGAAGAAGGCCTCCGCCCTGATGATGAAGGAGAAGTCCGCCGTGAGCGGCGGAGGCATCGACCTTGAATCCAGCGGGGAGTTCGCCAGCGTGGAGAAGATGCTGGCCACCACCGACGCCAACAAGTTCAGCACCTACCTGCAGACTGGAGCCGCAGACCTGGGAGGAAAGAGAGACGTCGACAGAGCCGGAGGGGAGGAGAAGGAGGGAGGAGCGAAGGAGGAGGTGAAACTGTCCGTTGGGCCGCAGTCCAAAGGAAAGAAGAACGCCTACTCCAACTCTGTCCAGAAGATGACCTGCCCCTTCTGCCCCCGAGTGTTCCCCTGGGCCAGCTCGCTGCAGAGACACATGCTGACACACACCGGTACTACACCACACACACACACACACACACACACACACACACACACATAACACACACACACACACACACATAACACACATAACACACACACATCAGCAGACACATGAGGGTGTTACAGCTAAAACAGAAAGTATCGTTGGATTTTCATATCTGACGATCTTTGAAGGAATCGAGTGAAACAAACGCAACATCAAATAACAACATTTACTTCCTGTGTCTCGTTTAAAATGTCCCCAGAAACAAACTGTGAGCACCAAAAGACCCTCAAACAAACATCAACTTCATCAGATTTGAAACATTAAGTTGTAAATGTTGTTGTTCTCAGTTATGATTCATAGTTGTGTTAAACTGAACGACAGACACGCTGCAGGACTTTATGATGCAGACTCCAGTAAAGTATTTTATCGCTGGTTGTTTCGCTAGAAATTTTGACGCAAAGATTTTTTCTTTTTAATTCAAATGAATTTCGGTCCCAAATATCAGTTTTCAGTCTCTTTGAATCTAATAATTGTATCGATGTCGCTGAAACTATGTAATGTGTTAATATTTCTCCATAAAGCAAAGATTTGAGCCTAAATCTGAGATTTGCGCATCAGAACTTTTATTTCTCTTCTCTCCTCTCCCATTAATCATGTGACGACCCCTCTGATTTATCTGGTGACCCTTTGGAGGAGGCAGACCTCCAGGTTGGGAAACTAAACTATCTAACTGTATATAAAGTCATTTGTCTGCAGCTGCAGCAGCTCCGACAGAACTCAACAGAACTTTTCTCTCTCATGTGTTTCACTGAAGTTGAGATCTTCGTCCGCCTCTGTTCCTCCGTCTGTCCAGAAATAAAGTTCATGAATCAAAAAATTAAAAAGATTAAATGTTGTCTGTCTTCAGGCCAAAAGCCGTTCCCCTGTCCCAAGTGCGACGCCTTTTTCTCCACCAAATCCAACTGTGAGCGCCACCTGCTGAGGAAACACGGCGTGACCCAACGGACGCTGCGACGCAACGGCGCCCTCGTCAAAAAAGACGGAGACGACGGATCGCACGAGAGCGCAGGTCAGAAACTACAGACGCCTGAACTTTGAACCGGAAATTGTAGTTTTTTTTGTTGATTTGATTCGTTTTAAATTAATTTCTAAAGCAGGAAAAAGACGTGAAAGAAAAGAAACTTTGGTTTGATGAATCTTTTCTCTCAGTGACCTTTTGATTCGCAGCGATGTTTAAATTAAAATAACTTAACGAGGCTGAAGAAGCAAAACTGTGAACACAAGGTTCATTAACGACGTCAGAATTTTATAATTTTGCAAAAACTGTGAACAAAAAGTCAAAATAAAATTCTCACGTGACAAAAAAAGCAAAGATTAGAAAAACATTCAGATTTTTCTTAGTTACCAACCTGGAAGTAAGACTCCTGGTGCTCATCTCACCTGGAGACCATTGATCTGTGTGCTGGTTGTGTTGATTGATTGTCGGTTGTGTTGATTGATTGTCGGTTGTGTCGTGCCTACAGAGAGTCAGTCGGAGACGGAGCAGGTCGCAACAGAAGCACAAGATCTCAGCGCCTCATCAGACTCAGGCTCCGCCCCCACAGATGATAAACCTGCCCCCTCAGAACAACAAGAGGCGGGGTCATCAGCACCAAGCCCCACCTACAATGCCAGCCACGGTCAGTGGACTTTAACATCTAATCGATCGATCGATCAGTGAAGGTTCATCTGTTCAAGGCGTTCTGTGTCCAGAGCGAAAATAACATTTCTTCTCTGTATTTTGTTCGTGTCCGGGTTGCTGACTGGTGTTGACGGATGTTGTTTTGTGCTGCAGGTTGGAGTCCAGCTGCCGGCGCTGAAGAGCAGCAGGAGACAGAAACCTTGGAGCAGCCGGACCAGCGGGGGGCGCCAGAGACCAGCGCAGCACAGGACAAACTGCCTCCACAGAGCAACAGCAGCAAGGTAACACGAGTGTTTACATGCAGCGTCATCACCTGGTTACTGTGTCACTCAAACTCACATCTTTAATATTTACAATATCTAAATCCTTTAAAGGATTTATCTCCACATGTAATGATCTCTCCTTCTGTCCCGTCTGATCAATAATCTGTCGGTTTCTTCTCCAGGTGGAGAGCGCAGACGATGACGACTGCCACAGCAACAAAAGTCTGGACCTAAACTTCGGCAAGAAGCTGATCGACTTCAAGCTGTCGACGACCTCGAGCCCAGCTCAGGAAGACCAGCCCTCCCAACCTGCATCCACCTCCTCGTCCTCCTCCACCTCACCCTCCTCCACATCCTCTACCTCCGCTCCCCACGTAGCAGCAGAGAGCCAAGAGAAGGAGAAAAGTGCTACAACCACCACCTCCTCCTCCTCCTCGTCCTCCTCCAGCAGCCCCGTGGTGAAGCAGCAGCCGGAGTACAAACACGTATGTCGTGTGTGCAAGAAGAGCTTCCGCTACGCCACCACCCTGGCTCGCCACGAGAGGGCGCACCTCTCCGAGGAGACGCCGACCCCGGCGCCGGCGGAGGAGAACCCGGCGGTGAAAGAGGAGGCAACGGAGAGCAGCGGCACCAAACCGACTGAGGAGGAGAAGGAGGAGGAGCAGGGGAAGGAGGCGGAGATGGAGGAGGAGGACGGAGGAGCGAGGGGAGGTGAGAGCGAGGGAGGAGAGAGCGGTGGGGAGGAGGAGGACGAGAAGGAGGAGAGGAGCGACGAGGAGGCGTCAGAACCAAAGAGTTTAGAGGGAGGAGAGGCGTCAGGAAGACGAGTTGACAAGAGGAAGAAGATCTGTAACGTCTGCGGCAAAAGATTCTGGTCTCTGCAGGACCTGACCCGACACATGAGGTCCCACACAGGTACCGCTCATATCCATGTTTATTACCTTTAATCTCCAATACTGTGTTTTATATTATATCTTTTTATTATTTATGTATAACGACACATTTATTTATCTTTTAATTTATATATAATATGGTCAGTATGAAGTCGTCAGTGATGATGTAACCTCCTCTGGGTCCGTCCAGGTGAGCGGCCCTACCAGTGTCAGACCTGCGAGAGGACCTTCACCCTGAAGCACAGCCTGGTTCGCCACCAAAGGATCCACCTGAAGCCCCGAGGAGCCGACGGAGGCTCGGCCGGGAACGACGACGTCAGCGAGGACGGAGACTCCTGCACCCCGACCCCGACCTCCACCTGCCCGCCCTCGGAGAACGAGAGCGAGTGCGGCAGCGGCACGGCGGGAACCAAGGAGCTGGAGGAGGAGGACGTAAAAGAGGAGGGCGAGGAGGGCGATGGAGCCGAATCGTCCACGTTGGAAGAAGAACAACCCGCAAGCCAGGCCGATTCAGAACCGCCGGCCACCGCCGCCTCCGAAGAACCGGACGCTGAGGAAAAAACTGAACTATCTGCACCGACACGACAGCCTTCTGTTGACACGACTCCCAGCCAACAAGCTACTGACACAAAGACAACTACTAACGACGACTCCTCAGCCGCCGACCTGAAATCGCCGCCTGAATCAAACATCTCCAAAGACCCCTCCTCCTCCTCGTCCTCCAGCGCTCCGCCGGAGGAGCCCGTGGCAGCTGCCCCCGCCGAGGGCTTCATCCAGGGGCTGCTGGAGATCCACGCCAAGCCCCCTCTGGAGCACATCCTGCCCAACGGAGAGCCTCCTCTGGTGGGGGTGGACTGAGGGGGACGTCCCCCACCGTCACCACAGTGCCATAAGACGGGACGACACCATTGATGATGATGCAAAAACCAGCCCGGAAACTTTTTTGATAGAAAGACGAGAACCTCGTTTTCTTGAAGTGCCTTACTACTAGTCCTACTTCTAAGAGATGTTTTTTGCTATATCTTTATCTGCATTATTACGGAGGATGGATCTAATTTTTATAGCTTTTTATGGTGACAATGATTTGCATTACTATTTTTTGTGCGGGGAATCTATATTTCAGCAATAAAAAGAATAAAATTATGATTTATTATTGTTCTAGATTCTGTTTGAGAATTGATGATCAACTTGAGAGACGCAGAGAGACGAAGGCTGCGACGGACGCTCGGCCTGCGTCTCTTCTTCTGTATTTAAATCACAGCAGACTGAACCATCCAGTTTGGACCAGCTCTGGATGGGGAGCAGACGGTCGGGGTGACGGACTTGATTTGTTCTTGGTTTTTTTTTGTCCACCAGCCGCAGCAGCTTTCCAAAACTCACCAGACTCAAATATTTTTGGATGAAATCAAACGTGGAGGCGACGTCTGGTCGACTCGAGGCTGCTCGGGCTCCGTCTCGGCGCCTGGCGGCTGGTGGTCGTCTCACTGTGTGACAGAGGAAGCTTTTTTTTTTTTGTCTTTTGTAACTGGAAACACAGAAATGTCGGCGCCTCGTCGTCCTTTTCGACTCGCTTCCGCACCGATCCCCGTCTGTCGCTTAGCCGGCTCACAGAACGCACGGAAACATTCACGAACTTGTCGAAGTCGCTCCAGACGCGTGTGTGACGGTCACAGGGCCGATAGTGTCGATCAGTTTGTGTTCTCCATGTGTTTTTTAAACCCATCACACTATTGATCCTCTCCCTGACAGCCACCCTGTGAGTTGGTCTGTGTGTTAATAATTTCTCATTCATAATCATTCTCAGTTGATTCCATGTGTGTACAGAGAGTTGAACACGTGATGCTCGAGTATTTTCTGTTGTTTTTGCGTGTGTGCGATTATCAGTGACATGTAGGTGTAGGGAGGGGAATTCTTGTGTTATGTAGATTTTTTTTTTTTTTTAATAACTGAACAAATCAATTTTCTTTTGTCGTGTGTGTGAATGTGACTCCCACCTGTCTCTCATCATCGCCCCCTAGTGTTCATGTAGGGTTTATTACAGTGCCTCCAGCGTGCTAACGTAGGCTATATCGCCACCAACACGTGACCCGGGTTCAGTTTACCTCAACTTCTGCTTTTTAACTGCAACCATTAAAACAACAGATGAGCAGCTCTGTAGGCGACCCTTTAAATCCTATGTCTTCCTAAAAAGGGCTAGCAGGGCTAATTCTGTGCTAGCCTGTTTCTACTGTGGGCCAAATCAGAGCTAGCCAGGGCTAACTTGTGAGTGTGGCTTCAAACACAGTAAGCCAAGGCTAAGTTTTTACCAGCTTAGCTTGCACAATGGCCCAAACAGAGCTAACCATAGCTAACTCCATATCAACAACAGTGTAAAGTAGAAGTAGCATTTGCTAAGTCAGGCCTGGTTTGTGTAATCACTGTGCTTAGCCATTAGCTTTATCTTCACCCCAGTTTATTTAAGGGCTAATACTAGTTACTAGCCTGCATTGGCTAACTCAACAGATTAGCTCGGAACTAGACTGGTATGGTCAGTTAGCTCAAGCTGGATCTAACCATTAGCCTTAACTTTGCTCAGTGGGCCCTAAGATATCAACTACAAGCTAACTAGGGCTAACAGCTCAGAGCAGATGGGTTTATGAAGCTAGCAGTGGGTTAGCTTTGAACTGGATTGGCTTGGTCCATCAGCTGTAGCTATACATTAACATTAGCCTAAGATTTTCTCAGTGGGCACAACGATTTCAACCACAAAGTAAAAACACATGCTAACAAGAGCTAACTGACCGTACCAGGCAAGCTAATTCAGCAACGCATTGCACCGTAGTTGGTTAACAGCATTTCTAGCTAATGGCAGGTCTCCTTCCAGTATTATCTCAGTATCGTGAGTTGGTTCCAGACTCTTTCCGCCTTTAGCACATGCTAACGGACAAACAGAGAAGCTAATAAACTCTGTGTTGATTTATGATCGCTGACGTTAGATACCTGAAGACACGTGGTTATGAATTTGGCGAGACAATCAGTCGAAATGGAAAACAGATATTTTTAAAACTAAACCCTGCAGCTGAACCTCAGCAGACAGAGCTAGATGACAGGGTGAACGGGACGGATGGACGGATGGATGGATGGACGGACGGACAGATGGATGGATGGATGTGTAGGTTGGGGCGTGGGGGTGTGAGTGAACTGTATTACCCTGCTGCACACACACAAACACAAGTTAAAGGGCTGTTCCACCCCTCACACCAACCTAACCGGACATTCCCAACAGAGAATGACAGTTTGAACATGGCGGCCGGAGGAGACGGGAGCGTGCATGTTGTTTTCTTTAGTCGTGTGAAGATGAACATAGCAAATTTTTCTTCTTGTACATTTTCGTCTGTTTTATATATATATATATAAACATATATATATATATATATATATATATCAAGCAACCTCATAATCAAAACGAATCGAACCTCAGCGGCTCATAACGGAACTGTAAGGCAACGACGGTCAGTCAGTGAGTCGGTCAGAAAGAAAGAAATACAGAACAACCGCAACTGGACTGACTGTCTGACTGGACGCTGCTGTGAACTGGCACTAACAACTTCCAAAACTACTACTCCTACTTTTTCTACTATTTCTACTCCTTCTACTACCAGTACTACTTCTACTACCAGTACTACTACAGTGGAATATGGCAACACAATCAATGAGAAAGAGAGGAGAGAGTTTCCAGCGCTGTGTCTCAAACTGAAGGTCAGCCGACCTCGAGTCAGGTTTGATAGTTGAGTCCGACTCCTGAAGTTGAGTCCCAGCACTCGTCTGGATCTCTTAAAGTCACAATGAACGAGTGTTGAACATGAAGCGTGTTGACTGCGTTGCTGTGGCTCAGCAGAGCATCTGAAGCTTCTGTCCTGAAGATCATCTGATGTTAGAGGAGTCTAAACTAAACTGTCGCTCAGCTTGGTTGTAAACAGGCCAATAAATTCTCAGTTCAGCTTTTTGTAGCGTTCATCACAGAAGAGGGTTTTGGACTCAGAATTATGTGTTCAGTCAGAACCCGACCAGATGTTCACTGGCCCTCGTCCTCCTCTTCTTCACTCACACTGACACCTGCTGGTGGAAACATGCTGCTGCTGAGCCGCAGGTCTGCAGAGAAAAGTCACACGAGACTCATGATTATGAATTATTGATCACGAAGAGCAGAAAGTTTATCAGCTTTTAAAAAGTCCACATCTGTGACGAAACTCTCCTCCTCTCTCTCTCACCTGTTGTATGTTTGTTAGCTCTCTGTACATCCCTGTGTGTGTGTGTGTGTGTGTGTGTGTGCGTGCGTGCGTGTGTGTGTGTGCACGGCCATATGAATACTGGACTTCCATTCGAATGCACATGGACTGTTTTTAAAATGTATTTATTTGGAGCCCAGGTGTGTGTGTCTGTGTGTGTGTGTGTGTGTGTGTGTGTGTCTACGATGACTTGAGAAGAAGCCATGTATTATAAAATATCACATTGATGCTGCAGAACTGTTCTGAGGAACCGATGGTTTTGTGTTGTGGACTAACCGGCTTGCCGTAGGGCGCGGCCGGGCCGGGGCGTCGACTCGGACGAGCAATAAGAATCCTCTGAATCCAAAAAGCTTTATGTAGATCTCCTGTTATACGAGTCGAGACCAGAACCGTCTGAGTGTCCCGGTTCTGTTGTTTCTCTTTAGTTCGGCTGAGAAATGATTTGTGTTGTTTGTTTTTTTCTCTCTGACATTTAAAAACGTATAAAACTGTGAAAATCCATTGTGTTCAGTTAAAGGGTGAGTTTAGGTTAGGCTTTTTTTTTTTTTTTGCATGTTAATCTAATTTGTTCAATTATGGATGATTTCTCCTTTTCTCCATCTCTTCTGACGCTACACACACACACACACACACACACACACACACACACATTTAAATATATATGAGTATAAATATATATAATCTCGCTCTCAGGGTCTTTCACAAATCCATTACTCGAAATGCTTCATGTTCTTATTTCCTGAGTTGCATCTTGTTCTTTCCGAGTCCTGATTATTTTATCGTTTTTAAAAAAAAAAATAATGATTCAGAACTGTCAATCACTACATTTAGCACTTGACTGTGAACTCATCACCTGACAGACGAGAGGTGTCGTTGGATTTTGGTGTTTTGAAGCCAGAATATTGTTTTTCTGCTCCGTTCTCTCCTCTCAGTCCTGGTTCAAGCCTTTTTCTGTTTCCTGTCTCTGGTTCAACCCTCGTGTCACTTCCTGTCCTGGTCAGAGGTCAAAGGGAACACACACACACACACACACACACACACACACACACACACACACACAGATGCTGGACCTCAATCAGAAGCATTAACAAACAATCATGTGGAAAACTTCTGTGGTTGTTTCCATCCTCCCTTCATCCCCTCGTCTGTCCTCTCCTCCTCCTCCTCCTCTTCCTCCTCCTGCTGTTAGCAAAACATGACAGTGTTTCACAAAGTCAAGAGATGTAAACCTGTTCTGTATTCAACCCAATAAGAAAAAGCAATAAAGATTATATTAAGGAACGGTGTGTGAATCAGATGCTGTCCATGCTTCTGTCTTTCTTCACGCTGCTGTGTGAACATCACTGCAGTCACATTCATCAGGTTGAAGGAAATTACTTGTTTTTAAAACGGAAAAACAACCAAAGAAGACTAAAAATTAAGAAAAAATTATGAACAGATGTAAAATGTAAAAACAAGAGGCGTATCTCATGCAGCCAGTGAAGTTACATGATCAAACACTGATTTTGAGTCGATTGATCACATGACCTGGAAGCTATTGAGCTAACATGCTAATATTTACATATAACAATTAATAAAAAATAATAAAAATTAATAAAAAATATGAAAAGATGTAAAATAAAAAAACAAGAGGCGTATCTCATGCAGCCAGTGTAGTTACATGATCCCACACTGATTTTGAGTTGATTGGTCACATGACCTGGAAGCTATTGAGCTAACATGCTAATATTTACATATAGCAATTAATAAAAAATAATAAAAATTGATAAAAAATATTTAGAGATGTAAAATGTAAAAACAAGAGGCGTATCTCATGCAGCCAGTGTAGTTACATGATCCCAACATGATTTTGAGTCGATTGATCACATGACCTGGAAGCTATTGAGCTAGCATGCTAATATTTACATATAAAAATGAATAAAAACACTGCCGCTGCTGCTGCTGCTGCCACTGCTGCACTTAACCATAAGTGTATGAGGATTTTTATGGGGCCCTAGACGTGGGGCCCTAGGCAACCACCCAGTTTTGCCTAATGGTAAGTCCGCCCCTGGCTGCTGGAGCTGCTCTCTGCCAGCAGATGTCAGCGTCTCCTCTGTTTCCCCTCAGACTGCTTCAACTGACCTGCTGCTGGGAATGACCTCTGTCTGTCTGACTCCACCTGGACAACATTAAACCCAACTTCATTTAAAGTGTTTAAACTCAGCACACAAGTTCAAATGAAGCCCAGACTTAATAAAATGAATTTAGATTTAATGTGCAGTGAAACGTGAAGCTGTGACGTTTTATTAAACCTCTTCAAACCTCATTTTCTCCTCAGATTTCTCCTGAAGCAGCTTTAAGAGTTAATGAAGCAGATGGATCAGATTCAGTGTTGAAGTGAAACTACAAACCACCATCTTTGTTTTCTGTATTTCCACTGGTGGTACCTCAACAAGTACATTCACTCAGGTACTGGACTTCAGTCAAACACTTCAGGTACTTGTACTTCACCTGAGTAGTTTCACTTTATGTTACTTTATTCTTCTACTCTGGAGGATTTCAGAAGAAAGTATTTGTACTTCTTCTGACACACTACATGTATTTAACAGCTGTAGCAGTCAGATTAGTATTTTAATATAAACACGTGAGGTTTATAAGATATGATACAGACGCTGAGCTGAAACGAGCCACCAGTATTAAGAAGCAGTTAAAATGACGTAACCTTCAACAAGGACAACATTAAAGTGCCTCCTACATTAAAGCCTCACTGATAATGACCCAGTAACATAATAACACTGACCAGACTATAAATAAGAGAATAAAAGCAGTACTTCAAAGGATGGTCGTGTTGTTCATACTTGATATTAATACTTGAGTGTTCCACCACTGTTTATTAAAGAAGCTCCACATTAAAGTCGGGTTCTGTTGGATCAGTTCTGGTTCTGCTTCTTATCAAATCTCCAGACAGAAAATAAACCAAACGCTGCTGTAAGCAGAGCAGATTCAGGCGGCCATGTTGTTTACGTGCTGTCACACTCAGGAGGCTGCACCAGAGACGTTCACAGCGTTTTACTCCTTATTTTGAGGAAAGTCACCGGAAGTTTTTAGTGTTTTTAAATCTGATGTGACGGGTCAGTCTACACATGCAGTTTAAAGAGAAGTTGTGGCTCTTTACTCGTCATTTCGGGTTCTTGTTAGCCAGAAGTAACCGGCCGCGAGTGTTGCCAAGATGGCTGCCGGATGCACCTTGAACATCCCCACTTCCGCCCAACTGTACCGTCTGCGCATGCGCCGTGCTGTTCAGCGCGGTCTGGACGCTTCCGGTGGAGAACGGAGCGACACGATCAACCGACAACTAACATGTAAACCGTCCTCGGTGGTTTGGGGAGTCTGAACTAAAGGAGGCAGCTGTGAGGAAGCTCGGGTGTCGTTAACAGACAGTTCAGGGAAGTGTGACTCGGATAAAGTGGACAAACTCAGGACGCTTCATGACGAGCTCACTAACGTTAGCTAACGGGCTGTGTTAGCTAGCTAGGTTAGCGTCTCATCAACGTCTGTCCATTGACCTTGGCTGTGGTCACAACGGCAGTGTGTGCTGCTGAAGATGGACTGAATACAGAAAGGTAATAACTGTGTATCATGCTTAAGTATAGCTGTTAACTCGGGTTAAAAAAAGCAAAGCTTAGTTCAGTTATTTAACGTTAAGTTGATGTTGTCTGTATAGCTTTAGGTAGCTAGCTCCGGCTGAACGGTTTGGATTGTAACGTTAGCTTGGCGGAAGCCTAGTAACGGTTAATTGTGGTCAAATTGTGACACAGACAGTCAGATTTAGTGTGTTTAATGTGAATTTTTGGTTATAAAATGTTCATCCGCAATTTCCTGTACTAGTCTCAGTTATAGTTTGTTCTGAAAATGTAAAAACATCACTGAAGATGCATCACATGACACGTTGTAGCTACGTTTGACTCAAATATAGTTATAAATGCATTAACAAGAACAAAACTTTCCACTGCAGCTGTTTACATGAGAAGAAACCTTCTGTGAACGTAGTTGAGGACTGTGCATCACTCATTCAGTAAGTCACAGACAGACTTCACTGTGACAGAGCTGTGCCCGCTTTGCTGCTGTTCTGACAAATATCACTGTTTTCACTTTATTTCTTACCATCCTTACCTTATTGCGCTTGTGATTTATATACATATTATTGTCTATAAATGTCCCGCTTTTCTGCTGGTTTGATGGTCTACACAGTTGTGAACAGGTTGCGTTAATAATCACAATATTACTTTGGTAGATAAAATGATGAAGATGCTTGTTTAGGTCCTCTGATAGTTCTTCTAAGTATCCTGAGGTAGTTTTCAACAGAAGTATATGAGTTTGACTCTCATTCATATGGTGTTACATTAGTGCTTTACTATGTTGGTGCACAGGAACACAGACACACACGCACACACACACCTGTAAATGGAGAGGGGAGGAGCAGATCATGTGATCCAGGAAGATAAAAAAAGGGAGGGAACCTAGAAGTGAAAGTGTTTTGTGAGTTCAGACTCAGTTTTGAGGCGACACGAGGGAGGAATCTAAAGCTAATGCAGGTTGAGTGTTCATCTAACCTTTTTTTTATTTCACTGCCAAAGTTTCTGAGTGAATCTTCTCCCTGTGGACTGTAGAGGAAAGAAATGAAGGAACTAAACAGTTTGATTCATATGTGGACACAAAGTTGTGATTGGCTGAATTAAACACATTAAGTGTAGTGTAACGCAAGAACACAGGCACAGATTTAAAGAGAGCTGACCAAGCGGAGAGCTGCCTCCATTAATTACACTGTATACTGCTTTTGTGTGTGTGTGTGTGTGTGTGTGTGTGTGTGAGTGTGAGTGTGAAGGGAGAGAGGGAGATTGCATGCTACTTCCTGTTTCTCAGTCTCAGCCAGCGCTGCTGTTTTAACTTTCAAAGACACTGAAGGCCAGAAAATGAGTCATCATGTGGAGGAAGAGGAGGTCACAGCAGAGTCTCCAGTGTCCAGCTGTCTGTCCATGAAGAGTGACTGGTCCAAAGATTATCCTCCAGCCTTCAGTACTGAACCTGGACCCTCAGACACACAGTAAGAGAACTGATACTAACTTATTTACCTGACTAGTTTCAGTTTTCTCTGCTCGTTCTACTGGTTGATTGTGTGTTTGTATGTTAAATGATTAAATTATTCATTAAGATGTATTTGCTACATAAATCTAACAAACTGTCTGTGAAACAAAATAAATAATTAGTCTCATCTTCCTCTTTGTACCTGTGACAGCTGTCAGTCACCTTGAGAAGCTGTAATCTAATCTAAGAGGACTAATACAAACTTTAAACACCTAATTATCAACTGTTGCAGGAGTTTGTGTATTCAGAGCTTCATAAATGACTTTCATCATAGATGTTTTTAAGGGTCCTATGAGATTAATAAAAACATGTTGGTGTTTGCAGAGTTCAGTACAACAGACGGAGAGCAGAGTCTCCAGTGTCCAGCTGTCTGTCTATGAAGAGTGACTGGTCCAAAGATAGCCCACTAAACTTCAGTGCTTCAGAACCTGGACCCTCAGACACACAGTAAGAGACTGTTTTTACTGTAAGCTGACATCTGTCCTGTTGAAAGATGACACATTCAGACAAACTCTTTGAAAACATAAATAATAAAGAAACCTAACTTACAGTATTTGAGCCCTCATATTAAAGTCATGGTAAATATTGTAAACTCTTCAGACTCTTAAAGTTCTTCAGATGTTTGATTCTGTCACATTTGTCTTCATGATAATTAGTTGGTTTGGCTCTTTCTTAAATCAAGTGTTAGGACCTACCTGATGGAGGTGGACTTAGTTTATGTGATAAGTGTTTAACATGATGTGAAAAGCATTTGTTGAAATGTTTTGCTCACCTTGATTAACAATTTGTTTTGAATAGGGGCGTCACCATTCTCCAAATCCTTGATTCATTTAAATTTAGATTTTAAGGTCATGATTCGATTCTCAATCTTTTTCTTTTTTGTTTTTGTCTTTTAGCACGATGGCTATACCTTTTTTAGACTAGTCTAGTTCAGGATCATTGGTTTTATGTCGTGATAACTCAATGAATCTTTTAATTATTATTTCCAGAGATGGTCTACATGGTGTCAGGAGTGATATAATCTCCGTTATTCGTTTGCAATGTGCCACACTAAGGCCTTACTGTCAAATTGAAATAATTTATTAACAATATAAATGTAACAGTAACTTGTTTCACCAGACAATTAGACACTAACTGTAAACAAAAGATGTCATGGAGGGTACCTGCCATCTAGTGACTCTTTTATGTAACTGCATTGTGCTCTTCACAGCAGATGGCATTCAAGTTCACAACAAAACATCCAATATGTGGTGACATATATATAAATATACAGTTGTGCCCATAAGTTTACATACTCTGGCAGAATTTGTGTTTTTTTTGGCCATTTTTCAGAGAATATGAATGATAATACAAAATCTTTTCTTTCACTCATGGTTAGTTGTTGGGTGAAGCCATTTATTATTACTACCCAAATGACCCTGATCAAAAGTTTACATACTCTGGAGGTTTTGGCCTGAAAACCTACACACAAGTTGAAACACACAGGTTTAAATGGCTACTAAAGGTAACCATCCTCACCTGTGATCTGTTTGCTTGTAATCAGTGTGTGTGTATAACAAGTCAGTGAGTTTCTGGGCTCCTGACAGACCCCTGCATGTTTCATCCAGTGCTGCACTGACGTTGTTGGATTCTGAGCCACTGGGAAAGCAAAAGAATTATCAAAGGATCTGCGGGTGAAGGTAGTTGAACTTTATAAAACAGGAAAAGGATATAAAAAGATATCCAAGGAATTGAGAAGGCCAATCAGCAGTGTTCAAACTCTAATTAAGAAGTGGAAAATTAGGGATTCTGTTGAAACCAATCCACAACCATAAACGTTACATTTGGAGAGGAGTCAACAAGGCCTATGATGAAAAGTAAACCATTCCTACTGTGAGACATGGAGGTGGATCGCTGATGTTTTGGGGATGTGTGAGCTACAGAGGCACAGGGGACTTGGTCAATATTGATGGCAAGATGAATGCAGCATGTTATCAGAACATACTGGAGGAAAATTTGCACTCATCAGCCCGGACGCTGTATGGGAGGTACCTGGACGTTCCAGCATGACAATGACCCAAAACACAAGGCCAAGTCAACCTGTCATTGACTACAGCAGAAAAAAGTGAAGGTTCTGGAGTGGCCATCTCAGTCTCCTGACCTCAATATCATTGAGCCACTTTGGGAAGATCTCAAACATGCAGTTCATGCAAGACAGCCCAAGAATTGACAGGAACTGGAGGCTTTTACCAAGAAGAATGGGCAGCTTTACCATCTGAGAAAATAAAAAGGGCCTCATCCACAGCTACCACAAAAGATTTAAAGCTGTCATTGATGTTAAAGGGGCAATACACAGTATTCAGAACTAGGGTATGTAAACTTTTGATCAGGGTCATTTGGGTAGTTTCTGTTGTCACTATGATTTAAAAAGAGCAAACAAAATTGTTTGATAATAAATGGCTCCACCCAACAACTAACCATGATTGAGAGAAAAGTTTTTGTATTATCATTCATATTCTCAGATAAATGGCCAAAAAAACAAAAATTCTGCCAGAGTATGTAAACCTATGAGTTAAACAACTCTGTGTGTGTGTGTGTGTGTGTGTGTGTGTGTGTGTGTGTGTGTGTATATATAATCTCCTTCTCACCCTGGTGGGGTGGTATCTGTGTCATCCTCAAGCTCGGGTCCTCTACCAGAGGCCTGGGAGTTTGAGGGTTCTGCGCAGTATCTTGTCTGTTCCTAGGACTGCGCTCTTCTGGACTGAGGCTTCAGATGTTGTTCCTGGGATCCTGGGAGCCACTCTCCCAGTTGGGGGGTTACTGCCCCGAGTGCCCCCACTACCACGGGGACCACGCTAGCCTTGACCTTCCACATCTGTTCCAGCTGCTCTTTCAACCCTTGGTACTTCTCAAGTTTCTTGTGTTCCTTCTTCCTGATGTTGGCTTCAGCTGGGATCGCCACATCTATCACCACCACCCTCTTCTGCTACTTTGTCTACTTTGCTACTATGTGCTGGACTGTCTCAGGGGCTTTATTTGCACAGTCTGCATCTTGGGTCTGATCTACTCTGGTAGATCCTGGCTTCTATGGCTCTTGTGCTTATGGCCTGTTCTTGTGCTGACATGATTAGTGCCTCTGTGCTGTCTGTCAGTCCTGCATTTTCCAGCCACTGGTAGGATTTCTTGATATCAGCCACTTCCTCTATCTGACGGTGGTTCATGCCATGTAAGGGCTTGTCCCTCCAGGTTGTCTGCTCCTCCTCCTCTGCACTCTCATCAGGGTTCTGCTGCCTGAGGCATTCACTCAGCAGTTCATCCTTCAGGGCCATTTTTTCAATGTATTCTCGAATTTTTGATGTTTTATCCTGGACCGTGGCCTTGACGCTCACTAGCCCTCGGCGTCCCTCTTTCCGCTTAGTGTATAGCCTCAGGGTGCTGGACTTGGGGTGGAACCCTCCGTGCATGGTGAGGAGCTTTCTAGTCTTGATATCTGTGGCTTCTATCTCCTCCTTTGGCCAGCTTATGATACCAGCGTATCTGATGACTGGTAGTGCGTACATGTTGACGGCTCGGACCTTTTTCTTACCATTCAGCTGACTTTTCAGGACCTGCCTTACTCTCTGGAGGTATTTGGCTGTGGTTGACTTCCTTGTGGCCTTTTAATGGTTTCCATTAGCCTGTGGGATGCCAGGGTACTTGTAGCTGTCTTGGATATCACCTATGTTGCCCTCTGGTCGGCCACACTTGTCCAATCCGAATGACATCCCTATGTCATCGCTGTAGATCCTGGTGGTGTGGATCAGTGAGTCTATTTCTCACTCGCTCCTGGCATACAGCTTGATGTCATCCATGTAGAGCAGGTGGCTGATTGTTGCTCCACTACGGAATCGGTACCCGTAGCCAGTCTTCGTGATGATCTGACTGAGGGGGCTCAGGCCTATACAGAACAGCAGTGGTGATAGCGCATCTCCCTGGTATATGCCGCACTTGATGTTGACTTGGGCAATCGGCTTTGAATTGGCCTCTAGGGTTGTCTTCCACATTTCCATCGAATTCTGGGTGAAGGCCCTTAGGTTCCTGTTGATCTTATACCGTTCCAGACATTCCTGTATCCATGTGTGCGGCATTGAGTCGTAGGCTTTCTTGTAGTCAATCCAGGCAGTGCACAGGTTGGTCTGTCTCTTCTTACAGTCTCGGGCGACTGTTCTATCAACCAGTAGCTGGTGCTTGGCCCCTCTGGTGTTACTGCCAATTCCTTTCTGTGCCTCGCTCATGTATTGAGCCACATGCTTACTCATTTTTGCCGCAATGATGCCTGACAGG
Source organism: Pagrus pagrus (assembly GCF_965226575.1). NCBI lineage: Eukaryota > Metazoa > Chordata > Actinopteri > Spariformes > Sparidae > Pagrus > Pagrus pagrus. The sequence goes on from NC_140207.1 coordinate 1,769,552, forward strand.
GCCTTCCATGTTGTGCAGAGACAGGTAATTGGCCACTAGTTGGATGGGATGGGTCCCTTCTGGGGGTCCTTCAGGATTAGGACTGTCCTGCCCTGGGTTAGCCACTCTGGGTGGGTCCCATCCCTCAGCAGCTGGTTCATCTGTGCTGCTAGGCGTTCGTGGAGTGCAGTTAGCTTCTTCAGCCAGTACATATGGATCATATCGGGGCCTGGTGCTGTCCAGCTCTTCATCTTTGACACTCTTTCTTGGATGTCTGCCATTGAGATGGTTACTGGTTCTTGTTCTGGGAGGTTGCTGTGGTCAGCTCTTAGGTCCACTACTCATTGGGCATTGGTGTTGTGTGATGCCTCTCTTTCCCATATGTCTTTCCAGTATTTTTCCACCTCAGCTCTTGGTGGGTCTGACCGGTTGTTGTTTCCCTGCCACTGAGAGTACACCTTGGCTGGTTCAGTGGAGAACAGCTTGTTTATTCTCCTGGCCTCTCCCTCCTTGGTGTATCTCTTCAACCGGGTGGCCAGAGCGTGTGTGTGTGTGTGTGTGTGTGTGTGTGTGTGTGTGTGTGTGTGTGTGTGTGTGTGTGTGTGTGTGTGTGTGTGTGTGTGTGTGTGTGTGTGTGTGTGTGGTGTTGTTTTCACCAGAGCCAACGTGAATCTACTCGCCTCGCTACGACATCCTGTGTGTCCAGACTTGACAGTGAGGTCCACCTTTGATTTCGAAGGTCCAGATCGTGACGTCATTTCAATCCATATCCCACTCACAGTGGAGATGGTGACACCTCTGAGCTCAGATTCTCTCCACCATACATTCTTCCAAAAGGTGGAGAACAAACATCCATGAGCACCACTTATGTAAAAGTTATCAGCAGACGAAGACAAAAGGCAGAAAAATGTCGAATGTGGATTTGGACTATTTCTGTTTTTAGAATGTAATTTAATTTGCATTTCTACCTTGGTTTGATAATTGACAGCAGAGAGTGATGGAAACATGAAGGGAATGGCATGCAACCAAGAAACTGTGTAGACCTGAACCAGTGATGCTGCTGCTACATGCTGTGTGTCGTAGCCTGCTGGTCTCATACAATGATTTAGACCACTTCTAGCATCAGTTTAAACTCAACTAACACAAGCTGCCCAAAGAGACTGTAAAAACAATCAGCTGTCTTTAGATACTGGGCCAGAGCCCCAGCATCTCATCCAAAATAACTGCATGTGTTGTTCAAGTGGCATCTGAACACAAACTGCTCAAGAAACTCTGATCACACTGTAAAATGAGGCAGCGTTGATCAAATATAATTCAAGAATCTGTTACTAGGACAGCTTTAACATGCACACATCGCCATCAGAACAGGGACGCTCAGGTCACAGCATTCTTGCTTTGGGCCAGACTGTTTAAATTAAAACATATCCCAACATATCTACATCATCTGGCTTCTGATGAAGAAATGCCTCCAGTCAATGAAAGAACACTTCAGAGAGACGTGAAGCGGCACGACAGTCTGGACCCAAAGCAAGATTCACTGACTTAATGACCCGTCCTTCTTTATCGGGTCCTTTGCTCTGTTCAGGAAGCCATGATGCAAATATATCTTCACATAGAATACAGATGTTTGCTGCTATATTATTGTGCTATATCTCATATATTTAACCTATAATGGCATGCTTTTATTGTGAAGTAGCTGTAGAAACTGTAGACTTTGTATGAACTACAGGCAGGTCACAAAATGTGTCAGACTGACAAGAAACAAAAATACTTGATTAAAGCAGAAGAGTTCAAATGATATAAACCAACATATATAAATATAAATTATACAAACAAACATTTTCATTACAGACTGAATGCTGAACAAACAGAAAAGTAATGACCTCTTACGGTTCCATGTGACCATCTGAGCTTCCACAAAGTGTCGGCTAAATCTTGATATTTTCCAACAACAGTTACAGATCATTGTAGTTATAAAGACATGTCTTCACAGAGAGAGGAAGAGGAGGCATGTTTCTGTGGAGGAGCAGCTGCCCAGCTGTGTGTTGTATCAGGACGTCCTGAAGGATCCAGTCTCTACCAGCTGTGGACACTGGTTCTGCAGACAGTGCATCACCTCGTACTGGGACCAGTCTGCTTCACCAGAACACTCCTCCTGTCCCCAGTGTGGAAAAAGATCCAGAACAAGAGCTGGACTGCAGACAGCCAGTCAGACTACAACTGCACCAAGTAAGACTGTCTGATAGATAATCCTACATTAGTCACTTCACTTCAGTGTCAGTGTGAACATGCAGAGATTCACTGATTCATGTCGTTGTTCAAAGTGTGGATATATCTACTCTGAATATTTGAAGTGGTTTCAGTACCTGTTCTCCTCAGTACTGATGCACCGGTACCAGCTGTGCTTTCTCACTCACTACGTTCACATGATGTTAGCTGTGAAACTCAACTCTGGCAAACTCATATGCATACGATGCTACAGAGCAGCGCTAACCGAAGGTGCTGACTCAACACATTTAGAACCAAAACACAGACCTCCAAAAATAATTTAGCAAAGTTGGTGACAGCTCCTGTTTCATCATCACTGTCGTATCAACACAGTGTGGCCCAGTAGACTGGTGCTGATAAGTGTGTGGACCTGTTGTCAGCTCAGCAGCCATTTGTAATTCTTAGAGCTGCCTCACTCAGAGCCATCAGGCCTCAGGACTCTCAGACAGAAGAGTTTCAGTAGAATAAGACTTGTCAACTTTTGTTTTTGTCTCCCTTTTTTCTCTGTTGCAGTGGATGTTGGTCTGCAGGAGGCTTTAGATGAACATAAGATCAGTCTGAGGAGGAGATGTGAACGTGTGACTGAAGGAAGTGATGAAACAGGAAGTGGAACCCTCCTCAACAGGATCTACACTGAGCTCTACATCACAGAGGGACAGAGTGAAGAGGTTAATACCCAACATGAGGTGTGGCAGCTAGAGACAGCTTCCAAGATGGAGACCCTCCATGACACTCCAATCAAGTGCAGCGACATCTTTAAAGCCTCACCTGACCAACAGAGACGCATCAGAGTGGTTTTGACCAACGGCATCGCTGGAGTTGGAAAAACCTTCTCAGTCCAGAGGTTCACTCTGGACTGGGCAGAGGGCTCCGAAAACCAAGATGTCCGTCTGCTGGTTCTGCTCTCGTTCAGGGAGCTGAACCTGATCAGAGATGAGCAGTACAGTCTTCTCAGGCTGCTCCATGTTTTCCATCCAACATTACAGAAGGTGACAGCAGAGAAGCTCGCTGTCTGTAAACTTGTGTTCATCTTTGACGGCCTGGATGAAAGCAGACTTTCACTGGATTTCAAGAACCATGAGGTCGTGTCTGATGTCACACAGAAGTCATCAGTCAGCGTGCTGCTGACAAACCTCATCGAGGGGAAGCTGCTTCCCTCGGCTCTCGTCTGGATAACTTCCCGACCTGCAGCGGCCAATCAGATCCCTCCTTCACGTGTTGACAGGGTAACAGAAGTACGAGGCTTCACTGACTCCCAGAAGGAGGAGTACTTCAGGAGGAGGTTCAGTGTTGAAGATCTGTCCAGCAGAATCATCTCACGCATCAAGACCTCCAGGAGCCTCCACATCATGTGTCTGATCCCAGTCTTCTGCTGGATCACCGCTACAGTTCTGGGGCACATGTTGACTACAGACCAGAGAGGAGAGCTGCCCAAGACCCTGACTGACATGTACTCACACTTCCTGCTGGTTCAAACAAAGAGGAAGAAGCAGAAGTACGATGAGGGACGTGAGACGAGTCCACAGGAGCTGACGAAAGCTGACAGGAAAGTTCTTCTGAAGCTGGGGAGGCTGGCGTTTGAACATCTGGAGGCAGGAGACATCATGTTCTACCAAGAAGACCTGGAGCGGTGTGGTCTTAATGTCACAGAGGCCTCGGTGTACTCAGGAGTTTGTACAGAGATCTTCAGAAGAGAGAGTGTGATCTTCCAGAAAACAGTCTACTGCTTTGTTCATCTGAGCGTTCAGGAGTTTCTGGCTGCAGTCTACATGTTCCACTGTTACACCAACAGGAACAAAGAGGTCCTGGAGGCTTTTCTGGGAAAGAAACATGTTGATTCAACACTTGATGTCTTCCTGAAGGGAGCAATGATGAAATCCCTTGAAAGTAAAAATGGCCACCTGGACCTGTTTGTTCGCTTCCTTCATGGCCTCTCTCTGAAGTCCAACCAGAGACTCTTAGGAGGTCTGCTGGGTCAGACAGACAACAGTCCAGAAATCATCCAGAGAACCATCAAGAACCTGAAGAAGAAAAGGAAGACAAATATTTCTCCTGACAGAAGCATCAACATCTTCCACTGTCTGATGGAGATGAACGACCACTCAGTTCATCAGGAGATCCAAGAGTTCCTGAAGTCAGAGAACAGATCAGAGAAGGAACTCTCTTTGATCCACTGCTCAGCTCTGGCCTACATGCTGCAGATGTCAGAGGAGGTTCTGGATGAGTTGGACCTGCAGAAGTACAAAACATCAGAGGAGGGACGACTGAGACTGATTCCAGCTGTGAGGAACTGCAGGAAGGCTCGGTGAGTCCAGATGTGATTATCAAGACTGTAAAACAACATCAGTGTTAGAGTAGAGATTCTCCCTCAAGACACATGTACGATATCAAACCTCCACATTGGAAAAGTTTTCCTTAAATTAGTATTTAACCTGTTCCTTTAACAAACAATTATACATGTGTTGATTTAGAAATGTCTATAAAAATCATTGTTGTGTTTCTATCTATGAAACTAGTGAACACTAGTAACTTCTGTCATCTTCTCACTGTCTTTCTTTGGGTGATGGAGGCTTCAGAAATGTCTCGACAGTCAAGCTGTTAATCCACATGTTGTTCACTGTTTCTTTAATGCGTCTTTGACGGTTCAGTTCAGTGGAGGATTTTTTATTTTTTTTTTGGATCTGCAGCACCGGCGTGCTGTATGAATTGACACACTGGAGCGGCTTCACGCCGGAGCTGCTTGGTTCAGTGGGAACAAACAAAGGTGGAGAAATGGTGAACCTTTACTGCAGCGATAATGTGAAGTCTCTGTGTGAAAAGGGCTCCTGAAACAGTGGAAACACTGAAATTGAAAGAAAACAAAGTGCATTAAGTTTTCTTTTGTGTCACTGAACTCATGTAGATGTCTTCATAAATTGCACAAGTATTCTTACTGTGTCCCTAAACACACTGTAAACATCATCAGAAATCTGTCTGAACAGTGTCCTGCGACATCTACAGGAGTGGAGGTTGTCGGCTTTCACAGCCCGTTTAAAACATGAATAATGTTTTTCAGAATACAGATTTTTGGAGCTGGAAATAGATGCAGTATTTTGCCATTAAATATTGCAATATGTTGCTTTATTGGCATTTTTTTTTTTTGCACAGCCCTTATTATTTTATGTATTTAGCACTGTTGACACTATTAATGCAAAAGAAATCATTAAATGAATTTACTGGTAGATGAAAAGCAGAGTGACATCAAAGTTGTGTTAAACACATGCGAGCACATAACTGAGATAAAAACATACAAGTGCAGTTACAACTTAGTGATTTTACAGTTAATCAGCATCATGTTAAAATAGAGTTAAACAAACAAATCTCAGCATCCTGGTTATTAAAATATGACACTTTACATTACAGCTGTTTGATGGAGACTTTTGTCTAAGGCCTCAGATTTGTGTTCATTATGTTGCTGAAGGACACTTTGACATGTGGACAGGAGGTGCTCAGTTTTAAACCACAGACCTGCTGATCAGTGACTGACCAGCTGATCACAGCCACTCATGTTAATTTGCTTTGTGATTAAACATGCATAGTCTATTTTTATGATGAAGAAGTTTTATAGTTTTTTTTTTCTCTGTCATCACAGATTTCCTCGTTGTCAACTCTCAGAGATTCACTGTGAAGTCGTGGCCTCAGCTCTGAGGTCCAACCCCTCCCATCTGAGAGAGCTGAACCTGAGGGACAACAAGCTGCAGGATTCAGGAGTGAAGCTTCTGTGTTCTGGACTGAAGAGTCCAAACTGTAAACTGGAGACTCTGAGGTCAGTTCATGTCTTTTTCTCTTATACACTGTATATCTACCTCATTTAAATCTATCACAGAAGTTTTAAATTTCCTTCAGGTGTCTTGTTTTCTGTGTTTATCTGAGCACAAATCATGCAGCTCTTTTTAAAGGTTTGTCAGTCTGAACATTTTGATTCAGAATTCAGTCTGAACTCAAATTGGGTTTGTGTTAGTACGGAAACTGAAGGATTTATCTGTTATTGTGCTGCAAAATGAAATCAATATCTAAATTCTTGGGACACATCTCCGTATGAAAAGTTAAAAGAAAAATGTCTTTTTATACATAACCTTCAGGACACAGTGTAACTTCTACATTTATACATAACCTTCAGGACACAGTGTAACTTCTACATTTACACATAACCTTCAGACAATAAATCAATAAACAAATACCTCTTTTGGATATAATAAACAAATGCCTCTTCCCGCTATAATAAATAAATGTGCTCCTACAAGCCCCAGGGAAATAAAATGGTAAACTGGCTTGGGTTTTAAGGGGTTCCCAAATAAACAAAGTTCCCTCAAGAAAGATGTGGGCAGCCAAGAAAACAAAAATGGGCCTCAATAGACCACAGTTTCTGGCTGGGAATCTAAGGGGGAATGAGGTTCTCAGTAATTCAGGGAGCGATCCAGAATGGGTCGGGGGCAGATTCAGTATGAGGGTGAGAGCCCCCAGCGTGCCATTTCCCACCTCTCTTAAGCCTTTCAAACAGGGTGTCGTCACACCCTGATTGGCTGGGAGGGAAATGCCCCAAGCTGCTTCCACTCCTCAATCAGGAGTCAGTCTCCCCACCTGTGCACAGGTGCTCTGAATCGCCTGCAATCAGTCATGAGGAAAATCAGCCCAAACAAAGAAAAATAGCAAGTCAAACAATTGGACAGCTACAACTTTATGCCACTCCTGGCACAAAAATTCAAGCAGCTCAGCTTTGTTTGATGGCTTGTGACCATCCATCTTCCTCTTGATCACATTCCAGAGGTTTTCATGACAGGGTCTTGATCTGGTGGTCTTTCATCCACACCTTGATTGACTTAGCTGTGTGGCATGGAGCATTGTCCTGCTGGAAAAACCAATCCTCAGAGTTGGGGAACATTGTCAGAGCAGAAGGATGCAAGTTTTCTTCCAGGATAACCTTGTACGTGGCTTGATTCATGCGTCCTTTGCAAACACAAATCTGCCCAATTCCAGGCTTGCTGAAGCACCCCCTGATCATCACCGATCCTCCACCAAATTTCACAGTGGGTGCGAGACACTGTGGCTTGTAGGCCTCTCCAGGACTCCGTCTAACCATTAGACGACCAGGTGTTGGGCAAAGCTGAAAATTGGACTCATCAGAGAAGATGACCTTACTCCAGTCCTCTATGGTCCAATCCTTATGGTCTTTTGCAAACCTCAACCTGGCTCTTCTTTGCTTCTCATTGATGATCTAGCTTTACATGACTTGAGCCCTGCCCCTAGGAGCCTGTTTCAAACCGTTATCACCCCAGCTGCCATTTGCCATGCTTTTTGTAGGTCACTTGATGTCATCCTACGTTGCTGAGTGACATTCAAATGAGTTGACGGTCATCCCGGTCAGTGGAGTCGTTTTCGCCCTCTGCCGGTCTGTAGCTTTGTTGTCCCCAATGTCTGCTGCTTGACCTTGTTCTTATGAACCGCCGTCTTAGAAATCTTAAGGATGGAAGCAACCTGACGCTCACTGTATCCCTCTGCCAGTAAAGCCAGAATTGAACCCTTCTTTTCCTCACTCAAAACTTTTCTTTTCAACTCTTTTGGCATGGTCAGTAGTTATTTTTTTATTCCAATTACTTTTGAGGTACCACTAACACTGGATTTGCCATCCAGGTGGTCCTATTGCAAGAGGATAGTGATGACCAGAGCAGTGTTTTTTATACGTTTCCTCGTTAAATATGATCTGGGTACAGGTGATTACCTAATCAGTACCTCATTAAGTAGAATGAGGTGTGCTTGTGTTGGAATTCAACAGACACTGGAATGGAATGGCTGTCATATAGAGATGCTGATTTCAGAAAAAAAAAATTGCAGTGGTCTCAATTTTTTCCAGAGCTGTGTGTAATATATATATATATAGCACAAAAAGTAAGGACATTTGTGTTTGGTAGATTATTTCTTTGTAACAATACTTCTTAGCAATAAATCTTATACCGTTGGAAAGCCTGTTTATTTCCCTTTTAAATGGTGCCACATTTGTAAGGAACATGCATTTCTGGGATGAGCAGCAGAGCTGAGTATGTGAGTTGTGCCCATGAAAAATGTGCCAAATCTTCTCTGTCAAACAACTTATAAACACACACACATAAATGTATAATGTGATAATTAATCCAGACCTGACTCAGATCAGCAGTATGTTATTAATCTGTGTTGACATGAACAGCTGTATGAATGTTGTGCTGACATGTGGATGATGTCTGTAGAAGGCTGATGATGATCCACAATAACACAATGACAAAGTTACTCCACTCATTTTAGAGAAAAGCTCATTGATGAGGACACAGTAATGTTGAGCTGCACATTTAAAACCTGAACACATCTGATTGGATTATAAATGGATTTTTATCTCCATCATTTATGCTTTATACAGATTGAGGGACTGCAGTTTGTCAGAGATCAGCTGTGCTTCTCTGGCCTCAGCTCTGAAGTCCAACCCCTCCCATCTGAGAGAGCTGTGGCTGAGTGGAAACACTGACCTGCAGGATTCAGGAGTGAAGCTGCTGTGTGATTTTCTACAGAGTCCAAACTGTAGACTGGAGACTCTGAGGTCAGTTCACTGACTCTGTTACTGTTGTAGATCTCATATGTTTAATTACCAATTGAACCATATTTATGTTCAGACATAATTTACCTCCATGAAGTCACGAATGTCATTTTGTTCATATTTTCACGTTTCTTGAATATATTTAGTCTTCAGTCAATAAAGACTTCTGTTTGTTAAAGAAAACTGTTTATTTAACAATTTAATCTGTGAACAGAATATGAACATTACAGAATATTTGTTTTAAATTGATACAGTTGAGGAGCTGAAGTACAAATATATCTTTAGTTTCCATTAGTTTTACTGTTTTCAGGAAAATGTCTGATCATTGATATTGATCCTACAGAACACACACAGATCGAAGCATATTTTCAAAAGAAGATGTTTAAAGAAAATTCTGTTTTTTCTCCTCTAATAAAAGACCTGACTGAGATCAGCAGCATGTTATTAATCTGTGTTGACATGAACAGCGGGGCAGCTGTAGCTCAGTGGGTAGAGCAGGTGACCCCCGGCACCCCTGGGCGGTACTGAGCTACATGCCGAAGCATCCTTGAGCAAGATGCTGAACCCCAAAACAGCTCCTGATGCGCAGTTGGCACCTTGCGAGGCAGCCTCTGCCATCAGAGGGCCCTGCAATGAGCTGGCGTCTCATCCAGGGGTGTACCCTGGCCTTGGCCCTCTGAGAACTGGATTTGGCCCTAGTAGCCCCGCAACCCCCCCAAAAAGGGGGGATAAAGCGGCAACACCCCGCGACCCCAATCAGGATAAAGCGGACAAGAAAATGTGATGAGATGAGATGAGAGACATGAACAGCTGTATGAATGTTGTGCTGACATGTGGATGATGTCTGTAGAAGGCTGATGATGATCCATAATAACACAATGAGACTCCACTCATTTTAGAGAAAAGCTCATTGATGAGGACACAGTAATGTTGAGCTACACATTTAAAACCTGAACATTTTTGATTGGATTATAAATTATTTTCATCTTCATCATTTATTCTTTATTCAGATTGTGGAGCTGCAGTTTGTCAGAGATCAGCTGTGCTTCTCTGGCCTCAGCTCTGAAGTCCAACCCCTCCCATCTGAGAGTGCTGGACCTGAGTGAAAACAAAGAGCTGCAGGATTCAGGAGTGAAGCTGCTGTGTGATTTTCTACAGAGTCCAAACTGTAGACTTGAGACTCTGAGGTCAGTTCACTGACTTTCTTACTGTTGTTTTGTTCTATTAACATTTGAGTTTACATTCATACATAACTTACATCCATGAAGTTGTAAATCTCCTTTGGTTCATATTTTCATGTTTTTTTAATCTAAATTTAGTCTTCAGAGTTCTGTTTCTTAAAATAACTGTAGAAAATGTTCAGTTGTTAAAGTTAAAGCTGGAGTGTGTAAGTTATTTCTGGCGTCATTTGGTCAAAAATCAATAATAACCTTTCAGCATATTGTAATTCATAGTGTTAGGACAGAACACTGCACATCTGTGTCTCCTCTTGGCTCTGTATTCAGGCTTTAAAAAATCAGTGCCGGGACGGCAGTGTTCAGCCAATGATAGTTCATTTTACAGAGCAGGCTGTTTAGGGTGTTCCTATTGGTTGCTCGAACAAAGTCGATGCGCGTTCACCTTCCATCCGTGGTGAAGATGCAATGGTGGACGTCCCGGCAGGAAAAGCTGCTATCCCAGCAATATCAACAAAGGCATACACAGCTAAGCAAGCCAAAAAAAGGAAGACCGATGTAGAGAAACGAGAGTCCAAGAGGGAGAGTGACAATAGACGGAATAAATCGCGTGTAAACGTTGGACAAGCATATCCGAGGTGGAGAGAGCTTAGCGATAGCATCGGGCTGAAGTTGGATACTATGCTTGCTGTTCTTCTCCTGGACAGGTGAGCCTCCAATGCAAGTTTTATGTAGCTGATAATCTAAATGTGTGGTAGTAATTGGCTGTGTAGTTGAAATGACCGTGAATCTAATAAAGCGGGTGGTTTGTGGTCACAATTGAGAGTAATGTTGTGAGTTGATTAGCTTTATGCTAACCGTAGCCAAAGGCTCACGACAGCTACAAGCAAGTCAGAGCCAAAGTCGACGTCACATGTATTGTCAGTAGCGTTATATATACACGACATACAGAGGACGTGTGCCGTGTAGATATGGATGTGACAGTAATTTTTTATTTTCAGGTTGCAGTGAAAAGAAAGAAGTGTCTGAATACAGTGGTTCTCTCCGATAGTCTGTGCATGTGGAGGTAATTGTTTACTTTAGCATTATATGTTTTATTATTCTTAGCATTCACACCTCTTTCCCGTAATATAAGTGTTGCTGTTGTCATTAGATTATGCTACATAAGTATCATGTCAGTATGATAAATATCGTGGCTTTAGACATGTAGGCTATGTCATGCTGAGATGTTAGCAAGAAGTAATTGTAGTCGGTCTCTAAACAATGCAAAAGTAATGTTTGTTTGTTCATGCGTTCAATTTGTTCACAAGAGAAAGGTAAAGTACTTTCTTACCTGTAATTCGGCCATGGCAAGTGTATGACAGAAAAGCTCCGACGTGAATATTCCTAGCGCTAGCGCGCGTCCACGAGAGTGGGAAGTGAAAGTGAGGAGCTACGGAGTCGAAACAGGGAGGGGAGGGGGGAGCGCAGTTGTTTCCATCCCAGTCTCATGCGTTTTTCACATATTCTACAAACTCCAGCTTTAATGAATGTTTATAATTTAATCTGTTAACAGAAGAACTGAACTAACATTTGATTTACAGACATTGGATTATAAATTAATTTTTATCTCCATCATTTATTCTTTATTCAGATTGAGTTGGTGCAGTTTGTCAGAGATCAGCTGTGCTTCTCTGGCCTCAGCTCTGAAGTCCAACCCCTCCCATCTGAGAGAACTGGAGCTGAGAGGAAACAACCTGAAGGATTCAGGAGTGAAGCTGCTGTGTGATCTGAAGAAGAGTCCAGACTGTAGACTGAAGACTCTGAGGTCAGTAGAGGGTTGGAGTCAGTTCATGCTGGTTTCAGCAGTATTGTACTAAACACAGTATCAAAGTAAAGATCCAGTATTTCCTGCTTTCCTCAGTGAAGCTGTGAGAGGAGAACGGTGACAGGCTTCATGATTGGACAGAAAGACAGAGAGAGAGCAGTCAGCCAATCAGAAGAGCCAGAAGCTTGTTGTGATGGTGTGTTTGAGTCGATGTGAAGACGACTGTTGTTGTTGTGTTCATGTCTACAGGACATAAAGCTGGATCACAGCTGACAGCATCACAGGATGTATAGAGACAGTGTCCTCATTCATCAAACTGTCGGAGCATCAAATCTGATCTCAAAGTGTTTGTTCTCTCATTTCAACACTGAACAACTGATCAGTTCATCTTTGTCACAGCTCTCAGATCAGTCTGACTGAAGCCTGCAAATCACTGGCTCTTATTTCAGAGAACCATGACTTCGACTTTAGACTTTTACTTTTATTCATCCCACATCTGGGAAATTTAATTGTTACAGTAGCAGGTAGACAGACATACAATAATTACAAGGGACATTAAACAAGTAGACTTAAAAATACTAAAAAAATTTAAATAAGAGAAAGAGAAGAAAATACAAATATGTAAAAAGAAAAAAAAAAGAAAAGGAAAAAAATGGTATTATTGCACAGGGTAATTGCACAGGATGGCGGAGGTAGAAGTGGTAAGTAGTGCAAGATAAGTAGGTGCTTATGGTGCTACATTAAGTGTTACTAGTGTTGAACAGTCTGACAGCAGTTGGAATGAATGACCTGCGGTAGCGTTCCTTTTTACATCGTGGGTGGATCAGTCTGTTGCTGAAGGAGCTGCTTAAGGCCCCCACAGTCTCATGTAGGGGGTGAGAGGGGTTGTCCATAATTGATGTCAGCTTGGCTAACATCCTCCTCTCCAACCATCATTACATTTAGTAACCATGTGGTCTGTATACGGACCAGAACCTCTGCTGAAGTCCACAAACCACAGCTGATGTTTTACTGTTCAGTGTAGGACCTTTAACGTTATATTTATATCTGCCCATGTGTCATTTGATTTGTCCAAATATTTTTATAACAGACTCCATATTTACATATTTGTCATGTGATGTTTCCAAAGTAGATGAAATATTTAAATGTGAGTGAGACTCTGGTTTTTAACAGCAGTAAATCATCATTAAAGTGAGCTGTGAGTCTCTCTCTGTTTCTGCAATCATGATGCGTTCAGGGACTGTCAGCAGTTTATTTCCACTGTGTCCTTCAGTGAAACCTGCAGAGTAAACACACTTGATGTCCAAAGTGTCTGCAGGTCTGTGAGCTTCACTCCAACACGTTAACATGAGAGCTGAAAGGAAGCTGGCTACGCTACACAGCCGCTCCACTTGTGGTCTGAACAGGACTGAAGTCCTGCTGGTCTTTATATCACTGACTGACAGCTGATGGAGGGAGTCTCTGTAAACACTCATTTATCACTTCTACTGTCTCTCTGCTTCTCTCATCAGATGGTGATCTCTGTCAGAGTGGTGAGAAAGGTGGAGGTGTTGAGAGGATCAGCTGTGTCCTGATGATCCAGAGAGGTTGAAGCAGCACCATCAGCTGGTGGGTGGAGAGGCTCTGACTGGGCCGTGTTACTGGGAGGTGGAGTGGAGAGGAGAGCTTCATCCAGCAGTGACTGACAGACCAATCACAACAAGTGGAGATGACTGTCAGTTGCTGCAGTGTGAACTGCTCTGAGATCAGCTCCACTGTCACACACAATGTCCAGTCCAGCATCGTCCCTGTGTTCCTCTGGATGTGACAGAGTATCATCAGTGTATCTGGACTGCTCTGCTGCTGCTCTGTCCTTCTACACAGTCTCTGCAGACACACTGACACTCCTCCACTCCTTCTGCTCCACACTCAGACATCTCCTCCACCTGGAACCTGGATCTTTATTCTTTTATTCACTCACATCTTCTCAACACAAAGAGCCTCAACAGCTGTTTGTCAACAACATTGTAGATGAACATTTAATTTAATTGGATATTTGTTTGTTGCTGTCAGTTGCAGCTCCACCATGTGGAACGATGGTGAATTGCAGTTTATTTCTACATCGTCATTTGATCCGTTGTTAAAAAAAGACATATTGATCAGAGTTGCTTTTATTTGCTATAATATCTGTAGATTTAGTTGTAAAGTCAGTTCTGTCTTAAACTTTGCTCAAACACTGAACATCAGAACATTTTCACTTCATGTAGACGTGAAGTGAGAAACATGTTCTAACTGTTAGCTTGAGTGTCGTTATCAGTCATTAAGAAATATGTACATGAAGGTTTTATATTTAATCCCACGATTCAAATCTCATCTCTTGTGATGTAAATCTCCTCCGTCTATATTATTATAAATGTTCTGCGTGTTTAAATGAAGTCCGTTTTTTGAATGACTTCTCTGGATTCAGTGTTTTATTTCTGACTCAGGAAGATTAAAGTTTTGCTCATTTTCATCAGCTTCTGGATTCTTTCTATAACAATATTTATTTGTAGGTGACGGAAACAATTACAAAAAACAAACTGAAGAAAGTCTTTGTCCTAAAATTTGGTCAATGAAATCTCCAAAGTATCAGAAATGATTTCTCAGTCCAGACAGTGAGGCGTCACTCTGCTCGGTGTTCTGTGTCCGCTGATCTGGACCTGATTCAGAGAGACGATGTCGCCGTCTCATTTAATGTTCACATGTTTGTGTTTGTTTTTTATCCCATATGTGTTGTGCTTTTTATTTTTATAAAGAAAAACAGATTCTGTAAAAGACAAATCACTAAAAATGACCTGGATTTGATGTTTCCTCTTCGGGTCGACTGACGTGTTTATTGTTTGTTATTAGTAATCAAGTAGATAACTGATATTAATCTGCAGGAAAATAAACATCTTCATGTGAAAGTGGAGAATAACCAGTGATGGACTGTAACTACTATTTACACCAGTACTGTACTTGAGTACAATTCTGAGGTACTTTCCTTGAGTCGTTCCATTTCCTGCTACTTCCTCTCTACTTCCCCTCTACTTCCCCTCTACTTCCTCTCTACTTCCTCACCAGTTACTCAACAGATTCAGATCGTTCAGTGTTGACAGGCTCTTAACTGTGATGTGTAACCAATCAGAGAGTGCTGTGGGGGAGACATGGAGCGAGACCAGACTGGTGACTGCAGACAGAACGCTGCATCAGAGGTAAAGTATCTCACTTTTCATTTCATTTATTTTATTGGCAGTTAGACACAAAAAACTCAGGAAGCGTTCATCAGAAACATGCTGAATATCTGCCTGATGGTCGGTCTACCCATAGTTCCCAGCTGCTGTGGTTCTGCCTGTAAGCCTTCGTCTACAACTCATCGATGTGCTCTTGAGCTCGGCAGCGTTGAAACTAGAAGTGTGAATACTGTCGTCCAACCCAGATGATGATCTGAGGCTGTTTCCTCCAGCTCTGATATGTAAGTGAACTCATCATCTTCCAGTGTTTCATCTGAGTCAGTGTGGAAAAGACAATCTGCAAAATAATGTAGCAAAGTAGAAACGATGTTGAGTTTGTTGTTGAGCTGCAAACTGAGTGTGAAGCAGGAAACGTGCTTTCAGTTCTGCACACTTGGTAAACGCATCAGCTGTGAATGTTTATGTGCTAAATGTTGCTGAAGTGAATAATAATGACTGACGCAACCAAAATACAACAAAAACAAATGGCTCCATAAACAAACGTCATTAAATTCAACAAACATCGTACAAAACATGAAATGAAGGCATTAATGTGTGAAATGTGACAAATTGATATTTCTGTTTTAATTAACTTCTGTGTTTTTATCTTTGTATATATTCTTCTATTTATTTACTTTCACGTGTGTTTTATCATTTAAATGATGAATTCATTCATTTTTTAATTTATTTAGTTATATATTTACATCTTATGTGTATTATTTTTCAAAAAGAAAACTCAAAATAAATAAAATGACAAATAGGAAAGTAAAACAAAAACTAGAGGAATAAATACAAAAGGTAAATAACTACAGAAGCATTTTAAAACTAAAATATCAATTTATATCATTTTTCTAATAAATCAATGAAGCCCTACATTATTTTTAGTTTCATTTTAGGTGCATTTAATGACATTAATTTATTCATTGAGCTATTTATTTACTCTTGATGTCAGTTTTTAAGTGTTGGACGTTACTCCAGACCCACTGGTGATGTCCTCAGTTTCACTCTGTGCTAAAAGCTGATAATTTACAAACACATGGTCACGTTTTACAGAAACTGTTGAAAGAAATCCTACATTTTCATTTAAAAACATTTGTGACCACACTTCTCTGATTTATAAGGTCCTTCTGACCTCAAAACCCTGAACGGCCTAATGTCAAATTCTGGCAGTAGCCCTTGAACGCAGCACAGAGCTGCCGCTCACACACACCTGTAGTTTGATGTCAATCAGCTGTACAGAGGCCGTTTAAACACACACACACTGTACTTTAATCTGCAGTTTGAACGTGTTTCTGTTGTTACTCACTTTAGTACACAATCATTAACTCTTTACAAAATAAACATTAGTTTCACTGTTAACTTCGTTCATGTCATATGTACAAAATATTCTTCAGGCGTCCCGACATCTTCACAGCCTCTGGCCCCGCCTCACGTCAAGGAGAGCCGCCTGCAGAGACCTGGATCAGGCGCTGACATGTCACAGTCCAGCAGACACCAGGAGGCAGAACAAACAGGACGACAGAAATGATACAGACGGATACGAGCGTCCATTTAAACTGTAACCATCTGATCCCCGTGTTGGTTCGTCACCCCCTCAGCTCGTCTCCTGAACGTCCTGCGTGTCCAAGCTGACGGAGACTCTGTCCAGCCGGCACAGTCGGGGTGTGTTTTGGTCCCGGTGGTTCACACGGTGGACGGTTTCATCAGAGCCTGATCCCCGAACAGCTGCTTGAAGTGGACCACATGCTCCTCACAGTGCTCTCCTGGACACACACACAGACACACAGACACACAGACCTTTAGACGTCTTTAAAAATGAACTTAACATCACCAGTCTGCACGTGTGGCTTTCTAATTCAGAAGCATGAGAAATATAGATCCACTAACCATCTGGATCATATTTGTAAAATCACATTTCATGTGTTTCTTTCCAGCTGAAGTTAAACTGGATCAATCAAAGACTGACGTGTGTTTTCAGCCTGAATGAGACTTTTAACTTTCAGTTTCTGAGACCAGAAACAGAAAAATCTCTTAAAACTTGGACACAAAACCAAAACGGTCGTCTGTAGAAGGCTGTTTGTGACGAACAAAAGGTTTGTTATCCTTTTAATAATTGTGAGGAATTATCTAATTAATATGTTAAACATAATTATAGGAACATTTCTCATGATTTACCAAGTCATGATACTGTTACTGTTTTTTTAAACTCTTGTTTTACATGTTGGATTTAAAACAATCACTTTGTTTTGGAAGCTGCTATATAAAAATATTATTATTATTATTATTAGTAATAAATACTGTCATTAGTGAGAAGCAGCTGATTAAAGTGCCGGACGATATAAAGCAGCCTCGTGCTGAGCTGAGCAGAGAGACAGGAGATGACTCCGTGTTTCAGACGATGAACACTGTTGGTGGATCTGACTTGAGATGATGTCACGTCGGCTGTTTAACGTTCAGGTGTGTGTTTTCTCTCACCGGGGTTGAAGCTGGGACTTCCTCTCAGCCGCTGGTTTCTCTGCTGGAACGACCTGAACACGGTGTAGAACAACATCTGGTCTCCGGTCTGCTGCGCTGCGTCCAGAAACTTCCTGGCCGACACGTTGTCGTGGCCACCTGCTCGCCGTGACACCAGTGAGTTAGTTCACTTAAAGTCCGTCCGAACTCTTTATGTCTGTCAGAAGAGTTACTGCTGGCTGTGAAGCTTCATGGAGACTCACCAGTGCTGATCTCTAACGAGTCACAGTAACAATATAAAGTCCATGAGATGGTAGATAAACTTAACATCAACGTACCGACACTGCGGATGAATCTGAGCGCGCCCAGAACCTGCTGCTTGGACAGCAGAACCTCCACAATCTCATCGTTGGCTGTGGACAGACGCTGAAAACACACAAAGTCAAATGATTACATTTGAATCAAGTGCTTTGTTATTTAACGTGTGTGAGTGTTTGATACCTTCAGCATGTCCAGTGACAGCTGGTGGGCAGGAGGGTACGTACTCTCCAGAGACAGAAGTAAACAGGCCTGAACACACAAACACAAACACACAGGACGTCAACACAAACTGGACACAGTTTTTTCATCATCAGGAGGAGATGAAGACTGAGCTCTACTTTCTGTTTGTATGATAGTTTGGTTCATGACGTCAACAGTCCGTCTGTTGTTTGTTTCAGTAAATTTGAGGTGACCTGTCGCCTCGTTTCAGTGAGAACAGCTTCAGGCGTGAACTCACCAGCGGTTTGGAGTCGCTGAGGACGTGATACTGCAGGAACTGGTGCAGCATGTAGAAGAGGTTGTGCTGCACCAGCGTCTTGATCACCAGCTCGTACAGGTAATGCTGACAAACACAACGAAACACAGTGTGAGCAGCTGAGAGGGTAAAGTTTGTCCTGAGGGGGGCAGCAGAGGACAAGCTCACGATGACGTCGTCAAGTGAAAATCCTCAAGATCACAAGCAAAGATTTTCAGTGTGAGCAGGGAGGCGTCACTCTGCTGGGATTTACCTGCACAGTGATCTGGAACTGGTTCAGAGAGCGGATGTACTCCATCAGCACCGCAATGACGAATTTATGAGAGACGCCCTGCAGAACACACAGAACCGTCAGGCTCGCCAACGATCAGGACATTTGATGCATTAAGAGAAATAAATGTGAGTCTTTCAGTCACATTCGTGCTGAAATGATTAAGATGATACTTTACTGTCGGTAATGTTAAAGGTTTTAACACAACATGAATTAAACCAGTCCGCTCAATGGAAATGAATGAGTCTGACCACCTTAGTGACATTTAAGTCTGTGATGAGTTAATTCATCTCGTTATTTTGGGATAACAAAGCTGGTTTTTCTCATAAATCCAGAAAACAACATTTGTTATTCTGCGACATTCTGACATGAAGAACTCGTGGAGAAAAATAAAGATGTAAACTTCCTGTCGTGGTGAAACAGCGTAACTTCACGACCACACAGCTTCTGACTGATCTAAACAAGCCGAGTCATGTTAACGTGGATCCTGGAGGATCGTCACAAAAAGCAAAAGTTCTGAGAGAAAGAGACGTTTTCAGATTCTTGAAAAGAGGAAATGCAAACATGAATTGCCTTTTCTGTAAGTGTGTGTGTGTGTGTTTACGTACCTTCCTCTCTGTGAACGACGACAGGACGTGTGTGTACATGTCTGACTGGTCGATGACCGCCTGAGTTCTGACCGGACGCTTCTGGGCCGCGCTGCCTCGACTCGGACCGGACTCCATCGCCTACGAACAGGACAAACACAAACATTAAAGTGGACTGAGTCAAACAATGAATCACTGAACCGAACTTCATGAATGTTTCTGTGACAAAGTAGTTTGTGTTCAGCTCATCCAACACAGAAACATGAGTCCATCGCTGACATGATGGACGTCTCGTCTGTAGAGCTTCACATTTATTCTGCGATGAGTTAAAGTCTGTGGTGCTGAGATGACGTCACTCACCACAGTGTAGCTCTGCTCTGCCTCCAGGTATTCTTTATACACCTGGTTGAGTTTGTCGAACACAGTCGCCACGACGGGAAGACTCCCCTTCTCTCCGCCCTCCAGGACTGAGAACGAGACGGACAACTCGGCTTCATTTCACATTTCACAAGTCTTAATGTTTGTTTTGACGTCCTTACAGCGGCTGTAACCTCTTCATCTTTTACTTTGTGTCGCTGTTTTCTGATCAGACTGAACTTTTCTGACCCTGAATATAATCGAGAGACTCCAACAGATCACCTGAAGAAGAGTTACTGAACACAAGAAGCTTTGCTGTTGTAGCGACAGTTATCAGGCTCACACTGCCTCAGTTCAGTTCTTTGACTCTCATCTTGGTGCTTTGATCATTTTAATGTAACATCATTTATTTCATCACAGTCGGATAAAAAGACGGCGACGTACTCTGTGAGCAGACGGACAGGATGACCATCTTGCAGTCTCTCCGTCGTAACAGGAAGTCCATCAGTTTGCCTTTGTCCTGCAGCAGGTTGACAGTTGGAGGCAACTTCACCTGCAGGTACCACAGGTAACCTGACACACAGAGAGACGTATTAATACGTACGTAAGGGCAGAATAATAATTATAATAACAATAATATGTATGGGTCTTGATGAAAGGTGTTAAGTCTGTGTTTTCTGCACCTTCACTGGCGCTGATGATGATGTCGGGTTGGAAGACGCTCCAGGAGGAGGAGTCTGCAGCGACGGTTAAAGGTCAGTTTGAATGATTAAAAACTGCTGAAGTCAAACGTTCTAGTGAACGCAGGAAAACTTGTGTTGGTGTGAAAGGATACAGAGCTGACAGGGAGGCGGAGGCTGAGAGGGAACGACTGCTGGACCTGAGAGAAGAAGAAACACTCAGTGAAGAATGAACACAAACACAATGAATAACCTGACTGTGTGTGTCTGTGTGTGTGTGTGTGTACCTGACAGCGGTATCCTGTAGGGGTGTATGGACCGGGCAGGTAGGACCGGTTGGTGTGTGTTGACGGCGCAGTCTGGTTCCTTCAGCTTGATGTCGAAGATCAGAGACGTCTGACAGACAAACACAGAGTGAGTAACGGCCGTGATACATGAAGTATTCAGATCCTTTACTTCTGTACATGTAGTAATACCACCAGCAGCTGACTTCAGTAGAAGTACAAGTACTCTTAGAGTGTAGAGTGTATATTATTATCTCTGCTCACGAGGTTGTGTTTTCAAAGTGTGTCCGTTTGATTTCCACTAAACTTGGACGGAGGACGAGTCTCGGTCCAGAACAGACCCATGAACTTCTGGTGTGGATCCAGATGAAGAGACGATCCAGGATGTCTTTCTCTCATTTTATTTTTTACGTATTCCACATTAACGTTAACGTTAAATTTCTAGCAGTTGACTGACCTCTCCAGCTCCTGCTGTTAAATACTTGTAGTATTGTAGATACTAGATAAAAGTTATTTGTTATTATTTATAACAGTAAGTTATTTGCACCGCTGAGGTCAAACCTGAGTGCTCTGGTGATGAACCACCACCAGGTTGTCCACGATGTTCAGAGCAAACTTCCCCGTCGTGTTCAGCTTCAACACGTGACTCTTCTTACACGCGCCCTCCCTGAACACACACAGGAAACAAAGACAGCGTGGTCCGTCAGTTCACACACAGGACTTTCCCTCAGTGATACTGCGTCTGTTTAAAGGTGTCTACGTCCATGTCCTGTGTTACAGAGACTGATGTTAGCATGCTAACCAGCTAGCCTCCTAACAGCACTGTGGTGATGGTCTGACAGCCTGTAGTTTCAGCTGGAGATGTAAAAGCAGCCAGTTCACTACTGAGTCAACAAGTCAACAAATAAACTCACTGAATGTGAAGAAAGGAAATATTTTGACTCATATCTTCATTATAAACAGAAAAATACAACTGAACACCGTCTGAAGTCAAGTTTCTCAAGGTTAATATCACCTGCTGTGTGTGTGTGTGTGTGTGTGTGTGTGTGTGTGTGTGTGTGTGTGTGTGTGTGTCTGTGTGTGTGTGTCTGTGTGTGTGTGTGTGTGTGTGTACCTTGGTAAGTGGTACAGCACCACCTCTGCACTGGGACTGTTGGCTGTCCTCGAGTGGTGCTTCAGGTACATCACAAACAGCTGACCGTAACTACAGAGAGACAAACACCGTCAACATTTGGACTGTGGGGGGCGACATCGATCATCGGTCTATAATATTTGGTGATAATAAACATTCAGGAGAGAATTACAGAAAGAGACAAAATAACATGAACACTTTGAGAAGAACGGAGATGATGAAACAGGAAATGAGAGAGAAGCAGTTTTACACAACAAGAAAACCAACAATCAATAATAATCGTCTTTGGAAAAATATTAAAATACAAATAAAGAAGTCTATGAAAAATAAGGAAATAAAACACTGAGGTCTAAACGTGTAAAAACTTAAACGAACATCATCGAGACAAACATTAAAATTCTTGAACGACTGCGTCTGAGTCCGGTTCCTATGCTTTACTAAAAAGCTGCTGTTTGGACCAAAACATCACAGATTTACAGAAAACCAACGAACGGACAACATGGCAACAACTTACATGGTTGCCATGGCGATGTCTCTCTCCGACAGACTGAGTTTGGCGGGTTTGGGGACGACCGGCAGCTCGATCTCAAACTTGGACATCTTGGACATGGTCCCATTCTGAAACATAAAACATGAGCAACAGAACAAAAACTGTTTAAAACATCAACCAACAAAAAAACATCAGAACGCTGCAGAGAGCGTGTTACACCTCAGCTGAACATCTTCCTGCTCAGATCGGTTTCTCCTTTGCTGGATAAAGACTTGACTAACACTCAATCTGAATACGTAGCCCAGCTGTGAGTCGAGAATATCAACTCTTACAAAATCACAAACAGACACTAGGAAATATGAAATCAAATCGAGGAGCTGTGTGTCTCCTCACCCTGAAGGCGAAGGGCTGCAGGATGTTCCCCTGCACGGTGGTGGACAGCAGGATGACGGACGTCTCGGGACAGTACTGGTACCAGTTCACATTGATGCTCTGACTCTTCAGCAGCTTCAGACTGCGCTTGTCTGGAAACACCTGAACAGAGACATCAAACACTGTAACCGGACCATCGACCGGATGTTCAGTAACACCTGGTATTAAAATGTGATCTGTGTCCGGACACAGATCGTCCAGAGAAGGAAAGTGTAAACGCTTCAGATCTGATTTCAGCTGAACATGATCTCAACAACGTGCTGGCATCTGTACACGTCACATACAGATGTTTGTTTTAAGATAATTAAATTACAGGTTAACGAGAGGACAATAATGATAATACGTCTGTTCTGTGTCGTGAAAAAGACGCGTTATTCAACAGAACTGCAGAAAAATTAAACAATACAGGTTTAATGATGAACAGAAATAACTGAGTGACTCGTTAACAAACCAGCGACACAACGTGTTTTATACACAGAACAACTTCGTTACAGCTGATTAATCAGAGGAAGACATTTTATTTATCTGGTGATCCATCAGGTGAGTCTGAACTTTGTATCTCTTCTGTGTTAAAGACTTGAGAACAGGTGGGAGAAAAGTTTTAACGGGATAATCTTTCTGAGTTGCTTAATTAATTTTCCATTAATCTAAAAAACAGAAAAAAAAAAAAAAAATTCCAGGATAATTTTTTTCATGTGTGAAACAAAAACTGTGAAAACAAAAAAACATTTTTTTCAAAATTACATTTTTTTTCAGTTTCACACATGAAAAATCTTTTTTTTTTCTCGGAAATGTTCTGCCTAGAAAAAATGAATTCTGAATGTTTAGGGAAAAAAGTCAGATTTTTTTTCTAGAAACTTTTTTCCAGTTTTTTTTCCTCCTAGAAAATAAAAATCTTTTTTTTCTAAATGATTTTTTTTTTTCACTCATTTTTAGTTTCACACATGAGACAATTCTGGGGAATTTTTTTTTTCTAGAACATTTTTTTTCCTCCTGGAAAAAAAAATCTGATTTTTTAGGGAAACAATTCTGAATTTTTCGAAATAAAATCTGAATTTTTCGAAATAAAATCTGAATTTTTTCTTCTAGATGTTTTTCCTCCTATCAAATGTTTTACCCACTCAGTACCAGTTCCACACATGAAAAAGGAAATCAATAATTTTTTTTTTTTTTTTTAATCTGAATTTTTTTTGGCCTCTCCTTATTTTATAGATTTTTGCCAAAATTTCTTTTAGAAAATTAACATCAGATTTTATTTTTTCTAGGAGGAAAAACATCCAGAATGTGTGAAACTGGAGCTGAGTGGAAAGAATAATTCTGATAGGGGAAAAACATCCACAGGTTCTAGTAAACTCTGTTTTTCCTCCGATCAGAACTGTTTCACTCAGTTTCACACATTAAAGGAAATCTGGAAAAAATAAATCTTGCTTTTTTCCAGTAGATTTTCTTTTCATGCATGTGAGGAGAGGAAACTAATTCAGATCAGACTTAGAAAATGGATCACCGAAAGTACAAAACATGTCTTCACTTGCCTCTCAGGGGTTTCAAATACTGAAAAATCTCACATGAAACCAGCTCCTCTCAGCTGGAGAATATAACTTCACCTTTTAAAGTAAAAGAGCTCTAAAAGTCTGTATTTTAGAGCACAAAACCACCAGCAAACAAGAATCAGACTCCTGGCCTCCAGTTAAACTCTCAGCCTCACAGGTCTCAACATCTGCTGAGGGAGAGATGTTGGATCACCTGGTAGAACTCGATTCCCTGATCGGTGATGAAGACGATCTCATTCCAGTTTGTCCAACAGAAACCCAAAACATTTGCGTTCTTAGTCTGCAGGATGAGACCAACACACAAGAACAGTTTATTTACGTGACACACAACAACCAACAGGAAAAAGGAGACATAAAAGAAAGGATTAGGTAGCATACCTTGCATTCCTGGGTGAACTCTGTGTGAGGATAGTCGGGGATGAAGTTGATCAAATCCTGCAGACGAGATAAAATAAGCAGTTTTTCCCTCGGAGCTGCAGAGGTGACCACGTGGCTGCACGATGTATAAAAACTACTGCCTTTGAATTTAAAAGAACTTATTCTTCGATTACTTCGTTTTAAAGCTCTTGAGGCGTCAACTTAGCTGAAGGAATATAAAGAAAACTGGACATGTGGTGGAGGTTCAAACTCACCACAGACTTTAAAGTCCGCTGAACTGCCAGGATCTTATTTCCAATAGAGAACTTGATGCACTTCACTTCTCCTTTATCGTCCATTCTGTGGAGGAAATGCACATTTTACATGATTAATGATTATTGACTTTCTCCACAGAAGTAGCCTATACTGGTTACTGTTCAGTGTGTTTGTAAAATGTGACATGTTGAGATCAATAAAATGTTTCTTCTTTCATAAATTGAGTGTAAATGGTGAAATCAGTGTAAACAGTGTGTTCAAACAGCTGCTAAATGTTGGCAGGTAAGACTTTGGCACTTTAGACACAGAAGCAGACAGGCTGGTACAGCCATGCTGCCACAAACTGACACTTTTTACAAGGAAACACACAACTTACTGTTTTCATTTAATGCTGAATTTACAACAAGGAGACAATGATTCAGAATCTGTCCTCACACACTGTTCCAACATTTGTTAAGTTTCTCCTTAATTGACAACTTCTAAAATTGTGCAATTTGTTAAGGGAGTCTGGTGATGTTGTGGTTACTAGTTGGCTCAGTTGGAACAGATGGTGCGTTCACAAACATCTGCAGGTTAAGAGAGAGAGACCAGACTCATCATCCGGATGTTCCTGCACACGCTGATGTACCTGAAGGCAACACTGCTCTTGTCATCTGGGCCTTTGACCACCACCCCTGTGGCTCCACCTGAACGCACCGCAAACACCTGTGTAGAAACCAACAACTCTTCTTTTAGATCAATATATTGAGTACATACAGACAAAGTGTGATTTTGGAGAGAAGTGTGTGTGTTTGCATCCAGCTAAAGTAATAGAGTACATGACTGTGAGTGGCTGCTTCTGTTTACTTCTTCTCTGATCAAACTCTGCGTCATTTTGTTGGTTAATTTGATAAAATGCAGCATTTTACTGAGCTTAAGTTGTTGAACCGCTCATGATGTTTAACCTGAAGTCTCCTCAAATAATAAAACGCCACGTTAAGTGTTAAAATCTACAGAAAGTAAAGTGAAACTCGTGATTAGCTGTCAGTTAGCCAGCTGTTAGCCACATCGATGCTTGCTAACAGACGCTCACCTGCTTGTTGGCCTCGTCGAAGAAGACGTTGTTGACGCTCGAGGCATTTTCGAACTGGACCGGGTTCTCGCACAGCTCCAGGTAGTGTTCCTCACTCATCCTCACACTCGGTCCGGACACTTTGTTCTGCTCCGGCTTCAGTCTCGGCTTCACTGACAGCAGCAGAGGGAAGAGTCAGCTGAGCGGGCGGCCATCACACTTCCGGTGACGCTCTTCAGAATAAAAGCAATATATATATTTAATTATCTGATTATATTTCCTCATTACTGCGGAGGACTGATACTGCCAAAATCAAATATGAATGAATAAATATGTCTGAAATAATAAATAATACTGAAAATAAATGTAGGTGTGAATTTATGAAATGTGACATTATCTGTTGTTTCTGTTGTAATTTGCCTTTGTATTAATAAATGTATTTACTTTTGCTTTTATTAAACCATTTTAAGGCATTTATTATTTTTTGTACTTTGTCTCCATGCTATCCTCATGTTTCCTGACTGATTTACTGCATTGCTCTTGAAAACAATTTAATAATGAACAATAACAATAATGAATATAAATTTATTTTTCCCTCTTTTTTACTGGTTTCGTTCGTATGAAAGTGGTTTAAAATGAATACTTCACCAGCAGCAGCTCATTTTCATGTTGTACACGATTCAAGTCTGGTGCCAGTTCATATTTATGGAGAATGCTTTTATTCTGAAGGAGTCTGGTCGGAAGTCTTCTTGTTTTTTCAGCTGAGAGTCACATGACAGTCTGACGTCACATGCTCAGAGATAAACAGAGAAAGCAGGAAGTGAACCAAAGAGTTGGTGCTACAAACAAACCTTCAAGTGTTTGACTCATAATTAACATTTAGATTTTATATTAAAACAATAAATAAAAAGACAAACAAGAGTTTTTTAATCTTCAGTCTTTATTGTCACCGCTGGTCTGCAGACGAGTCACACACACACATTTCATTAAAATCAACATCATGTGAAGAGAAACCTTCATGTTTTATCCATTAAGATGAAAATCACACAACCTACGACGACGTCCCGCAGCACGTCACACTAACAGCTACCTGATCATCGCTTCACTGCAAATACTTGTTTTTTTTTCTCTCCAGTTTTCTCTCCTAGAAAAAAAATCCGAATTTCTTTTATAGATTTCCTTCCAGTTTCATGTGTGAAACTGGTGCTGATTGGGGAAACAATCTTATAGGAGGAGAAACATCTTCCAGAAGAAAAATAATTCAGATCTCTTTTTCAAAAATGCAGATTTTTTTTTCCCTAAAAGCGCAGATATCTTTCCCTTAAAATTATGATTTTTTTTCTAAAATTATGATTTTTTCTCAAAATTATGATTTTTTTCTCAAAATTCTGTTTATTTTTTATAGATTTCCTTCAAGTTTCATGTGTGAAACTGATGTTGAGTGAGGAAACAATCTGATAGGAGGAGAAAGAAGAAAAAATGTGGAAAAATATATCAGATTTTTTTCCCACTCAGTTCAGTTCCAAAAGGAAATCTATAAAAAATAAAATCAGAATCTTTTTTCAGATTTTCTTCATCCTAGAAAGAAATTCTGAATTTTTAGACGCGGTCAGCAAAGTGTCGAAATAACAGAGTCAGAACCTCCCCCTTTCCTCAAAAAAGTGTGTACTTTTTTAAAGTGTGCACTTTTAAGTGCATACTTTTAAGTATATACTTTTAAGTGTGTACTTTTTTAAAGTGTGTACTTTTTGAAAGTGTGTACTTTTTTTAAGTGTGTACTTTTTTTAAGTGTGTACTTTTTCCTCTAAAAAACTCCAAAAAACAATTGCACCAGGGAACGAGTTGCACCAGGGAACACTTAGAGGAACAGCAAAGTCTAATTTTCTTTTTTTATAGATTTCCTTTTCATGTGTGAAACTGGTACTGAGTGGAGGAAACAATCTAATAGGAGGAAAAACATCTTCTAGAAGTTAAATGATTCAGATTTTTTTCTTAAAAATTCAGATTTTTTTTCTAAAACTTCTGATTTATTTTCTCTTTTTTTCCCCATCTCAGAGTAGCTCAGTGTGTAGAGACGCTGCCTCCAAGGTTTGAGGTTGTGGGTTTGATCCATGAGTCTCTCTGGTTCAGGAAACTGATCTGTGTTGAATTTTGAAGGCTGAAGTCCAAAAGAAAGCGTTAAAAGCTCTGAGAGACACAGTTCACCTGTCTGATCAGACAGCTCAGGCTGATAGAGGATGGCTCTGAACATCTGAGGTTGATGGTTCAATTCTTATGAGACTCTGTCAATTTCAAAGTCCAACATCCAAAGTGAGACTGAAAAGCACCCAGAGAAGAGGTCTCAATGTGAAGAGGACATGGTGGTGCGGTGGTTTTGTTCTCAGCTTGTAGTAACCAGAGGAGCTTGCGCTGGTTCCAAACCTGCAGCCTCAGTTTTTGGGCTGCGTCCTCTAATGTGGTGTCTCATAGATGGAAACAGTGAACTACGGGCCCACAATGTTCTCCTGCTTTTCCAATAAGTCAAGTTCAGCTTCTTTACTTTGAGCTGAGATGTTTGACCAGGACTTCACACGTTAACATGTCTAACAAATGTTTGAAGAAGTTTATTTAGCGTCTGACAGCGAGCCGTACCACCTGGAGGCTCCAGGAACACTTGACTGCTGCTGAACACATAAATACATTATGATCATAATGTTGTGAATATCAAAGATGTGAGTCAGCTGCTGGAGGAACATCTCATGATTGTACAACCAGAGAAACTCAAGGATCAAACCCACAACCTCTAACCTCAGAGGCAGCGTCTCTACACTCTGAGCTACTCAGTCAGAACATCTGCAGCTTGTTTCTGGGAGGTTTTGACTGTAAGATTTGGACACTTTGCTGACTGTGTCTAAAAATTCAAATCTTTTTTACTAGGAGGAAAAAAAAATCTGGAAAAAATTTCAGATTTTCTTTCTTTATAGATTTTCTTTTTCATGTATGAAACTGGTGCTGAGTGTAGAACAAATCTGATGGGAGGAAAAACATATTGAAGAAAAATAATTCATATTTATTCCCTAAAAATTCAGACATTTTTGTGTGAAACTGGTACTGAGTGGGGAAACAATCTAATAGGAGGGAAAACATCTTCTAGAAGTAAAAATGTTCAGATGTTTTCCCTAAAAATTCAGATTTTTTCCCCAAAAATTCAGACTTTTTTTTCCTAGGAGGAAAAAAATGTTCACATTTGTTTTGTTTTCATGTGTGAAACTGGTACTGAGTGGGGAAACAATCCAATAGGAGGAAAACATCTTCTAGAAGTTAAATGATTCAGATTTCTTTCTTAAAAATTCAGATTTTTCCCTAAAAAATTCAGATATTTTTCCTAGAAATTCAGATTTTTTTGTGTGAAACTGTTGCTGGGTGGGGAAAACTCTGGTAGGTGTAAAGACATCTAGAAGAAAAAGAATTCAGATGTTTTTCTATTAAAATTCAGATTTTTTTTTTCAAAACATTTGGCAAAAAAGATTGGAGATTGGAGCTACCAGGGAACGAGTTTCAACACTTAGAGGAACAGCAACTCTACGGAGTCTACTCCCCTTTTCCTCAAAAAAATGTGTACTTTTAAGTGCACACTAGAAGTAAAAATGTTCAGATTTTTTTCCATAAAAATTCAGATTTTTTTCCAAAAAAATTCATTTTTTCCCCCCGAAAAATCTGATTTTTTTTTCTAAAACTTCTGACTTCTTTTTCCTAGGAGGAAGAAAATCTGGAAAAATTTTCACATTTGTTTTATCTTTAAAGATTTGCTTTTCATGTGTGAAACCGGCACTGAGTGGGGAAACAATCTAATAGGAGGAAAACATCTTCTAGAAGTTAAATGATTCGGATTTTTCCCAAAAAATTCAGATTTTTTCCCTAAAAATTCAGATTTTTCTCCAAAAATTCAGATTTTTTTCTAAAAAAAAATTGGCAAAAAAGATTGGAGATTGGAGCTACCAGGGAACAAGTTTCAACACTTAGAGGAACAGCAACTCTACGGAGCCTACTCCCCCTTTCTTCAAAAAAGTGTGTACTCTTTTTAAAGTGTACACTTTTAAGTATGTACTTTTTTTTTAAAAGTATGCCCTTTTTTAAAGTGTGTACTTTTTCGTCTAAAAAACTCAAAAAAACAATTGCACCAGGGAACGAGTTGCACCAGGGAACACTTAGAGGAACAGCAAGGTCTAATTTTCTTTTTTTTATAGATTTTCTTTTCATGTGTGAAACTGGTACTGAGTGGGGAAACAATCTAATAGGAGGAAAAACATCTTCTAGAAGTTAAATGATTCAGATATTTTTCTTACAAATTCAGATTTTTTTCCCAAAAATTCAGATTTTTTTCCCAAAAATTCAGATTTTTTTCCCAAAAAAATTCAGATTTTTTTTCCCAAAAAAATTCAGATTTTTTTCCCAAAAAAATCTGATTTTTTTAAATGAAAAATTCAGATTTTTTTTCCTTTAACTTCTGACTTCTTTTTCCGAGGAGGAAAAAAAATCTGTAAAAATGTTCACATTTGTTTTTATAGATTTCCTTTTCATGTGGGAAACTGGTACTGAGTGGGGAAACAATCTAATAGGCGGAAAAACATCTTCTAGAAGTTAAATGATTCAGATTTTTTTCCTAAAAATTCAGATTTTTCCCCTAGAAATTCAGATATTTTTGTGTGAAACTGGTACTGAGTGGGGAAACAATCTAACAGGAGGAAAACAGCTTATAGAAGTAAAAATGTTCAGAGTTTTTTCTTAAAAATTCAGATTTTTTTCCCAAAAAAATTCAGATTTTTTTTTTCTAAAACTTCTGACTTCTTTTTCCTAGGAGGAAAAAAAATCTGGAAACATTTTCACATTTGTTTTATCTTTAAAGATTTCCTTTTCATGTGTGAAACTGGTACTGAGTGGGGAAACAATCTAGTTGGAGGAAAACATCTTCTAGAAGTTAAATGATTCAGATTTTTTTCCCCTAGAAATTCAGATATTTTTGTGTGAAACTGTTGCTGGGCGGGGAAACAATCTGGTAGGAGGAAAGACATCTAGAAGAAAAATAATTCAGATTTTTTTTTCAAAAAATTTGGCAAAAAAGATTGGAGATTGGAGCTACCAGGGAACGAGTTTCAACACTTAGAGGAACAGCAACTCTATGGAGCCTACTCCCCTTTTCCTCAAAAAAGTGTGTACTTTTAAGTGTGTACTTTTAAGTGCATACTTTTAAGTACATACTTTTAAGTACATACTTTTAAGTGCATACTCTTAAGTGTGTACTTTTTTTAAGTATGCACTTGTTTTAAGTGTGTACTTTTTCCTCTAAAAAACTCCAAAAACAATTGCACCAGGGAACGAGTTGCACCAGGGAACACTTAGAGGAACAGCAAAGTCTAATTTTCTTTTTTTATAGATTTTCTTTTCATGTGTGAAACTGGTACTGAGTGGAGGAAACAATCTAATAGGAGGAAAAACATCTTCTAGAAGTTAAGTGATTCAGATTTTTTTCTTAAAAATTCAGATTTTTTTCTAAAACTTCTGATTTTTTTTCTCTTTTTTTCCCTATCTCAGAGTAGCTCAGTGTGTAGAGACGCTGCCTCCAAGATTTGAGGTTGTGGGTTTGATCCATGAGTCTCTCTGGTTCAGGAAACTCATCTTGGTTGAATTTTGAAGGCTGAAGTCCAAAAGAAAGAGTGAAAAGCCCTGAGAGACACAGTTCACCTGTCTGATCAGATAGCTCAGGCTGATAGAGGGCTGCTCTGAACTTCTGAGATTGATGGTTCAATTCTTATGAGACTCTGTCAATTTCAAAGTCCAACATCCAAAGTGAGACTGAAAAGCACCCAGAGAAGAGGTCTCAATGTGAAGAGGACATGGTGGTGCGGTGGTTTTGTTCTCAGCTTGTAGTAACCAGAGGAGCTTGCGCTGGTTCCAAACCTGCAGCCTCAGTTTTTGGGCTGCGTCCTCTAATGTGGTGTCTCATAGATGGAAACAGTGAACTACGGGCCCACAATGTTCTCCTGCTTTTCCAATAAGTCAGGTTCAGCTTCTTAACTTTGAGCTGAGATGTTTGACCAGGACTTCACACGTTAACATGTCTAACAAATGTTTGAAGAAGTTTATTTAGCGTTTGACAGTGAGCCGTACCACCTGGAGGCTCCAGGAACACTTGACTGCTGCTGAACACATAAATACATTATGATCATAATGTTGTGAGAATCAAAGATGTGAGTCAGCTGCTGGAGGGACATCTCATGATTCTACAATAAAGACTGGCTGCCAGCAGGATTCAAACCTGTGTAAGATCCTCTGGTTACTAACAAACAAGAACAAAACCACCACACCACCATGTCCTCTTCACATTGAGACCTCTTCTCTGGGTGCTATTCAGTCTCACTTTGGGCGTTGGACTTTAAAGTTGACAGAGTCTCATAAGAATTGAACCATCAACTTGAGAAGTTCAGAGCAGCCCTCTATCAGCCTGAGCTGTCTGATCAGACAGGTGAACTCTGTCTCTCAGAGCTTTTCACTATTTCTTTTGGACTTCAGCCTTCAAAATTCAACCCAGATCAGTTTCCTGAACCAGAGCGACTCAAGGATCAAACCCATGACCCTCAAATCTCAGAGGCAGCGTCTCTACACACTGAGCTACTCAGTCAGAACATCTGCAGCTTGTTTCTGGGAGGTTTTGACTGTAACATTTGGACACTTTGCTGACTGTGTCTAAAAATTCAGATTTTTTTTTCTAGGAGGAAAAAAAAATCTGGAAAAAATTTCAGATTTTCTTTCTTTATAGATTTTCTTTTTCATGTATGAAACTGGTGCTGAGTGTAAAACAAATCTGATGGGAGGAAAAACATATTGAAGAAAAATAATTCATATTTATTCCCTAAAAATTCAGACATTTTTGTGTGAAACTGGTACTGAGTGGGGAAACAATCTAATAGGAGGGAAAACATCTTCTAGAAGTAAAAACTTTTTTTCCTAAAAATTCAGAGTTTTTTTCCTAAAAATTCAGATTTTTTTCCTAGAAATTCAGATGTTTTTGTGTGAAACTGTTGCTGGGTGGGAAAACAATCTGGTAGGAGGAAAGACATCTAGAAGAAAAAGAATTTAGATGTTTTTCCCTTAAAATTCAGATTTTTTTTTTTTCAAAACATTTGGCAAAAAAGATTGGAGATTGGAGCTACCAGGGAACGAGTTTAACACTTAGAGGAACAGCAACTCTACGGAGCCTACTCCCCCTTTTCCTCAAAAAATACGCACTTTTAAGTGCGTATTTTTAAGTGCACACTAGAAGTAAAAATGTTCAGATTTTTTCCCCAAAAATTCAGATTTTTTTCTAAAAATTCATTTTTTTTCCCCCCCAAAAATCTGATTTTTTTCCCTAAAACTTCTGACTTCTTTTTCCTAGGAGGAAAAAAAATCTGGAAAAATTTTCACATTTGTTTTATCTTTAAAGATTTCCTTTTCATGTGTGAAACTGGTACTG
The DNA here is from genome assembly GCF_965226575.1 of Pagrus pagrus. Lineage (NCBI taxonomy): Eukaryota > Metazoa > Chordata > Actinopteri > Spariformes > Sparidae > Pagrus > Pagrus pagrus. The sequence continues at coordinate 1,802,821 of NC_140207.1, forward strand.
AGTGGGGAAACAATCTAATAGGAGGAAAACATCTTCTAGAAGTTAAATGATTCGGATTTTTTTCTTACAAATTCAGATTTTTTCCCTAAAAATTCAGATTTTTTCCCAAAAATTCAGATGTTTTTTCCAAAAAAATTGGCAAAAAAGATTGGAGATTGGAGCTACCAGGGAACGAGTTTCAACACTTAGAGGAACAGCAACTCTATGGAGACTACTCCCCCTTTCTTCAAAAAAGTGTGTACTTTTTTAAAGTGTACACTTTAAAGTGCATACTTTTTTTTTAAGTATGCCCTTTTTTAAAGTGTGTACTTTTTCCTCTAAAAAACTCCAAAAAACAATTGCACCAGGGAACGAGTTGCACCAGGGAACACTTAGAGAAACAGCAAAGTCTAATTTTCTTTTTTTATAGATTTTCTTTTCATGTGTGAAACTGGTACTGAGTGGGGAAACAATCTAATAGGAGGAAAAACATCTTCTAGAAGTTAAGTGATTCAGATTTTTTTCCCCAAAATTCTGATTTTTTCCCTAAAAATTCTGATTTTTTCCCCTAGAAATTCAGATATTTTTGTGTGAAACTGTTGCTGGGTGAGGAAACAATATGGTAGGAGGAAAGACATCTAGAAGAAAAATAATTCAGATGTTTTTCCCTTAAAATTCTGATTTTTTTCTTAAAAATTCTGATTTCTTTTTGTGTGAAACTGGTACTGAGTGGGGAAACAATCTAATAGGAGGAAAATATCTCATAGAATCAAAAATGTGGAGATATTTTTCTTAAAAATTCAGATTTTTTCCCCAAAAAAATCTGATTTTTTTCCCTAAAACTTCTGACTTCTTTTTCCTAGGAGGAAAAAAAATCTGGAAAAATTTTCACATTTGCTTTATCTTTATAGATTTCCTTTTCATGTGTGAAACTGGTACTGAGTGGGGAAACAATCTAATAGGAGGAAAACATCTTCTAGAAGTTAAATGATTCAGATTTTTTTCACAAAAATTCAGATTTTTTCCCTAAAAATTCAGATTTTTTTTTTCCCCCTAGAAATTCAGATATTTTTGTGTGAAACTGTTGCTGGGCGGGGAAACAATCTGGTAGGAGGAAAGACATCTAGAAGAAAAATAATTCAGATTTTTTTTTCAAAAAATTTGGCAAGAAAGATTGGAGATTGGAGCTTCCAGGGTACGAGTTTCAACACTTAGATGAACAGCAACTCTACAGAGCCTACTCCGTTTTTTTTTTTTCTCAAAAAGTGTGTACTTTTAAGTGCATACTTTTAAGTACATACTTTTAAGTGCATACTCTTAAGTGTGTACTTTTTTTTTAAGTGTGTACATTTTCCTCTAAAAAACTCCAAAAAACAATTGCACCAGGGAACGAGTTGCACCAGGGAACACTTAGAGGAACAGCAAAGTCTAATTTTCTTTTTTTATAGATTTTCTTTTCATGTGTGAAACCGGTACTGAGTGGGGAAACAATCTAATAGGAGGAAAAACATCTTCTAGAAGTTAAATGATTCAGATTTTTTTCTTAAAAATTCAGATTTTTTTTCTAAAACTTCTTTTTTTCCCTATTTCAGCGTAGCTCAACCTCTCCAAGGTTTGAGGTTGTGGGTTTGATCCTTGAGTCGCTCTGGTTCAGGAAACTGATCTGAGTTGAATTTTGAATTTTGAAGCTCTGAGAGACACAGTTCACCTGTCTGATCAGACAGCTCAGGCTGATAGAGGGCTGCTCTGAACTTCTGAGGTTGATGGTTCAATTCTTATGAGACTCTGTCAATTTCAAAGTCCAACACCCAAAGTGAGACTGAAAAGCACCCAGAGAAGAGGTCTCAATGTGAAGAGGACATGGTGGTGAGGTGGTTTTGTTCTCAGCTTGTAGTAACCAGAGGAGCTTGCGCGGGTTCTAATCCTGCTGCCTGCCAGAACCTGCAGCCTCAGTTTTTGGGCTGCGTCCTCTAATGTGGCGTCTCATAGATGGAAACCGTGAACTACAGGCCCACGATGTTCTCCTGCTTTTCCAATAAGTCAAGTTCTGCTACTTAACTTTCAGCTGAGATGTTTGACCAGGACTTCACACGTTAACATGTCTAACAAATGTTTGAAGAAGTTTATTTAGCGTTTGACAGTGAGCCGTACCACCTGGAGGCTCCAGGAACACTGACTGCTGCTGAACACATAAATACATTATGATCATAATGTTGTGTGAATCAAAGATATGAGCCAGCTGCTGGAGGGACATCTCATGATTCAACATTACAAATGTGACTGCTTGCATCACTGAGAAACTACAGGACCATCTGGACAATCAGGAGCATGATCTGCAGCAGCTGGCAGGCAGCAAGACTTGAACCTCCGTGAGAAGCTCCCGTTACTAAAAACCAAGAAGAAAACCACCTCACCACCAAAGACTCCTCACATTGAGACCTCTTCTCTGGGTGCTTTTCAGTCTCACTTTGGGTGTTGGACTTTAAAATTGACTGAGTCTCATAAGAAATGAACCATCAACCTGAGAAGTTCAGAGCCGTCCTCTATCAGCCTGAGCTGTCTGATCAGACAGGTGAACTGTGTCTCTCAGAGATTTTCAATCTTTCTTTTGGACTTCAGCCTTCAAAATTCAACCCAGATCAGTTTCCTGAACCAGAGAAACTCAAGGATCAAACCAACAACCTCAAATCTTAGAGGCAGCGTCTCTACACACTGAGCTACTCAGTCTGAACTTCTGGAGCTTGTTTCTGGGAGGTTTTGACTGTAACATTTGAACACTTTGCTGACTACTAGAAATTCAGATCTTTTTTCTAGAAGGAAAAACTGGACACAATTTCAGATTTTCTTTCTTTATAGATTTTCTTTTCATGTGTGAAACTGGTACTGAGTGGGGAAAAAAATCTGATAGGAAGAAGTTAAATGATTAAAAATGACTAAAAATTCAGATTTTTCAAAATAAAAATTCAGATTTTATTTTAAGAGAAACATCTTCTAGAAGTAAAATTATTCAGATTTTCTTTTTTTGTTCGAGTTTCACATTTGGAAAGAAAATGTATTAAAAAAAACAAAATCAGGATTCTTTTTTTTCTGATTTTCTTCATCCTAGAAACAAAAAAATCTGAATTTTAAGAAAAAACAATCCGAATAATTTTTCTTCTAGAAGATGTTTCTCCTCCTATCAGAATTATTTTCCCACTCAGTTCCATTTTCACACATAAAAAGGAAATCTATGAAAAATGTGTTCTCGGTCTCACACAGCTCCAGGTAATGTTCCTCACTGGTAGGTGACCATTTACTAAATGTGGCCTTAACTGATGTAATTTACCTCTGTATGTATTAACTATTGTATACTTCTCAAAAATGTATTTACTTTTGCTGTTGTATTATATTTTATAAAGGCAATCAACAAGTTTTCTGCTTCAGCGTAACATTTTGAAGTAAATGTTGATTTCACAGTGTAATGGTCGCCGAACGGTTCACATGACAACCATCCAGTTAGAACCAGTGTTGTGAAAAGTGCCAGAAAGTCGCACTGTTGCAGTTTTAAAGAATAAGTTCAAACTCAGAATTTTAATATTTACAATATTAATGAGATAATATTACAAACTCTGAATCAACAGGCTGTTCTCAGAGGATAATAAGGTCCCAGAACACTGTTTGAAGCTGGAAAGGTGGCAGGGTCCGCCACATATAAACAAAGTAAAACAGTATAAACTGTGTTGTCCTTTAAGGTCAGTTTGTTTGTTCAGTCTATTCAGTCATGAAGACAAAGAGAGTTTGATTATTCAGTTTGTTTAGGCAGAAAAAAAATCAGCCAATGAGGATCCTTCTCTGCTCATTAACATTTATCCACCAAAACTACAGACTGCTCCTTTAAAATATTACTACTACTAATATTAATAATACATTAAACTTCCACAACACTTTAATCCTTCAGAATAAAATATAACTTTGGTAAAATCCACTAAAATGTAGTGGAGTGAAGTTTAATGTAACAGAAGATGGAAATACAAGTTCCTCAACATTGTGACTCAGTATTGTACTTGAGTAAATGTACTTAGTTACATTGGATCACTGACTGGGGCCGCGCTCATTTATAGATTTGACTTCAACTTTAATTTAAAATTATATAAAAACATTAAAATGAATACTTCACCAGCAGCAGCTCATTTTCATGTTGTACAAGATTTAAGTTTGGTGCCAGCTCATATTTATGGAGAATGCTTTTATTCTGAAGGAGTCTGGTCGGAAGTCTTCTTGTTTTTTCAGCTGAGTCACATGACAGTCTGACGTCACGTGCTCAGAGATAAACAGAGAAGCAGGAAGTGAACCAAAGAGTTGGTGCTACAAACAAACCTTCAAGTGTTTGACTCAGAATTAACATTTAGATTCTATATTAAAACAATAAATAAAAACACAAACAAGAGTTTTTTAATCTTCAGTCTTTATTGTCACCGCTGGTCTGCAGACCGAGTCACACACACACATTTCATTAAAATCAACATGATGTGAAGAGAAACCTTCATGTTTTATCCATTAAGATGAAAATCACACAACCTACGACGACGTCCCGCAGCACGTCACACTAACAGCTTCCTGATCATCGCTTCACTGCAAATCAAGTTATTTCTCCAGTTTTTCCTCCAAGAAAAGAAAATCTGAAGTTTTTCCTTCTAGAAAGTTGTTTTCCACTCAGTACGAGTTTCACACATGAAATATTTTTCTAGGATGAAGAAGATCTGAAAAAAAAACTTCAGATTCAGATTTTTTTTAGATTTCCTTTTTTTCCCCGCCTAAAATTTCAGATCTTTTTTTTTATCCAGTGTAATGTGTGAAACTGGGGCTGAGTGGGGAAACAATCTGATAGGAGGAAAAACATCTAGAAGAAAAATAAATTAGGTTTTTTTCTAAAAAAATTCCCCCCCCCCCCTAAAACTTCAGATTTCATTTTCTAGATCCATTTTCACACATGTAAAGAAAATATATAAAAAAGTTGTTTTTTTTCAGATTTTTTTCATCCCGGGAAAAAAAATAAATGAATTTTTAGGAAAGAAACTCTGAATTACTTTTCATCTAGGAGATGTTTTTCCTCCTATCAGATTGTTTCCCCACTCAGCCCCAGTTTCACATATTAAACTGAAAGTAAATCTTTAAAAAAAAAAAACAAATCAGAAATTTTAGAGGGAAAGAATCAGATTTTTATGAAAATAAATCAGATTTTTTAAAATCTAAAAATTCAGATTGTTTTTTATAGATTTCATTTTCATGTGTGAGACTGGGGTGTCCTGAGTGGGGGAAATCCAATAGAAGAAAAACATTTTTTCCTCCTATCAGATTTCCCCCCCACTTTTTGTTGTGTAGAAGGACAGAGCAGCAGCAGAGCAGTCCAGATACACTGATGATACTCTGTCACATCCAGAGGAACACAGGGATGATGCTGGACTGGACATTGTGTGTGACAGTGGAGCTGATCTCAGAGCAGTTCACACTGCAGCACTGACAGTCATCTCCAGTTGTTGTGATTGGTCCGTCAGTCACTGCTGGATGAAGCTCTCCTCTCCACTCCACCTCCCAGTAACACGGCCCAGTCAGAGCCTCTCCACCCACCAGCTGATGGTGCTGCTTCAACCTCTCTGGATCATCAGGACACAGCTGATCCTCTCAACACCTCCACCTTCGTCATCACACTGACGGAGATCACTTCCACCTGATGAGAGAAGCAGAGAGACAGTAAAGTGATAAATGAGTGTTTACAGAGACTCCCTCCATCAGCTGTCAGTCAGTGATATAAAGACCAGCAGGACTTCAGTCCTGTTCAGACCACAAGTGGAGCGGCTGTGTAGCGTAGCCAGCTTCCTTTCAGCTCTCATGTTAACGTGTTGGAGTGAAGCTCACAGACCTGCAGACACTTTGGACATCAAGTGTGTTTACTCTGCAGGTTTCACTGAAGGACACAGTGGAAATAAACTGCTGACAGTCCCTGAACGCATCATGACTGCAGAAACAGAGAGAGACTCACAGCTCACTTTAATGATGATTTACTGCTGTTAAAAACCAGAGTCTCACTCACATTTAAATATTTCATCTACTTTGGAAACATCACATGACAAATATGTAAATATGGAGTCTGTTATAAAAATATTTGGACAAATCAAATGACACATGGGCAGATATAAATATAACGTTAAAGGTCCTACACTGAACAGTAAAACATCAGCTGTGGTTTGTGGACTTCAGCAGAGGTTCTGGTCCGTATACAGACCACATGGTTACTAAATGTAATGATGGTTCTCTGAAATAAGAGCCAGTGATTTGCAGGCTTCAGTCAGACTGATCTGAGAGCTGTGACAAAGATGAACTGATCAGTTGTTCAGTGTTGAAATGAGAGAACAAACACTTTGAGATCAGATTTGATGCTCCGACAGTTTGATGAATGAGGACACTGTCTCTATACATCCTGTGATGCTGTCAGCTGTGATCCAGCTTTATGTCCTGTAGACATGAACACAACTTTGATACTGTGTTTAGTACAATACTGCTGAAACCAGCATGAACTGACTCCAACCCTCTACTGACCTCAGATACTCCAGTCTACAGTCTGGACTCTTCTGCAGATCACACAGCAGCTTCACGTCTGAATCCTGCAGGTTGTTGTAACTCAGGTCCAGCTCTCTCAGATGGGAGGGGTTGGACTTCAGAGCTGAGGCCAGAGAAGCACAGCTGATCTCTGACAAACTGCAGCCACTCAATCTGAATAAAGAATAAATGATGGAGACAAAAATCAATTTATAATCCAATCAGAAGTGTTCAGGTTTTAAATGTGTAGCTCAACATTACTGTGTCCTCATCAATGAGCTTTTCTCTAAAATGAGTAGAGTAACTTTGTCATTGTGTTATTGTGGATCATCATCAGCCTTCTACAGACATCATCCATGTAGGTTTTCCAATAAAACCTCTCTCTGTCCACCGGAGCTTATGGCTGACGCGTGTTTAAAAAAAAATGTGTCCTCCACAGTGGTTTCTCTTTTTATATTTATTCACCAAAATAAAAAGAAGACTAGCACATGTTCCACACGAAATTCCACGATCCAAAAAACACTGTTCGTACACGGTCCTAACATGGTCAGAAAAACCGTGAGCTCCTCTCACACAAGTCATCCACCTCGCTTCGCTCCTAAAAATCCCCGAGCCTCAAAAATGAAACTTACTCCTTAAAACTACAGGCTCTTATTTTTATCCACCACACAAATAATTATGAGATCATAACATGAAATATCAACGTTCGTCTGCAACATCAATAATGCAAATATTAATAAAAATATAATTACAACTTAAATTAACATTTTTTAATACAATTAAATTATGAAACTAATATGAATCCAAAATGTACTGTACCATGAACTGAAATGACCATGAACTACTTAACAACTAATATGGCACCTACAATCCACATGTCAGCACAACATTCATACAGCTGTTCATGTCAACACAGATTAATAACATGCTGCTGATCTCAGTCAGGAGAAAAAACTGAATTTTCTTTTAAACATCTTCTTTTGAAAATATGCTTTGATCTGTGTGTGTTCTGTAGGATCAATATCAATGATCAGACATTATTTGTGAAAACACATTGACATCCACAGAAATTAAAATATTTCTACTTCAGCTTCTCAACTTTATCAATTTAAATCAAATGTTAGTTCAGTTCTTCTGTTAACAGATTAAATCATAAACATTAATTAACTTTAACAACTAACTGAACATTTTCTACAGTTTCTTGAAGAAAGTCTTTTGTGACTGAAGAAGAAATTTAGTTCAAGAAAATTGAAAATATGAACCAAAGGAAATCTATAACTTTATCAATGTAAGTTATGTATGAATGTAAACTTAAATATTAGTTAGCAGTCACAGAGTCAGTGAACTGACCTCAGAGACTCCAGTCTACAGTTTGGACTCCGTAGAAAATCACACAGCAGCTTCACTCCTGAATCCTGCAGCTCGCTGTCACTCAGGTCCAGCTCTCTCAGATGGGAGGGGTTGGACTTCAGAGCTGAGACCAGAAAAGCACAGCTGATCTCTGACAAACTGCAGCTCATCAATCTGAATAAAGAATAAATGATGTAAGTTTAGAAGACAATGTTCCTGCTTGAAATCATTCAGTGTTTAATAATCTGTTCAGAGCTGAAGAAGGTTCAGAATGTAGAAGTTTAGAAAATGGAAACTCCAAACACCTGAACCCAACAGGATGCAGGTTCAACACTGTCTAATACACAAAGTGACAAAACAAGTATATGGTTACTCAAGGTGCCTAAATGTGTCCAGTTCATCACTGAGGAAGTCAGTGGTCAGCGTGCACTGAAGTAGCAGATCACATGATTTAATGCTGTTTTAATCAAAAAGGTTATATCCTGAGACGTCAGAGTGAGTAAAAAGACTTCATGTAAGTCTTCAAGTCAAAAAAGTCAAACTAAGTCCACAAAAGTGATCAAAAGTCAACATGTAACATTTCAAGCACATAAAATGTCTTTCACTTAAATTCTGCTCCTCGGCTCTTTTCTAATTAGACGTACACGTAGAGCATCTTTATGATAAAGATCATGAACTGATAACATGAAGCCTTTTATGTGATCAGCAGGACGCTGCTTCTTCTGTAACAATGAAGTTAAAAGGACCATAGACTTGTGTGATTATATGTGGGGAGGGGTTTTCTTAAGCCTGTGGTCTGTGCCTGTGCGTGTTTGCTGCACATCTCTGAGGAACAAATACAGAAAAACACAACCACAAACAGCAGTGACAATATTTATAGTAAATTACCAGTGTTTTGTCAGATTCACTCACAGAATCCTGCCAAAATAGGAGAGATGGTGAAAGGATATGGAGCCAGATCAAGGCCAAGAGGTTTGTTAGTTTGGAGAAAATAAATGTATTGAAAAAATAACATTTGAACTGTTCAAAAAGTTCAAGTTTTGATCTTGAATCATAAAAAAATCAAAAACATATTCAAAATAAAAATAAGTGAAGGAAACGGTTCATTTCAATTTAAATATGATTTGGATTTACTTCTGATTTTCTTTTGAATAAATTATTTCTTTTCAGTTTTCACTTCTATCATTTCATATTTGAGGTTTTATTTTTTTCATCTGGCTCCATAAAAGGATCAGTAGAAATCATAAGCTGGCCATGGAGGACCACAGCAGGGGGCGCTCTGTCTGGACAGCCCAGTTGGACACCTGAAACAAGCAGGTAGCACTTGGCAGCACGTCAGCCTCCTGCATGTCCCACACAAGTGAGAGAGGAGACAATTATCAATAAAGGGGAAAGTTTCACACAAAGTTATGTGAATTTTGGAAGCAATGTTTTCTTTTTGGCACCTGTTTCACCCATTTTCAGGGGCAAAGTGAGTGGAGCAGAGCATTAGTGACACAGGGACGAGTGGCAAACGTCAGGCAGGGTTGTTTGCACATGCTCAACTCTCCCTCTGAATTGGGTTGCCAGGTACCACGACATATACCCCCACACAGGAAACTGAGAAGACCTTTTTGATTTGTATCACTATGAAAATGGGAGATTAATAGAGGCATGAAGATACACTCAGCTCACCAGATGAGACGATACACGATATTGAGTTCATGAGAACGAGACAAGATTTTAACACCATTTTTTTAAAAACTTCTGAAAAACTTTATTTGATCAAAAGTCACAAAATGCAAAACAATGCAGGTCCATTTTGAAATGTTTTAACTAGTAATCATCTTGTAATGAATGTGACTTCAGCTCTACTTTGTGACTGAGTATGAATTATCATATGCAGTAAAAGACACAAACAATATGTAAGAACTGTAAAAGGTTTCACCACAAACTCAACTGACTGGCTTCTCTCCTGTATGATTTCTCATGAGTCTCTTCAGACCTTATAACTGTGCATGAACTATGTGTGAGCTTCTAACTTCTAACTGAAGCTGTGTGACCTTCTAACTGAACTCCTCTCCACAAATTGAAAGTGAAAAATAAAAACAGTATAAATAACAAAAATGAATAACACTAAGTTTTTCTTAGTCTTCTTGTTTTAAGTGCAAACAATAATCAAAGTAGTTCTCTCTCAATACTTAAAGTGCAAACAGAGACTGACATGATTTCCCTCCAAGCATGATACAGAGCTGAGAGCTGGCTACAACTACACTGCCCAGCCTAAGATATGGTCACCTTCTTGTTCAAGAATATAAGCATGTCTACGTTTTCTGGCAGCAGTTGGGACCTTTGGACACTAACTATGTCTCCTGCAGTTAAAAAAGACACGCTCACTTGGAGCGGAGGTAGCAGGGATGCAAAGGTATGCTATCTGTGTAGAGGTTCAGGACCACTGGGATGGTGGACTTTGATTCCAATGTGTGGAGGAGTCGCCAGTTTTCCACCATGGGAAATGGCCTCATGTCGGCTGCAATGAAAACACTGATGTCTTTGGTTATTGCTGTGGCTCGAGCACTTGACTGTGGAAGTTGAGATGTCAAAGCATTTGTCAGTGTTGTCCGGCCTTTCAGTGTTTTCTTCACAGGCACGGTTGATTTTAGTAGAGAGCTGTGGTGGTTCTGTAGGTGTCTTTGCATAGTGCTTGTGTTAGCCGCGGTGTACGGCACTATTTTCATACAGTTCTTACATATTGTTTGTGTCTTGTCTGTCAGTCTGTCGCCGTTTATTGTTTCCATCAGGTACCAAAATGCTGCCACACAAACGATTTAAAAGTGGCGGGAGCATCTTCTATGTTAATTTCGAGTTCAATGTCAAACACGTTTTCATAAAATGAGATCTCGTGCTACAAGATCTCGTCACACCCCGAGATATTAACAGGAGAAATTACCAAACGGGAGCACAGCAGCTGAAAGGCTTAAAAATAGGGAAAGACTCCTGTCTCACTTCCTGGTAGACAGGACGTAGACACCTGACCACAACAAGATGGAAGTTAAAATACAACTATTAGTTATGTAAAGATATAGTGGAGTCACGGTGTCCTGAACCCAGAATGACGTCACACTCTCAGTGTGTGCATGTTAGTGCATGTGAGTGCCTCCCTGTCGCCTCATTTTGGATCCCACTGCTTATCTTGCCAAGATTGGCCCTAGTCTGCCTCTGATTATCTCACCCTGATATTCTTACCCTAACCCAAACCAGTCTCACTCCTCATGTCTGAACCAACAAAGGCAACAGCAGTAGGATCCATAATAACGCCTCTCTGTCGTCCCTGGTACTTTGTTAACATGGTGGCAGGGACACAAACTTTATCATATTACAGCTAAACAGTGAAAATATATTTCTGAGAGAACTAGGAACTTGATTCATATTTGGTCAACACTGCCTCAACACTGACGAACTGCAGCCCCTCAATCTGTATAAAGAATAAATTATGTAGATGAAAATTAATTTATAATCCAATCAGATGTGTTCAGGTTTTAAATGTGTAGCTCAACATTACTGTGTCCTCATCAATGAGCTTTTCTCTAAAATGAGTAGAGTAACTTTGTCATTGTGTTATTGTGGATCATCATCAGCCTTCTACAGACATCATCCACATGTCAGCACAACATTCATACAGCTGTTCATGTCAACACAGATTAATAACATGCTGCTGATCTCAGTCAGGTCTGTTATTAGAGGAGAAAAAAATGAATTTTCTTTTAAACATCTTTTGAAAATATGCTTTGATCTGTGTGTGTTCTGTAGGATCAATATCAATGATCAGACATTATTTGTGAAAACACATCGACATCAACAGAAATCTAAATATTTCTACTTCAGCTTCTCAACTTTATCAATTTAAATCAAATGTTAGTTCAGTTCTTCTGTTAACAGATTAAATTATAAACATTCAGTAACTTTAACAACTGAACATTTTCTACAGTTTCTTGAAGAAACAGAAGTCTTTTGTGACTGAAGAAGAAATTTAGTTCAAGAAAATTGAAAATATGAACAAAAGGAAATCTATAACTTTATCAATGTAAGTTATGTATGAATGTAAACTCAAATATTAGTTAGCAGTAACAGAGTCAGTGAACTGACCTCAGAGCCTCCAGTCTACAGTTTGGACTCTGTAGAAAATCACACAGCAGCTTCACTCCTGAATCCTGCAGCTCATTGTTGTCCAGGCTGAGCTCTCTCAGATGGGAGGGGTTGGACTTCAGAGCTGAGACCAGAGAAGCACAGCTGATCTCTGACAAACTGCAGTCCCACAAACTGAATGAAGGATAAATGATGTAAGTTTAGAAGACAATGTTCCTGCTTGAAATCATTCAGTGTTTAAAAATCTGTTCAGAGCTGAAGAAGGTTCAGAATGTAAACTCAAAACACCTGAACCCAACAGGATGCAGGTTGTCTGTGGTCCGGGTGAATCGCTACATGAAAGTAAGCGTCTATCAGATCGATAGTTGTAAACCAATCCCCCGGCCCGATTGCACTCAGCAGCTGTCTGAGTGTAAGCATTTTGAACCTGTAAGTTCGTAGGTATTTGTTTAGCCCACGCAGGTCCAGAATAGGACGGAGCCCTCCGCCTTTCTTCGGAATAATGAAGTAACGGCTGTACCAACCCTTGTTCGTTTCCGAAGCCGGAACCACCCGTATTGCTTTCCTGTTCAACAAGGTGCATATCTCCTCACTCAGAACTGCTGCGGCTTCGTTTCCTACAACTGTGTTTATGACAGAGTGGAAGCGAGGCGGCCGGGCCCCGAACTGTAAACGGTAACCCATAGCAACGGTTCTCTCTACCCAAGGTGAGACTGCGCATGCGCGCCACCGAGGAAGGTGAACAGCCAGCCGACTGACCTGCAGCACTGTGGGGGGGCTGTCGCCTTCTGGCATGGCGGGGGGAAAACGCAACACTGGAGTCATTTGATTTGCAATGTGAGAACAAAACGAAATCTTTATTGAGTCCAATACATGCACATTTACCACATTCACACCGTGAAGGGGCACCAGTTTTGGGGCAGCTGTGTGTGAGGGGGGGGGTGTGCTTGGGAGACTGTGTTAGGGGAGTGCAGCGCCTCTTGGGACTGGACCCCTGAAAAAAAACACAAACACGGCCGTTTTGGCGGCAACAGCCGAGGGGCAGCAGGGTCTCCCTGCTGCTGGAGCCGAACCCGATGCAAGGACGACTGATGCTTCCTCCACCTGGGCGCTGAGTCCCTTTGGAGGCCCGGTGGCGGACCCTTGCTCCAAGCTGAGGGGCGTGGGTTCTGACCGGGTGTTCGCTGCTTCACCGGCTGGGGTCCCGAACCCGCGGGCATCGCAGTCCTCTTGGGAGCAGGCGGCGGTGCCGGTCTGTGCAGATTGGCCGGCCGCCTGGGCTTAGCATCACGCCTGGGGATGATGCTGCTCAGAGCCTTGGTTTGTTTTTTTCTCAGCTCGAACTTAGCCTGGATGGCGTTGAGCGACTGTCCAAACAAACCATGGAAGTGGAAGCCATCCCTCTTCCCAGGGAGAGCGCTGCTCAGCGGGACACTCGGAGGATGTAATCCGTAGCGACTCTAGCCTCGTTAAGGAGAGGGGACAGTGGACTGTCCGGAGGAAAACCTGACCCGAGTTCCGCCAGACACAGAGCCTGATATGTCTGGAGCATGGTGACGGAGCTGAGTGCACGGGCCGTGCGCTCGCCTGTGTCCGGTAGATCTTCTCCAGCTGGGACGCGGAGAATCGGCAGTGCTTGGAGGGGGGCGTGGTGGGGCCGCCGACACCATGGTTCTGGGCCGGGGCCAGATATGCCGTCAGGGACGCCTCCATCGGTGGCAGGTTGACCAGACCAGCTCGTCCGGCTCCATCCAGGTCCAAAAACTGTCCATAGCCGGGCACCCTGACGCGGGTAGACAGCGGTTTGGACCATGATGATGTAAGCTCCGCAACGAAATCAGGAAACATGGGCAGGCTGTTCCTGACAGTCGTCGGTTCGGGAGGAAGAAAAAACCCCGAGAACCGCGACGGCTTTTGAGCCGGTGGAGGAGGTGGCCAGTCTACTTCCAGTTTCTCAGCTGCACGGCGGCACAGCGAGAGGAAGGATGTGTCGGCCTGGTCAACCGGCGCAGCAGCGGCGGCGTACTGACCCGACAACAGCGGCTCCCGTTCATCCTCCGACAAGCCATGCACGTCCAGGCCGATGTCCAGCGCATCATCGTCCTCGAGGTAAGAGGCTAGCCCGGGGAGCGGCTGGCTAGCACCCTCGGAGGGGGGCGGCTCAAACCCAGCTAGCCTGTCAGCACACTCCATCTGGTCTGCCCAGCTTCCCACGGGGGCTTCGCTCAAGAGCTCCTCACCGCCGGACTCGGATGAAGCCGGGTCCCTCGACTCGGAGAGGAGGGGATCGTGCAGTGCGATGGCTGTCTTTCCCAGCACTCTCTCCACGAACCTGACCCGTCTATCCAGGGTTGAGCTCCGGAGCTGGAGACAGGACTCACAGGACTCGGGCTCAGTCAACGCCCTCCTGGCGTGAAAATTCCCAGGCAGACGGGACACGCTTCGTGGAAGTCTTTCTCATGAAGGGAGAAGCCGCACCCCTGAGGACCGGGGCGAACAGAAGACCTTCCCTTCGCTCGCTTAGGCACCGTGCTCATAACGAGACACACAAGCAGATATAGCAGATATAGCAGACAAAATCAGCGCTCCGCGGGTAGCCAGCGGCTAACACCAACAGGGGCAGTTAAGCTGATTTCAAACCGGCAGTAGCTAAAACAAGACCAAGCCACCTAGCAGCAGCTAGTTAGCCTGACTCGGTGGAGGTGTTCTCAGCGAGGTGAAGAGCATAAGAACTGAAGGATGACTGTGGCGGTGCACATATATAGGTGTAGGCGGAGCCTCACATACGTCACCGCAGGTCATCTGCCGTGAAGGCGTGCATAGAGATGTCTTCAGTCAGGCCACGCAGGGGCGTGATATCCCATACTATATGTGTTGTACCGAGTGAATCGACTGAAAGGGAACTCCGCTGTTCTCAGCGCCACTGCGACGAGCGCGTTTTAAACAGTAGCAACCGGCTAAACTACGGGAGGATACTGTAAACTGGGCACCGGGGGTTTGAGCTGCGTTCAGGCAACATTAAAACTTTATAGATCCATGGGCAGTGATCAGTGTCGGCGGCTTTTTAACTCGTTAAATAATTGTGCTCCAGTATAATCGGTACGCCTGAAACTCATCCAGTGAGAAACGTTCCGCGGTGCAAAAATAAGTGTGATTAAAATGTGTACATTTTTTTTAAAGTCCCGGCCCTAGTATGAATGTAAACTCAAATATTAGTTAGCAGTAACAGAGTCAGTGAACTGACCTCAGAGTCTTCAGTCTACAGTTTGGATTCTGTAGAAAATCACACAGCAGCTTCACTCCTGAATCCTGCAGTTTGTTGTTACTCAGCTGCAGCTCTCTCAGATGGGAGGGGTTGGACTTCAGAGCTGAGGCCAGAGAAGCACAGCTGATCTCTGACAAATTGCAGTTCCACAATCTGAATAAAGAATAAATGATGCAAGTTTAGAAGACAATGTTCCTGCTTGAAATCATTCAGTGTTTAATAATCTGTTCAGATTATGTGTTGAACCTGCATCCTGAACCCAACAGGATGCAGGTTCAACACTGTCAGATACACAAAGTGACAAAACAAGTATATGGTTACTCAAGGTGCCTAAATGTGTCCAGTTCATTACTGAGGAAGTCAGTGGTTATCATGAACTGATACCATGAAGCCTTTTATGTGATAAGCAGGACGCTGCTTCTTCTATAACAATGAAGTTAAAAGGACCATAGACTTGTGTGATTATATGTGGGGAGGGGTTTTCTTAAGCCTGTGGTCTGTGCCTGTGTGTGTTTGCTGCACATCTCTGAGGAACAAATACAGAAAAACACAACCACAAACAGCAGTGACACTATTTATAGTAAATTACCAGTGTTTTGTCAGATTCACTCACAGAATCCTGCCAAAATAGGACAGATGGTGAAAGGATATGGAGCCAGATCAAGGCCAAAAGGTTTGTTCATCACAAAAATAAATGTATTTAAAAAATAAAATTTGAACTTGAAAGTTCAAGTTTTGATCTTGAATCATAAAAAAAATCAAAAACATTTTCAAAATAAAAGTAGGTGAAAGAAAAGGTTCAGTGTTTCCTCTACATTCATTTAGGAGTGGCGGGCCGCCATTCCTAAATCCTAGCCGCCGCTCCTTCGAATTTAGTTTTTTTTTTCTTCTTTTTAATTGTCGCAAATACATCACCGCCGCATCATGTCTCACAGCAGAGTCCTGCACTGTGTCGGGTGTCGCGAGTGCTGAGGTTAACTAGATAAATATCTTGCTCAGATTGTTACACTCTACAGCCAATAGTATCGTTAACAGCGTGTGCTCGCCTGACCAATGACAGTGCAGTGACCCACACGGGGCGGGATCTCAACACGGAGCGGTGCTAAAGTTTAGCTGCTTAGCTAGCAGGGACTCGTCGCGCTGCTACGTTATCAGCTGAGCCTGGATGCAAACTCTGCAAACAGAGACTGAAATGATTTTCTTTGATTCCAATGTGTGGAGGAGTCGCCAGTTTTCCACCGTGGGAAATGGCCTCATGTCAGCTGCAATGAAAACACTGATGTCTTTGGTTATTGCTGTGGCTCGAGCACTTGACTGTGGAAGTTGAGATGTAAAAGCATTTACACATGTCAGCACAACATTCATACAGCTGTTCATGTCAACACAGATTAATAACATGCTGCGGATCTCAGTCAGGTCTGGAACTAGAGGATCATCATTAAATAAGACATGTAGGGCTGTATGTAAGGGATAATGTATAGTTCGGAGGTTGTTATGGAGAAATAAACCCCTTCAGGTCGTATGGAACCATATGATTCCATACGACCTGAAGGGGTTTATTTCTCCATAACAACCAACTAACTATACATTATCCCGCTTATTACACGGCCTTACGAGTGAAATATATCATAAATAATCACCCACAATGATTCAGCAGCGACATGGATCGCTCGGTAAAGTTTTAACTTTCACTTTCGGGGCCGGCCTAAGAGAGGAGCTGGACAGCGTGCTGTGGTTGGTGTAACGCGTTGAAAGTCCAGCTGTCTGGCTTATGTTGCTATATGTTGCCAGGGCGGATCAGAGCGCTGTCCCTAGCTGCTCTCATGTGTCCAGTCACAGACATGATCTGACGACTTTCAAGGCCGGCCTGAGAGAGGAGCTGGACAGCGGTGCTGTCTTGCTTATGTTGCTATTTGCCAGGGCGGATCAAAGCGCCGTCCCTAGCAATGGTCTGTTATACTTGACGATGGTCATTATACAGAAATAACAGACCATAGAACGCAGCGATGGACCAATCAGAGAGCAGCATTCAATAGAGCCGTGTAATAATTAACTTTAACAACTAACTGAACATTTTCTACAGTTTCTTGAAGAAACAGAAGTCTTTTGTGACTGAAGAAGAATTTTAGCTCAAGAAAACTGAAAATATGAACCAAAGGAAATCTATAACTTTATCAATGTAAGTTATGTATGAATGTAAACTCAAATATTAGTTAGCAGTAACAGAGTCAGTGAACTGACCTCAGAGACTCCAGTCTACAGTTTGGACTCTGCAGAAAATCACACAGCAGCTTCACTCCTGAATCCTGCAGCTCGTTGTTGTCCAGGTCCAGCTCTCTCAGATGGGAGGGGTTGGACTTCAGAGCTGAGGCCAGAGAAGCACAGCTGATCTCTGACAAACTGCAGCTCCTCAATCTGAATAAAGAATAAATGATGTACGTTTAGAAGACAATGTTCCTGCTTGAAATCATTCAGTGTTTAATAATCTGTTCAGAGCTGAAGAAGGTTCAGAATGAAGAAGTTTAGAAAATGGAAACTCCAAACACCTGAACCCAACAGGATGCAGGTTCAACACTGTCAAATACACAAAGTGACAAACCAAGTATATGGTTACTCAAGGTGCCTAAATGTGTCCAGTTCATTACTGAGGAAGTCAGTGGTAGAGTTTATTATTTGAATTCTTGGATATTAAAAAAGCTGGTGTGCAAATGTTTATTATGGTCCCAGTAATATTTGTTGTTAGCGTGCACTGAAGTAGCAGATCACATGAAATTTTAATGCAGTTTTAATCAAAAAGGTTATATCCTGACACGTCAGATTGAGTAAAAAGACTTCATGTAAGTCTTCAAGTCAAAAAAGTCAAACTAAGTACACAAAAGTGATCAAAAGTCAACATGTAACATGTAAATGTATCTACGTTTTCTGGCAGCAGTTGAGACCTTTGGGCACCAACTATGTCTCCTGCAGTTGAAAAGACACGCTCACTTGGAGCGGAGGTAGCAGGGATGGAAAGGTATGCTATCTGTGTAGAGGTTCAGGACCACTGGGATGGTGGACTTTGATTCCAATGTGTGGAGGAGTCGCCAGTTTTCCACCATGGGAAATGGCCTCATGTCAGCTGCAATGAAAACACTGATGTCTTTAGTTATTGCTGTGGCTCGAGCACTTGACTGTGGAAGTTGAGATGTAAAAGCATTTGTCAGTGTTGTCCAGCCTTTCAGTGTTTTCTTCACAGGCACGGTTGATTTTAGTACAGAGCTGTGGTGGTTCTGTAGGTGTCTTTGCATAGTGCTTGTGTTAGCCGCGGTGTACGGCACTATTTTCATACAGTTCTTACATATTGTTTGTGTCTCGTCTGTCAGTCTGTCGCTGTTTATTGTTTCCATCAGGTACCAAAATGCTGCCACGCGAACGATTTAAAAGTGGCGGGGGCATCTTCTATGTTAATTTTGAGTTTAATGTCAGACTCCATCATGCTGGCAGCTGCTCTGTCTGTTATGTACTAATATTGCAAGACAGCTTTTCACCCCGACGAGAAATATCGTCACGTATTAATATTGTGAGATCTCGTGCTAAAAAATCTCATCACACATCTAGAAATTACCAAATGGGAGCACATCGGGTGAAAGGCTAAAAAAATAGGGAAAGATTCCTGTGAGGTGTTGGTGGATATTCATGAGAACGAAATCAACCAGCAGTAATTCAGAGTCAACTAAATTATTCAGCCTTGGAGACTTGCAAGTAATGTGTATAAATAATGTGAGCAATTAGAAAGATACCTGAAAGAAATGTCCTTTGTTTTGTGGATTTTGTGTGTTTTTATGAGTATTTAAATATATGCATGAGAACGGGCTCGACCCTCCCTACACACTCAAAACTCCTCAACACTGAACAGACAGTGACTGATGTCAGTCTGATGTTTCACTTCACTTGTTGGGGAACTCAGAAAGTAACTTAGCATTAAGTAATTAGTACGAATGAATCATCACTAGTGTTTGTCCTCTAAGCAGCTGGTTTATCAGGAACGACTCATGAAGAAAGTGGTCAGTATGTTGATTCATGGATATTAATGAACTTATCATGACATCATTTTTATTAATACAGTATCTCCCAGTCTGTTGTTCAGAAACTCATCATTATCTATTAAATATAGTAGTAATTACTCTCATTTTGTGTAGAACGTTGTAAAGTGTTACTGAATGTCATTTTATAAACTTTTCTATTGTTTTGGTCAAACTATGAGTATAATACTGATAATGTTTGTCAAATGATGAAGTCAAAACAGTTTGAAACATTCTGTTCGGAACAACATTTGCTATTTACATCAGTGGTCCAGCTGATCTACAGCAGATGGATAAATACCACCACAGGTAAGAGGAAACAATATATTTATATACCATGGTCTGGGTGAAAACTGGATCCTGATTGGCTGCAGGCTGTCCATAAACTTTTGGTATACCAACACCTCTGGAAGTACTCGAGTAGTTCCAGTGAAACTGTCCGTTCTAAATTAATGATCTTGTTTCTAAAATGAGTGGGACTGGCATCAGCTGGATGCTAACACTTACAAGTTAGAAATAAACTGAATGAAAAAAATAAAAACACTGAATAGAGTCCTTCAGTGCAGCCTCCTCTGAACACCACAGAATGGAGCCATTTAGATTCACAGAAAATGTCTCAAAGAACTGACATTTCTTCAGATTTATGCTGCTGCTAATCTTCAGAGTTAATTAACTAAACTGTTTAAGTCTCAGTGAAGGGTTTGAATTGAATATATGGAAAAACAAGACAATGAACCGACCTCAGAATCTCTAGAGCACAGTTTTGACTCTCCAGTCCAACAGACAGGAGCTTCACTCCTGAATCCTTCAGGCTGCTTCCACTCAGGTCCAGCACTCTCAGATGGGAGGGGTTGGACTTCAGAGCTGAGGCCACAACTTCACAGTGAGTCTCTGAGAGTCCACAGTTATAAAGTCTGTCATGACAAAGATATTACAAAAATGTTATTATGAAAGAGGACACTTTATATTTACTTCATGCATTTGATGTCAAAACAGTTTGAAACATTCTGTTCTGATTAACATTTGCTATTTACATCAGTGGTTCAGCAAACCATCTTATCTGTGTTTGACATGAAACAGTTATTCTCATCACTCTCTAAAACCTGCAGACTTTAAATCTTTGTTTTATTTTAATCCTTCAGATGAAGGAAGAGAAAATGTAGTTACATTTGGGTTTCCATGATGTCCACAGTCTGTCAGTGTGATCTGATCCTATGTCTTTTGCCAAAAAGTTAGATTAGTTTATGCCCAACACAGTGTTAGCATGAGGGTGAGAGTGCCAAAATTAACATCATCGCACGTCTTGTGCCGAGCATGTGGGCTCCACAAATCATGGTGCTGAATGATCGTGCCATTTGCTCACTGTGAAATGTCTCTAAACCGACATAATGAGAACAATAACTGCATGAAAGAAATTCTCAAGGACTTTAGAAACATCACATGAAAAATGATACAGATCTTATTTTAAACTCTTCAGTATAGTGGTTAAAAAAACCTCTTTCATTAGTTTCACCAGGGTTTCTTCTATCAGCCAAAGAACGATTAATAGAAGAAAAACTGTCAAATTTAATGATCATTAGAAATAAATGGAATAACTGAGTTCAACAGCCTGACAGCTATAAACACATCCAACTGAAACATCTACATTGTTGCACTCATGGTAAGTGAAACATTTTTTAAATAATCACAATTGTGTTTAAAAATGTAACCGCTATTTCAAAATAAATGATTTTATAGTTTGTATATCTGAAGAATTAAAATGCTAATCTACACTGATTTATAATGTTGATAATCACATCTGGACTCACAGAGCCATACTGCAGTTCCTCACAGCTGGAATCAGTCTCAGTCGTCCCTCCTCTGATGTTCTGTACCTCCACAAGGAAAACTCATCCAGAACCTCCTCTGACATCTGCAGCATGTAGGCCAGAGCTGAGCAGTGGATCACAGAGAGTTCCTTCTCAGATCTGTTCTCTGAGTTCAGGAACTCTTGGATCTCCTGATGGACTGAGTGGTCGTTCATCTCCATCAGACAGTGGAAGATGTTGATGCTTCTGTCAGGAGAGACATTATCTCTGTTCATCTCCTTCAGGTTGTTGATGGCTCTCTGGATGATTTCTGGACTGTTGTCTGTCTGACCCAGCAGACCTCCTAAGAGTCTCTGGTTGGACTTCAGAGAGAGGCCATGAAGGAAGCGAACAAACAGGTCCAGGTGACCATTTTTACTTTCAAGGGATTTCTCCATGACTCTCCTCAGGAAATCATCCAGGGATGGGTAACGGGCCTCATGGCTAGAAAAAAACTTAGAAATCTTCTCAAAAACAGACTTTGGTTTTGAGTCTTTTAGTTTGAAGTCTTTTAGGAAAGCCTCCAGGACCTCTGTGTTCCTGTTGGTGTAACAGCGGAACATGTAGACTGCAGCCAGAACCTCCTGAATGCTCAGATGAACAAAGCAGTAGACTGTTTTCTGGAAGATCACACTCTCTCTTCTGAAGAACTCTGTACAAACTCCTGAATACACCGAGGCCTCTGTGACATTAAGACCACACCGCTCCAGGTCTTCTTGGTAAAACATGATGTTTCCTGTCTCCAGATGTTCAAACGCCAGCCTCCCCAGCTTCAGAAGAACTTCCCTGTCAGCCTCCGTCAGCTCCTGTGGACTCGTCTCACGTCCCTCATCGTACTTGTGCTTCTTCCTCTTTGTCTGAACCAGCAGGAAGTGTGAGTACATGTCAGTCAGGGTCTTGGGCAGCTCTCCTCTCTGGTCTGTAGTCAACATGTGCTCCAGAACTGTAGCAGTGATCCAGCAGAAGACTGGGATCAGACACATGATGTGGAGGCTCCTGGAGGTCTTGATGCGTGAGATGATTCTGCTGGACAGATCTTCATCACTGAACCTCCTCCTGAAGTACTCCTCCTTCTGGGCGTCAGTGAAGCCTCGTACTTCTGTTACCCTGTCAACACGTGAAGGAGGGATCTGATTGGCTGCTGCAGGTCGGGAAGTGATCCAGACGAGAGCCGAGGGAAGCAGCTTCCCCTCGATGAGGTTTGTCAGCAGCACGCTGACTGATGACTTCTGTGTGACATCAGACACGACCTCATGGTTCTTGAAATCCAGTGAAAGTCTGCTTTCATCCAGGCCGTCAAAGATGAACAGAAGTTTACAGACAGCGAGCTTCTCTGCTGTCACCTTCTGTAATGTTGGATGGAAAACATGGAGCAGCCTGAGAAGACTGTACTGCTCATCTCTGATCAGGTTCAGCTCCCTGAACGAGAGCAGAACCAGCAGACGGACATCTTGGTTTTCGGAGCCCTCGGCCCAGTCCAGAGTGAACTTCTGCACCGAGAAGGTTTTTCCAACTCCAGCGACGCCGTTGGTCAGAACCACTCTGATGCGTCTCTGTTGGTCAGGTGAGGCTTTAAAGATGTCGCTGCACTTGATTGGAGTGTCATGGAGGGTCTCCATCTTGGAAGCTGTCTCTAGCTGTCTCACCTCATGTTGGGTATTAACCTCTTCACTCTGTCCCTCTGTGATGTAGAGCTCAGTGTAGATCCTGTTGAGGAGGGTTCCACTTCCTGTTTCATCACTTCCTGTTTCATCACTTCCTTCAGTCACACGTTCACATCTCCTCCTCAGACTGATTTTATGTTCATCTGAAACCTCCTGCAGAACACTATCAGCTGAAAGAGAAGAAAATATTCTGGGATTAAATTGAGAGCAAGAATCTTGATTAAATCAAAAAGTTCCTGTTTTCAGACATGAAGACATCAGCAGACAGATGTACAGTCTTACTTTGTACAGTGTTGGTCTGACTGACTAACACTGGACAGCAGGACAGCTGCTCCTCCACAGAAACACTTCCCTCTGTCTTTCTGAAGAGATAAAGGAAAATCCCTCAGATTAGAAATCACAGATCAGTCTGACAAAAGAGAAGACAGACTGTAAACATAAGTATGTCTTCTCCAAGCTCTGAATCTGGACTGAACTCCCAATCACTAACAGTTTGTTTTTGTCTGAGTCACAGTGGAGCAGTTTGCATCATTTCATTTTAGTGAACAAACTTATTTTAATGGGAAATTTTATTACTCAAACAAAAAGGACCACAAAACATGACCTCATTAGCAGATATTAAAAACTTAAACCATACTGGACAAAGTACATGGCCACGCTTAGTACAATATACCCTCCTCTTTTTACAACAACTGTGTTTGATAAAAAAGGTTTTATGAAGATAAAAACAATGTCAGAGTGAAGATTTTGGGAAAGTTTCCATGAGATACTTCCAGCCCTCATCAATGGAGCCTTTTCCTTTGCAAAGATATAGAAGAAATCCTCACTTGTAATTAAAGCAGAACATAAATCCCTCATTTGTGTCATTTATCTATCTGTAAAATACTTGGTGCTCCTCATCCTGACATTCAGTGAAAGTTGTAATTCTTGTCTTTTTAACAGATCATTTGATCATCTGCAGTAAAGACATTGGGACGACTTCTGCTCGTTTTCATTCATCAGTAATTCTTCCATCGCAGCAAAACACGTTGCATCAGCCATCAAACTCCTGAAGGTTTAACTGAGCAAACTAAACACTTTTAAGACTAAATTTCTCTAACAAACAAACAATGAATGAACTTGAAGTATCTCACTAGCCAACAATATTTAGGCTACACCCCATGATGCAACACTCCGGTGTATTCAAGAAGAATATCTGATGTTGACACATAATTGTCTTGTCCCTACGTATAATACAAGTCACAAAGTTTTAAAATGTAATTTACAGAAAAAGGATTTTGTCCTATATTTGGGCAACTACAGTCATGTAATGGTAATGATTTAATTATATAAACTGAAGTTAGTATCAGTTCTCTTACTGTGTGTCTGAGGGTCCAGGTTCATCGCTGAAGTTCTGAGGTGGTCCTTTGGACGGGTCACTCTTCATAGACAGACAGCTGGAGACTGGAGACTCTGCTCCGCCCTCCTCTTCCTCCACACAATCACTCATCTTCTGCACTTCAGAAAGCACTGAGGTAAATATGTAGCACATGGAAGGAGAACAACATGAACCAAGGAAGACAAACAGGTGAAACAAGATGCAGAGGAGGAGGGTGTAAAATGGAGATGGTGAAGCCTGCAGACTCATCACCCAATGTGATGCTAAACAAAAGTGACATTTACAAAGATCGGCCATGTCTCTGTCTAATTAAGGGACGTCCCTCAGTATGATGTCCTGCTCTGTCCACTCAAAACAGAGACTCAACTAACTGCCTGCACACTTTCTCTGTCAGTTGTTGGTTGCTTCCTCCATTTTTCATGTACCCGGATCACCTGCTCAGGTTTGTGGTGTGATCAACTTATCAGCTTCTCTCTGTTATTCTTTGCTCTATAAAATGTAACTTCACTGAATAGTCCTGCAATAGATGACATGTTTTCATAAGCTTCTCAAATACATACATGTTTTGTGATATCTCATTTAAATTGGTGTTTATCAAATACAATGATTGATTATTTTGAAATCTTTTGTTTGAAATTAGCAAAACTAACAAAAAAAGCTTTGCAATATGGTTTCAACCTCAAACGTTAGAGGCTCATAGTCCTCAGTGTTAAATATTACACATTATGTTAATATTGCTACAACACAATATCTTGAATGCCTGTTCAGTTTGATCAAGTCTATAAGACCTTTGACCGTTAGATGTTTAATTAAGGCTGAACCTGCTGATAATGATTCACTGTGTAACTATTAAACCATTTTGTCAGCTGTACCCGAAGTGGTGGACAAAATATTGAATGTAAAATTCAATCCAGTAAAACAAAACCACTGTCGTCTTCTGGACTTGAGTCGGTCTGAGAGGTAACCAGTAACACTGACAGTGAGCTCAGAACATGAGAATCAAACAAGTCTGTTCAAGAGTCTCAACCAAGACTGAGAAGAGGAAAGTATCACATATACACCACATACAGTCAGAAGTACTGATCCGGATCAGAGACTTTGACCACAGAACAATATTCATGTAGAAATAAAACTCACCCTGTCTCTGACTTCTTTTCCTGCTGCTGCTGCTGTCGACTCAAAATGAACTCTGACTGACTGAACACATTCACTTTTATTGTTTTATTGTCCCTGTCCTGTTTTCATACACTGAACCTGAACCACCTGCTCAGTGTTGCTCCTCCTCTCGTCATTTACTGGAAATCATTGTGGACTTTAATCAAAGTTTCTCCATGACCATCTCCCTCATAAGTAACATAGATAAACCAAACACAGCAAACTGAGTTAAGATCACTGTCAGACAAACTTCCTCTAGTCGGCTGAGTTTACCTCCTTGAACAATGTTTGTGGTTGTGGATCAGCTGAAGAAGTATTTGGTAACGTTCAGCTCTTCAACGTGAGCTTTGTCCTGGAACAGCTTCTTCACAGACATGTTGCTGCTGCAGTCGTCTTTGTAACACCACAACAACTTTGTCACTTTCCTGATCAACTCTTTCCATAAAAACACACATCATCACAAACTCATCTGGAAGATGGAAGCTACGTTTCAGGACATCTCTTCACGTTTTCACTCAGATAACTGAACTAAATAAACTCAAAAAATCTCACGAAAGGAAAAATCCTGACACTTATTTTCTTTCCTGAACAGAACAATTCACCCGTCCAGCTTCTGGGTTCAAGTTTCTCTGTGACAGAACTGAGACGAGCTTCATCACCTTGTTAACTCTGTTAAAACACTCATTCAGACTCCACAGACATGAAATCAGACTCACCAAGTCTCGCTTTGTCGTTGCACAATCACGTCTGCTTTGGTGAAAATCAATCATCAGCTCACAGAGTAAAAATGTGGAAATATTCAGGCTCCACGCCGTTTTCGTTTCTCCCGCCACTGATGCCCGACTCGTCCTCTCTCCTCTGCCGCTTCATGTCTCTCCTGTCCCCGCCTGTCGTGTCTTCTCGTCCCCGGAGTCAGAGTCCTAATCGGATCCATACCGTCCCCGCTGTCTTCACACTGACCTCTGTCGGCCTCAGAGGTTGTGTCTGGTCCCGGTCCGGTGTTCACTGGGAGGTGGTTGAGCCCGGTTGAACTGAGCCCCGTTGCCCGCAGCGACTCCCCTCGTGATCCGCGGTCCAGGCAGTAACGGCCAACTGAGCTAATGAGCTAACGGTAGCTAGCTAAAGCCAAGAATAGCTAGCTACCAGCAGCTGTTGCTAGCTAGCTCCGTTGATGCTATCTAACTATATGTTTTGAGCTTGAGTCTTCAATTCTGTTAATATTTTACAAAAACTACAAGTTTATCTAAGAAGCGACCAGAGTTTGTTGGCACTCGGCGAATGTTACTGCGGTTATTTCAGCCCGCTTGGCCGCCATCTTGGCCGCAGCCGCCCGTTAAGTCCCGTCTCATCCTGCCGGCAGCGAGTCACGAATACAGTCCTGAATGAGTTTTCCTCCGAGTCACACTGAACTCAGCTTTAATAGAATAAAACAGCAGCTCACTCACACCAGCCTCGTTTCTTTCTGTCAGCACGAAGCTTCAAATGTTGAAGTTTTCTCTCATCTTTTCTTTTCAGTCTAGACAGCGGGGGAGAGGAGCTGCGCATGCGCGTCAACTGCCACCTGCAGGAACAGGAAGTAATAATTACTAAATAAAATGAAAAGTCTTTCTGTTGACTCAATATTTCTTTTGATAATTTTTACTTTATTTTAATAGAGTCTGTATTATTTTCAGTGTGTGCTGATTGTTTGAGGAAAGGATTTATGTGTTAAAACGGCCTCATGACTGAGGCGATGAAGGCAGCAGCCACTGTGGCAACAAGCAGCAGTTTGAAGGATTGTTACAGTAACAATCCTTCAAACTGCTGCTTGTTGCTTTGTTGGACTTTGCTGGTTCACACTCCAACAAAGCCTCGACCACATTCCTGAACCCTGGTTCCGGTCCGGTGCCTCTTTATCCACTGACAGATCCTCTGAGAAATTATAAAAGAGGACGACATCCATTTAGTTTTTTGTCTCCCTTGATGTTCTTCATGGTGTTGGTAACACACATCAGTCATTTGAAGTAAATACACGTGTGCTGACTGACACTTCCTGGTGGAAACACACCAACAGATGCAGCGATGTGTCAGGAAACAGTGAAGAAGACGACTGGCAGCAAGCAAACATGGATATTGTTGTGGAGACAGAATGAAAACTGAGGAACCAGAGAAAACATCAACATGTTTTGTATTTAAGAAACAAACAGGAGAGAGAAATATTATTTTAAGATACCACAAATGTCCATGAGACTAATTCCTGCTGAGTGTTCTGGTGTCTGAACAAGATTCATGTGAAACATTTCTTTAAATCTTTAGTTTCTCTAAACACAGTTTAGTGTCAGCTGTTGCTCCACACTTTTACTCTCATGTTGGATTGAGCTCAAAATGACAGTCCAGCTGCTTTTATTTGACACAAACTGATTTTTCATGTGGATTTAGCAAAGTCAGACTGAGCCTGCTCAAGTTCTATTAAAAGTCAGAACAAACCCAGAGAATAGTCCAGTCACTTTTATTTCTATAGAGACAAATGATAACAGAAGTTTTCTCAGGGCTCTTTTCATACAGAGCAGGTCTGAACTGGACTCTTTATAACATTAACAAAGACTCAGTAGTTCATAAAAACAGCAGCAACACTTTACACTTGATTTCAATTCTCATGTAACTGCATGTAGTGATCACGGCTCCATACTGATCATTTCAACTGGGACTTTAACTTTGTTGTTGTTGTGAAGGGAAAAAGCCTGAAGAAGCACTCAACACAAACAGACGTGAACATAAAATACATCAAAATATAATAAAAATATGTCAAACAAACACTGAAACCAGCACAAGCTCACCAAAACAATCTGTATCAAAAGACGGAAAAAATCATTTCAAATCAAGTTCAATTAAATTATAATGACACTTGAGATGTTTGTAAAATGACGTCAGTCAGAAAGAAAGTACTGACGTCACCAGTTCAGTTCTCACTGCACACAGAACCTGGATCCATTCACACAAACCAGTCTGGGTCCAAACAGTGGAAATGGTGACATCTGCTGGCAGAAAGCAGCTCCAGCAGGACCACCAGAACATGAACGGTGCTGATGACGTCAGCTTCAACAATGATGTGTGTGAGAAAAAGCTCCACAGGTTGACGTCATGTGTCTGTGTTGATCATGTGATGTGAAAACCAGCAGGCTCTCACATAAAACTCTGATAAACTTCACAGACTTTAAAGTCAAACACAGGATTTGTTGGTTTTCTGTCAAAATCAAGATAGTTTTATATTTCTGTGTACTTCTAATTGTTTTACAGACATGATTAATGAATATAAAGTGTAGAATCAGCATGTTAAACACATCTTTTTAATATCAAACATTATAGAAAGATGAAATATGAAGCTGCTGACTTTGCACCAAAATCCAGACACAAGTCAGTCCAGAAGATTCAGTAAAGCCTCGATTGAATCAGACTGTGTTCAGATTTGATCCACTTCATTTATTATAAAATGACAAACAGCTGATATTAGTGGTAATAAGCAGAAGTTCACTCTGCAACATCAACTTCTACTGTGAACTTCCAGTGTGACGTCCCCTGGGAGGTCTAGGGAGTCGACTGTGGGGAGAAACACATTACAAAATAAAACAAGCCCCAAATCAAGCTTAAGGTTTTATTACCATAAACAAGAGAACAAAACCACCACGCCTTCTTCTCTGCGCACTTTTCAACTGACTGAGTCTCCTAAGAATTGAACCATCAACCTCTGAAGTTCAGAGCAGTCCTCTAACAGCCTGAGCTGTCCGATCAGACAGGTGAACTGTGTCTCTCAGAACTTTTCAATCTTTCTTTTGGACTTCAGGCTTCAAAATTGAACCCACATCAGTTTTCGGAACCAGAGCACCTCAAGGATCAAACCCACAACCTCAAATCTCAGAGGCAGCATCTCGACACACTGAGCTACTCAGTCAGAACATCTGCAGCTCGTTTCTTGGAGGTTTTGACTGTAACATCTGGACACTTTGCTGACTGTGTCTAAAAATTCAGGTTGTTTTGTTATAGAGTTCCTTTTCATGTGTGAAACTGCTGCTGAGTGGGGAAAAAATCTAATAGCAAGAAAAGATCTAGAAGAAAAATAATTCAGATTTTACCTCAACATTGTGACTCCTTACTTTACTTGAGTAAATGTACTTAGTTACATTGGATCACTGATTGGGGCAGCGCTCATTTATAGATTTGACTTCAACTTTAATTTAAAATTATATAAAAACATTAAAATGAATACTTCACCAGCAGCAGCTCATTTTAATGATGTACAAGTTTTAAGTTTGGTGCCAGCTCATATTTATGGAGAATGCTTTTATTCTGAAGGAGTCTGGTCGGAAGTCTTCTTGTTTTTTCAGCTGAGTCACATGACAGTCTGACGTCACGTGCTCAGAGATAAACAGAGAAGCAGGAAGTGAACCAAAGAGTTGGTGCTACAAACAAACCTTCAAGTGTTTGACTCATAATTAACATTTAGATTTTATATTAAAACAATAAATAAAAACACAAACAAGAGTTTTTTAATCTTCAGTCTTTATTGTCACCGCTGGTCTGCAGACCGAGTCACACACACACATTTCATTAAAATCAACATGATGTGAAGAGAAACCTTCATGTTTTATCCATTAAGATGAAAATCACACAACCTACGACGACGTCCCGCAGCACGTCACACTAACAGCTATCTGATCATCGCTTCACTGCAAATCAAGTTATTTCTCCAGTTTTTCCTCCAAGAAAAGAAAATCAGAATTTCTTTTCTAGAAAGTTGTTTTCCACTCTACGAGTTTCACACATGAAATATTTTTCTAGGATGAAGAAGATCTGAAAAAAAATTCAGATTCAGATTTTTTTTAGATTTCCTTTTTTTTTTTTTTTTTTTAAAAAAGAAGAAGATTTTGTTCCCTAAAATTTCGGATCTTTTTTTTTTATCCAGTGTCATGTGTGAAACTGGGGCTGAGTGGGGAAACAATCTGATAGGAGGAAAAACATCTAGAAGAATAAATGAATTAGATTTTTTTCTAAAAAAAAATTTTTCCCCCTCAAACTTCCGATTTCACTTTGTAGTTCCAGTTTCACACATGGAATGAAAATATATAAAAAAGTAGTTTTTTTCAGATTTTCTTCATCCCGGGAAAAAAAAAAAAAGGAATTTTTAGGAAAGACAATTTGAATTACTTTTCTTCTAGGAGATGTTTTTCCTCCTATCAGATTGTTTCCCCACTCAGCCCCAGTTTCACATATTAAACTGAAAGTAAATCTATAAAATAACAAATTAGAAATTTTAGAGGGAAAGAATCTGAATTTTTGGAAAATGAATCAGATTTTTTATCTTAAAATTCAAATTGTTTTTTATAGATTTCATTTTCATGTGTGAGACTGCGGTGTCCTGAGTGGGGGAAAATCCAATAGGAGGAAAAACATCTTCTAGAAGAAAAACATTTTTTTCCTCCTATCAGATTTTCCCCCCACTTTTTGTTGTGTAGAAGGACAGAGCAGCAGCAGAGCAGTCCAGATACACTGATGATACTCTGTCACATCCACAGGAACACAGGGACGATGCTGGACTGGACATTGTGTGTGACAATGGAGCTGATCTCAGAGCAGTTCACACTGCAGCACTGACAGTCATCTCCACTTGTTGTGATTGGTCTGTCAGTCACTGCTGGATGAAGCTCTCCTCTCCACTCCACCTCCCAGTAACACGGCCCAGTCAGAGCCTCTCCACCCACCAGCTGATGGTGCTGCTTCAACCTCTCTGGATCATCAGGACACAGCTGATCCTCTCAACACCTCCACCTTTCTCACGTTGGATAAGACCTCCATCTGATGAGAGAAGCAGAGAGACAGTAAAGTGATAAATGAGTGTTTACAGAGACTCCCTCCATCAGCTGTCAGTCAGTGATATAAAGACCAGCAGGACTTCAGTCGTGTTCAGACCACAAGTGGAGCGGCTGTGTAGCGTAGCCAGCTTCCTGTCAGCTCTCATGTTAACGTGTTGGAGTGAAGCTCACAGACCTGCAGACACTTTGGACATCAAGTGTGTTTACTCTGCAGGTTTCACTGAAGGACACAGTGGAAATAAACTGCTGACAGTCCCTGAACGCATCATGACTGCAGAAACAGAGAATACTCACAGCTCACTTTAATGATGATTTACTGCTGTTAAAAACCAGAGTCTCACTCACATTTAAATATTTCATCTACTTTGGAAACATCACATGACAAATATGTAAATATGGAGTCTGTTATAAAAATATCTGGACAAATCAAATGACACATGGGCAGATATAAATATAACGTTAAAGGTCCTACACTGAACAGTAAAACATCAGCTGTGGTTTGTGGACTTCAGCAGAGGTTCTGGTCCGTATACAGACCACATGGTTACTAAATGTAATGATGGTTCTCTGACATAAGAGCCAGTGATTTGCAGGCTTCAGTCAGACTGATCTGAGAGCTGTGACAAAGATGAACTGATCAGTTGTTCAGTGTTGAAATGAGAGAACAAACACTTTGAGATCAGATTTGATGCTCCGACAGTTTGATGAATGAGGACACTGTCTCTATACATCCTGTGATGCTGTCAGCTGTGATCCAGCTGTATTTCCTGTAGACATGAACACAACAACAACAACAGTCGTCTTCACATCAACTCAAACACACGATCACAACAAGCTTCTGGCTCGTCTGATTGGCTGACTGCTCTCTCTCTGTCTTTCTGTCCAATCATGAAGCCTGTCACCGTTCTCCTCTCACAGCTTCACTGAGGAAAGCAGGAAATACTGGATCTTTACTTTGATACTGTGTTTAGTACAATACTGCTGAAACCAGCATGAACTGACTCCAACCCTCTACTGACCTCAGAGTCTCCAGTCTACAGTCTGGACTCTCCTTCAGATCACACAGCAGCTTCATGTCTGAATCCTTCAGGTTGTTGTAACTCAGCTCCAGCTCTCTCAGATGGGAGGGGTTGGACTTCAGAGCTGAGGCCAGAGAAGCACAGCTGATCTCTGACAAACTGCAGCTCTCCAATCTGAATAGAGAATAAATGATGGAGATAAAAATCAATTTATAATCCAATCAGATGTGTTCTTGTTTTAAATGTGTAGCTCAACATTACTGTGTCCTCATCAATGAGCTTTTCTCTAAAATGAGTAAAGTAACTTTGTCATTGTGTTATTGTGGATCATCATCAGCCTTCTACAGACATCATCCACATGTCAGCACAACATTCATACAGCTGTTCATGTCAACACAGATTAATAACATGCTGCTGATCTCAGTCAGGTCTGTTATTAGAGGAGAAAAAACTGAATTTTCTTTTAAACATCTTCTTTTGAAAATATGCTTTGATCTGTGTGTGTTCTGTAGGATCAATATCAATGATCAGACATTATTTGTGAAAACACATTGACATCAACAGAAATCTAAATATTTCTACTTCAGCTTCTCAACTTTATCAATTTAAATCAAATGTTAGTTCAGTTCTTCGGTTAACAGATTAAATTATAAACATTAATTAACTTTAACAACTAACTGAACATTTTCTACTGTTTCTTGAAGAAAGAGAAGTCTTTTGTGTCTGAAGAAGAAATTTAGTTCAAGAAAATTGAAAATATGAACCGAAGGAAATCTATAACTTTATCAATGTAAGTTATGTATGAATGTAAACTCAAATATTAGTTAGCAGTAACAGAGTCAGTGAACTGACCTCAGAGCCTCCAGTCTACAGTTTGGACTCTGTAGAAAATCACACAGCAGCTTCACTCCTGAATCCTGCAGCTTGTTGTAGCCCAGCCACAGCTCTCTCAGATGGGAGGGGTTGGACTTCAGAGCTGAGGCCAGAGAAGCACAGCTGATCTCTGACAAACTGCAGCTCCACAATCTGAATAAAGAATAAATGATGTAAGTTTAGAAGACAATGTTCCTGCTTGAAATCATTCAGTGTTTAATAATCTGTTCAGAGCTGAAGAAGGTTCAGAATGAAGAAGTTTAGAAAATGGAAACTCCAAACACCTGAACCCAACAGGATGCAGGTTCAACACTTAAAATACACAAAGTGACAAAACAAGTATATGGTTACTCAAGGTGCCTAAATGTGTCCAGTTCATCACTGAGGAAGTCAGTGGTAGAGTTAATGATTTGAATTCTTGGATAATAAAAAAGCTGGTGTGCAAATTTTTATTATGGTCCCAGTAATATTTGTTGTTAGCGTGCACTGAAGTAGGAGATCACATGATATTTTAATGCAGTTTTAATCAAAAAGGTTATATCCTGACACGTCAGACTGAATAAAAAGACTTCATGTAAGTCTTCAAGTCAAAAAAGTCAAACTAAGTCCACAAAAGTGATCAAAAGTCAACATGTAACATTTCAAGCACATAAAATGTCTTTCACTTAAATTCTGCTCCTCGGCTCTTTTCTAATTAGACGTACACGTAGAGCATCTTTATAATAAAGATCATGAACTGATAACATGAAGCCTTTTATGTGATAAGCAGGACGCTGCTGCTTCTTCTGTAACAATGAAGTTAAAAGGACCATAGACTTGTGTGATTATATGTGGGGAGGGGTTTTCTTAAGCCTGTGGTCTGCGCCTGTGTGTGTTTGCTGCACATCTCTGAGCAACAAATACAGAAAAACACAATCACAAACAGCAGCGACACTATTTCTAGTAAATTACCAGTGTTTTGTCAGATTCACTCACAGAATCCTGCCAAAATAGGACAGATGCTGAAAGGATATGGAGCCAGATCAAGGCCAAAAGGTTTGTTCATTTGGAAAAAATAAATGTATTGAAAAATAACATTTGAACTTGAAAGTTCAAGTTTTGATCTTGAATCATAAAAAAATCAAAAACATTTTCAAAATAAAAATAAGTGAAGGAAAAGGTTCATTTCAATTTAAATATGATTTGGATTTAATTCTGATTTTCTGTTGAATAAATTATTTCTTTTCAGTTTTCACTTCTATCATTTCATATTTGAGGTTTTATTTTTTTCATCTGGCTCCATAAAAGGATCAGTAGAAATCATAAGCTGGCCATGGAGGACCACAGCAGGGGGCGCTCTGTCTGGACAGCCCAGTTGGACACCTAAAACAAGCAGGTAGCACTTGGCAGCACGTCAGCCTCCTGCGTGTCCCACACAAGTGAGAGAGGAGACAATTATCAATAAAGGGGAAAGTTTCACACAAAGTTATGTGAATTTTGGAAGCAATGTTTTCTTTTTGGCACCTGTTTCACCCATTTTCAGGGACAAAGTGAGTGGAGCAGAGCATTAGTGACACAGGGACGAGTGGCAAACGTCAGGCAGGGTTGTTTGCACATGCTCAACTCTCCCTCTGAGTTGGGTTGCCAGGTGCCACGACACATACCCCCACACAGAACCTGACAAGACCTTTTTGATTTGTATCACTATGACAATGGGAGATTAATAGAGGCGTGACGATACACTAAGCTCACGAGATGAGACGATACACGATATTGGGTTCATGAGAACGAGACGAGATTTTAGCAATATTTTTTTAAAATAAGTCACAAAATGCAAAACAATGCAGGTCCATTTTGAACTGTTTTAACTAGTAATCATCTTGTAATGAATGTGACTCCAGCTCTACTTTGTGACTGAGTATGAATTATCATATGCAGTAAAAGACACAAACAATATGTAAGAACTGTAAAAGGTTTCACCACAAACTCAACTGACTGGCTTCTCTCCTGTAGGATTTCTCATGAGTCTCTTCAGACCTTATAACTGTGCATGAACTATGTGTGAGCTTCTAACTTCTAACTGAAGCTGTGTGACCTTCTAACTGAACTCCTCTCCACAAACTGAAAGTCAAAAATAAAAACAGTATAAATAACAAAAATGAATAACACTAAGTTTTTCTTAGTCTTCTTGTTTTAAGTGCAAACAATAATCAAAGTAGTTCTCTCTCAATACTTAAAGTGCAATCAGAGACTGACATGATTTCCCTCCAAGCATGATACAGAGCTGAGAGCTGGCTACAACTACACTGCCCAGCCTAAGATATGGTCACGTTCTTGTTCAAGAATATGAGCATGTCTACGTTTTCTGGCAGCAGTTGAGACCTTTGGACACTAACTATGTCTCCTGCAGTTGAAAAGACACGCTCACTTGGAGCGGAGGTAGCAGGGATGGAAAGGTATGCTATCTGTGTAGAGGTTCAGGACCACTGGGATGGTGGACTTTGATTCCAATGTGTGGAGGAGTCGCCAGTTTTCCACCGTGGGAAATGGCCTCATGTCAGCTGCAATGAAAACACTGATGTCTTTGGTTATTGCTGTGGCTCGAGCACTTGACTGTGGAAGTTGAGATGTAAAAGCATTTGTCAGTGTTGTCCGGCCTTTAAGTGTTTTCTTCACAGGCACAGTTGATTTTAGTAGAGAGCTGTGGTGGTTCTGTAGGTGTCTTTGCATAGTGCTCGTGTTAGCCGCGGTGTACGGCACTATTTTCTTTTTTATATAAATCTTTTTATTCGGTTTTTTGTTCACATACAACAACAATTCACACATACAGCGTATGCAATAAATCTTGTAAGACGGCACTATTTTCTTACAGTTCTTACATATTGTTTGTGTCTTGTCTGTCAGTCTGTGGCCATTTATTGTTCCCATCAGGTACCAAAATGCTGCCACACAAACGATTTAAAAGTGGCGGGGCATCTTCTATGTTAATTTCGAGTTCAATGTCAAACACGTTTTAATAACATGAGATCTCGTCACACCCTGAGATATTAACAGGAGAAATTAATTTATAATCCAATCAGATGTGTTCAGGTTTTAAATGTGTAGCTCAACATTACTGTGTCCTCATCAATGAGCTTTTCTCTAAAATGAGTAGAGTAACTTTGTCATTGTGTTATTGTGGATCATCATCCGCCTTCTACAGACATCATCCACATGTCAGCACAACATTCATACAGCTGTTAATGTCAACACAGATTATTAACATGCTGCTGATCTCAGTCAGGTCTGTTATTAGAGGAGAAAAAACTGAATTTTCTTTTAAACATCTTCTTTTGAAAATATGCTTTGATCTGTGTGTGTTCTGTAGGATCAGTATCAATGATTAGACATTATTTGTGAAAACACACTGACATCAACAGAAATCTAAATATTTCTACTTCAGCTTCTCAACTTTATCAATTTAAATCAAATGTTAGTTCAGTTCTTCTGTTAACAGATTAAATTACAAACATTAATTAACTTTAACAACTAACTGAACATTTTCTACAGTTTCTTGAAGAAACAGAAGTCTTTTGTGACTGAAGAAGAAATTTAGTTCAAGAAAATTGAAAATATGAACCAAAGGAAATCTATAACTTTATCAATGTAAGTTATGTATGAATGGAAACTCAAATATTAGTTAGTAGTAACAGCGTCAGTGAACTGACCTCAGAGTCTCCAGTCTACAGTTTGGACTCTGTAGAAAATCACACAGCAGCTTCACTCCTGAATCCTTCAGCTTGTTGTGACTCAGGTTCAGCTCTCTCAGATGGGAGGGGTTGGACTTCAGAGCTGAGACCAGAGAAGCACAGCTGATCTCTGACAAACTGCAGAGACTCAATCTGAATAAAGAATAAATGATGTAAGTTTAGAAGACAATGTTCCTGCTTGAAATCATTCAGTGTTTAATAATCTGTTCAGAGCTGAAGAAGGTTCAGAATGAAGAAGTTTAGAAAATGGAAACTCCAAACACCTGAACCCAACAGGATGCAGGTTCAACACTTAAAATACACAAAGTGACAAAACAAGTATATGGTTACTCAAGGTGCCTAAATGTGTCCAGTTCATTACTGAGGAAGTCAGTGGTAGAGTTTATGATTTGAATTCTTGGATATTAAAAAAGCTGGTGTGCAAATTTGTATTATGGTCCCAGTAATATTTGTTGTTAGCGTGCACTGAAGTAGCAGATCACATGATATTTTAATGCAGTTTTAATCAAAAAGGTTATATCCTGACACGTCAGAGTGAGTAAAAAGACTTCATGTAAGTCTTCAAGTCAAAAAAGTCAAACTAAGTCCACAAAAGTGGTCAAAAGTCAACATGTAACATTTCAAGCACATAAAATGTCTTTCGCTTAAATTCTGCTCCTCGGCTCTTTTCTAATCAGACGTACACGTAGAGCATCTTTATAATAAAGATCATGAACTGATAACATGAAGCCTTTTATGTGATAAGCAGGACGCTGCTTCTTCTGTAACAATGAAGTTAAAAGGACCATAGACTTGTGTGATTATATGTGGGGAGGGGTTTTCTTAAGCCTGTGGTCTGTGCCTGTGTGTGTTTGCTGCACATCTCTGAGGAACAAATACAGAAAAACACAATCACAAACAGCAGCGACACTATTTCTAGTAAATTACCAGTGTTTTGTCAGATTCACTCACAGAATCCTGACAAAATAGGACAGATGCTGAAAGGATATGGAGCCAGATCAAGGCCAAGAGGTTTGTTCATTTGGAGAAAATAAATGTAATGAAAAAATCAAATTTAAATACAGTTTTGATTTAATTGAATGCTTTTGACTACTCCAACACACACACACACACACACACACACACACACACACACACAGTACAGAAATAAACTGAATGAAATAAAGAAATAAAATAAAAACACTGAATAAAGTCATTCAGTGCAGCCTCCTCTGAACACCACAGGATGGAGCCATTTAGATTCACAGAAAATGTCTCAAAGAACTGACATTTCTTCAGATTTATGCTGCTGCTAATCTTTAGAGTTAATTAACTAAACTTTTAAAGTCTCAGTGAAGGGTTTGAATTGAATATATGGAAAAACAAGACAATGAACTGACCTCAGAATCTCTAGAGCACAGTTTTGACTCTCCAGTCCAACAGACAGGAGCTTCACTCCTGAATCATTCAGGCTGTTGTTACTCAGGTCCAGCTGTCTCAGATGGGAGGGGTTGGACTTCAGAGCTGAGGCCACAACTTCACAGTGAGTCTCTGAGAGTCCACAGTCAGACAGTCTGTCATGACACAGATATTAGAAAAATGTTATTATGAAAGAGGACACTTTATATTTACTTCATGCATTTGATGTTAAAACAGTTTGAAACATTCTGTTCTGATTGACATTTGTTATTTACATCAGTGGTTCAGCAAACCTTCATCTTATCCGTGTTTGACATGAAACAGTTATTCTGATCACTCTCTAAAACCTGCAGACTTTAAATCTTTGTTTTATTTTAATCTTGCAGATGAAGGAAGAGAAACTGTAGTTACATTTGGGTTTCCATGATGTCCACAGTGTCAGTGTGATCTGATCCTATGTCTTTGGCCAAAAAGTTATATTAGTTTATGCCAACACAGTGTTAGTATGAGGCTGAGAGTGCCACAATTAACATCATCGCACGTCTTGTGTCGAGCATGTGGGCTCCACAAATCATGGTGATGAATGATCGTGCACCTCCTGAATTCAACATGGATGAGTTTGAAGTTTGAAAAACCATCTTAGAAATCTACATTTACATGATTAATATTTTGCCAGCTAATACAGATGTGATTCAGAACAGTTGACTTCTATAAAGACTTATATGATTTACACTTTTATGGTGTTGCCATTGGTGATTTTGATTTATACACCTACTGTCTTTTCAGATGCTATTGGACATTGCAGTCCTGACCACATACACTTCTTTATTCTTCACGTTTCATCTAGTTGTTGGTTCAGTTTTGGTGTATTCCTTTCAGCTGTATGTCTCTTCTGTGTAACTACACTGAGAGCAATGATGAACTGGAGTCAGATTCCTTGTATGTCAACACATATTTGGACAAATAAGGCTGATTCTGATTCTACAGAACAAAAATACATAAAGATTAAAACTAAATAAGAGTCAATTCAGACAGAAACCTCATGTCATGTATAAAAGGTAAAGTAGAAGCTTTAATTTGAGCTGGAACTTTTTGGTCCATTTGCTCACTGTGAAATGTCTCTAAACCGACATAATGAGAACAATAACTGCATGAAAGAAATTCTCAAGGACTTTAGAAACATCACATGAAAAATGATACAGATCTTATTTTAAACTCTTCAGTATAGTGGTTAAAAAACCTCTTTCATTAGTTTCACCAGGGTTTCTTCTATCACCCAAAGAACGATTAATAGAAGAAAAACTGTCAAATTTAATGATCATTAGAAATAAATGGAATAACTGAGTTCAACAACCTGACAGCTATAAACACATCCAACTGAAACATCTACATTGTTGCACTCATGGTAAGTGAAACATTTTTTAAAAATAATCACAATTGTATTTAAAAATGTAACCGCTATTTCAAAATTAATTATTTTATAGTTTGTATATCTGAAGAATTAAACTGCTAATCTACACTGATTTATAATGTTGATAATCACATCTGGACTCACCGAGCCTTCCTGCAGTTCCTCACAGCTGGAATCAGTCTCAGTCGTCCCTCCTTTGATGTGTTGTACTTCTTCAGGTCCAACACATCCAGAACCTCCTCTGACATCTGCAGCATGTAGGCCAGAGCTGAGCAGTGGATCACAGAGAGTTCCTTCTCTGATCTGTTCTCTGACTTCAGGAACTCCTCGATCTCCTGATGAACTGAGTGGTCGTTCATCTCCATCAGACAGTGGAAGATGTTGATGCTTCTGTCAGGAGAGACATCATCTCTGTTCATCTTCTTCAGGTTGTTGATGGCTCTCTGGATGATTTCTGGCCTGTTGCCTGTCTGACCCAGCAGACCTCCTAAGAGTCTCTGGTTGGACTTCAGAGAGAGGCCATGAAGGAAGCGGACAAACAGGTCCAGGTGGCCATTTTTACTTTCAAGGGATTTCTTCATGGCGCTCCTCAGGAAGTCATCCAGGGATGGGCCAGAAAAAAACCTAGAAATCTTCTCAAAAACAGACTGTGGTTTTGAGTCCCTGAGTGTGAAGTCTTTTAGGAAAGCCTCCAGGACCTCTGTGTTGCTGTTGGTGTAACAGTGGAACATGTAGACTGCAGCCAGAAACTCCTGAACGCTCAGATGAACAAAGCAGTAGACTGTTTTCTGGAAGATCACACTCTCTCTTCTGAAGATCTCTGTACAAACTCCTGAGTACACCGAGGCCTCTGTGACATTAAGACCACAGCGTTCCAGGTCTTCTTGGTAGAACATGATGTTTCCTGTCTCCAGATGTTCAAACGCCAGCCTCCCCAGCTTCAGAAGAACTTCCCTGTCAGCCTCCGTCAGCTCCTGTGGACTCGTCTCACGTCCCTCATTGTACTTCTGCTTCTTCCTCTTTGTCTGAACCAGCAGGAAGTGTGAGTACATGTCAGTCAGGGTCTTGGGCAGCTCTCCTCTCTGGTCTGTGGTCAACATGTGGTCCAGAACTGTAGCAGTGATCCAGCAGAAGACTGGGATCAGACACATGATGTGGAGGCTCCTGGAGGTCTTGATGTGTGAGATGATTCTGCTGGACAGATCTTCATCACTGAACCTCCTCCTGAAGTACTCCTCCTTCTGGGCGTCAGTGAAGCCTCGTACTTCTGTTACCCTGTCAACACATGAAGGAGGGATCTGATTGGCTGCTGCAGGTCGGGAAGTTATCCAGACGAGAGCCGAGGGAAGCAGCTTCCCCTCGATGAGGTTTGTCAGCAGCACGCTGACTGATGACTTCTGTGTGACATCAGACACGACCTCATGGTTCTTGAAATCCAGTGAAAGTCTGCTTTCATCCAGGCCGTCAAAGATGAACACAAGTTTACAGACAGCGAGCTTCTCTGCTGTCACCTTCTGTAATGTTGGATGGAAAACATGGAGCAGCCTGAGAAGACTGTACTGCTCATCTCTGACCAGGTTCAGCTCCCTGAACGAGAACAGAACCAGCAGACTGACATCTTGGTTTTCGGAGCCCTCGGCCCAGTCCAGAGTGAACTTCTGCACTGAGAAGGTTTTTCCAACTCCAGCGACGCCGTTGGTCAGAACCACTCTGATGTGTCTCTGTTGGTCAGGTGAGGCTTTAAAGATGTCGCTGCACTTGATTGGAGTGTCATGGAGGGCCTCCATCTTGGAAGCTGTCTCTAGCTGTCTCACCTCATGTTGGGTATTAACCTCTTCACTCTGTCCCTCTGTGATGTAGAGCTCAGTGTAGATCCTGTTGAGGAGGGTTCCACTTCCTGTTTCATCACTTCCTGTTTCAGTTCCTTCAGTCACATGTTCACATCTCTTCCTCAGACTGATCTTATGTTCATCTGAAGCCTCCTGCAGAACACTATCAGCTGAAAGAGAAGAAAATATTCTGGGTTTAAATTGAGAGCAAGACTCTTGATTAAATCAAAAAGTTCCTGTTTTCAGACATGAAGACATCAGCAGACAGTCTTACTTTGTACAGTGTTGGTCTGACTGACTAACACTGGACAGCAGGACAGCTGCTCCTCCACAGAAACACTTCCCTCTGTCTTCCTGAAGAGATAAAGGAAAATCCCTCAGATTAGAAATCACAGATCAGTCTGACAAAAGAGAAGACAGACTGTAAACATAAGTATGTCTTCTCCAAGCTCTGAATCTGGACTGAACTCCCAATCACTAACAGTTTGTTTTTGTCTGAGTCACAGTGGAGCAGTTTGCATCATTTCATTTTAGTGAACAAACTTATTTTAATGGGAAATTTTATTACACAAACAAAAAGGAGCACAAAACATGACCTCATTAGCAGCTATTAAAAACTTAAACCATACTGGACAAAGTACATGGCCACGCTTAGTACAATATACCCTCCTCCTTTTTCAACAACTGTGTTTGATAAAAAAGGTTTTATGAAGATAAAAACAATGTCAGAGTGAAGATTTTGGGACAGTTTCCATGAGATACTTCCAGCCCTCATCAATGGAGCCTTTTCCTTTGCAAAGATATAGAAGAAATCCTCACTTGTGATTAAAGCAGAACATAAATCCCTCATTTGTGTCATTTATCTATCTGTAAAATACTTGGTGCTCCTCATCCTGACATTCAGTGAAACTTGTGATTCTTGTCTTTTTAACAGATCATTTGATCATCTGCAGTAAAGACATTGGGACGACTTCTGCTCGTTTTCATTCATCAGTAATTCTTCCATCGCAGCAAAACACGTTGCATCAGCCATCAAACTCCTGAAGGTTTAACTGAGCAAACTAAACACTTTTAAGACTAAATTTCTCTAACAGACAAACAATGAATGAACTTGAAGTATCTCACTAGCCAACAATATTTAGGCTACACCCCATGATGCAACACTCCGGTGTACTCAAGAAGAATATCTGATGTTGACACATAATTGTCTCGTCCCTACGTATAATACAAGTCACAAAGTTTTAAAATGTAATTTACAGAAAAAGGATTTTGTCCTATATTTGGGCAACTACAGTCATATAATGGTAATGATTTAATTATATAAACTGAAGTTAGTATCAGTTCTCTTACTGTGTGTCTGAGGGTCCAGGTTCAGTACTGAA
Organism: Pagrus pagrus; assembly: GCF_965226575.1. Lineage (NCBI taxonomy): Eukaryota > Metazoa > Chordata > Actinopteri > Spariformes > Sparidae > Pagrus > Pagrus pagrus. Next base: position 1,845,707 of record NC_140207.1, read on the forward strand.
GTTTGGAGGAAAACCTTTGGACCAGTCACTCTTCATAGACAGGCAGCTGGAGACTGGAGACTCTTCTCTCCGTCTGTGGTACTGACTTCTGGAAACACCAACATGCTTGTATTTATTTCATGTCAATACACAAATTGCTGTTACTGACAGTTTGGTGATTAAAAACATGGCAGTCTTCTTACTGTGTGTCTGAGGGTCCAGGTTCATCACTGAAGTTCTGAGGTGGTTCTTTGGACGGGTCACTCTTCATAGACGGACAGCTGGAGACTGGAGACTCTGCTCCGTCCTCCTCTTCCTCCACACAATCACTCATCTTCTGCACCTCAGAAAGCACTGAGGTAAATATGTAGCACATGGAAGGAGAACAACATGAAGACAAGGAGGACAAACAGGTGAAACAAGATGCAGAGGAGGAGGGTGTAAAATGGAGATGGTGAAGCCTGCAGACTCATCACCCAATGTGATGCTAAACAAAAGTGACATTTACAAAGATCGGCCATGTCTCTGTCTAATTAAAGGGACGTCCCTCAGTGTGATGTCCTGCTCTGTCCACTCAAAGTCTCCACTTCCTGCCTGCAGACGTTATGTCTTTATTGTTGTCATGTACCTGGATCACTGCTCAGGTTTTTAGTGAGGTCACTTTGACAACAATTGTTTTGTCTACTTTAAATGTGTTGAATAGTCGTACAATAAATAACAGCTTTTAATACGTTTTAAATACAAACAAGTTTTATAACAACTCATGTTAAATTGGAAATGATGTAAATAAAATCTAATCAAATGATTGTTCTGGAATCTTTCACTTGAAATTTCTACAGAAAACATTTTGTGTCTTTGCAACTGGGTTTCATCTTTTAAATATCGGAGGTTAAATGTCTGAAAGAATCTAGTTCTTAGTGTTAAGTTATAACAAAATATGTTAATACTGAAACAGCAATCTGGATCCTTCTGACCAACAGGACAGTACAGGATCTACTTTGGCACAACACAATATCTTCAATGAGCGAACAGTGAAGTCCAAGTCCATAACACAGACTTTAATCGAGGCTTTATTAGTGAAAACTTTTACTGTTGAACTATTTTGTCAGGTGAAGCTGAAGTGGCAGACAAAATATTGACAATAAAATTCATAAAACAAAACTGCTGTCGTCTTCTGGACTTGAGTCAGTCTGAGAAATAAGCAACACAACACTGACTGAGCTCAGAGCACAAGAGTCACGAGAAAAGTCTGTTGAAGAGGCTCAACCCAGACTGAGGAAGGAGGAAGTAACACACACACACACACACACACACACACACACACACACACACACACACACACACACACACGCACACACACACACACACACACAGACACAGACACAGACACACGCACACGCACACAGTAAAAAACATCCTGCCTCTGCTCAGTTTTCTTTAAATATGAGCTTGTTGTCTCTTGTTCAATGTGAATGTTGTAGCCAATCCCACTGTACTCACAGATGAATCAGAGACTTTGACTGTAAAACAATAATGTAGAAATAAAACTCACCCTGCCTCAGACGTCTTTTCCTCCACCTGCTGCTCTGTTGACTCAAAATGGAGTCTGAACACTTTCACTTTCATGTCCCCGCCCTGTTCTCAGGTGTTGCTCCTCCTCTTGTCATTTAATGGAAATCACATGTGTACTTTTTTCTGTTCAGGTGTCTCCATGATGACCTCCCTCTGCTGGAACAGCTCAAACTAACAGATAAACCAAACACAGCAAACTGAGTTCAGATCACTGTCAGACAAACTTCAGCTCTGGAGCAAATGTAGTGGCGAGTAAAATATGTGAGTCTGTTGTGTGTTTAGTTGTGCAGCCTGCTGTGTATTTAAAGTGTGTTCACTGCAACAGTCACATCACCTTCATGTAAAAGGTAAAGTGGTGAATGTGCCGTCTGATATTATTTCTTAGATATAATCCTGATGGCTGCGCTGAAAAGTAGCAGAAGCATGCAGGAGAATCATGTTTCCCCTTAAATTCTGTGTAAATGTGTGAGTGCCACTATCACATGTGTCCGTGTCACAGGTTTGAGTCCAGCTCGTGTCCCTGTGTGACTGTGTGAAAAACACACTGTTGTGTTTGAGTCTCAGCTCATTGTTGATGCAGCAGCGCCGCCTGCTGTCCAAAGCAACAAACTAGCAGCTGAGGTCACGTCTGCTCTGTATCTGCTGTTGAATCTCCCATCAGACCTCCTTCATGTCCACTGCTGTGTGTCTTATTGTAGCTGTGACCAGGGAAGCTGGACGTTTCTACTCACTACAAAATAACTTCAAGCAAATAGTTTCTAACATCTGACAACATTTGAGAAGTTTGTGCAGACTCAGACTGTAACAGCGATACAGGACGTATATACAGGTCAGAGCAGCCGCAGCAGCTGCAGGCAGCAACAGCCAGGAGATGAAGAGGAGAGAAATTCACCAGACTCCCTTTGAAAACTGCTCAGTTTGGATCATTGATGAGTCTGAAGAAACTCTGACTGGGACGACTTCTTAAAGATTTGGGCCTTCTTGTAAATTTGGCACGTGGACGTGTTTCTTTGCATATAGTGAGATCCAGTCACACAGCACACGTTCATCACTCAGCTGATGGTTTTATAAGGCCTTGTTGAGGGCGTGCTGCAGGCCCCTCAGCACCCCCACTTCCTGTGTCCATGTGTTGGACAGTCTTACAGCAGACACACTCATGTTGCATGTACAGCTCACTGAGAGGAAGCTCACTCTGGCCAGTGCACATGGATTTCATCACACTTGTCTTGTGTCTGTGGATGAAACACAAACATGTCTTTATTTACTGTCCACGCTCAGGTTCAGGAGGAATCAGGTCCAAATATTTGTCTCATACAAATGTTTTTTAATCTTCAGTCTTTATTGTCACCGCTGGTCCGCAGACCGAGTCACACACACACATTTCATTAAAATCAACATGATGTGAAGAGAAACCTTCATGTTTTATCCATTAAGATGAAAATCACACAACCTACGCCGACGTCCCGCAGCACGTCACACTAACAGCTTCCTGATCATCGCTTCACTGCAAACACACAAACAGTTTCCATCGTCCACATTTAACGACTTTAATCCGACAGTGATGAAATCTCTCTGCGCTTCATTTTCAAGAGTTACCAAACATTTCATAACCCCCCGCTGCACTGTGACCTCTGACTCCGCCCCTCACAGGTGACCCCGAGCACAGAAACAAACAAACCTTCAGGTGTTTTCTAACAGTTTCTTCTCTTCGACTGTTCGCTACATACACATTGTTCCCTTCAACAGATCTGAGCAGAATAAATGACATCAGTGGTGAATCACAGAGAAAAGACGAGAGAAAAAACTCTTTAATAACTAATTTAATATTAATTATAAAAAATGAGAGCAGACTGATGCAACACAGATGAAGACAGTTCAGGATCAAATCTTTATATTATTTCAAACTAGTTTAATCTGTTTAATTATCGTTATTACTGTTGTTTTTCAGTGTTTTTGATGTATTTTGTGTTTTGTGCCTCATTATATGGAGGACTGATGCTGCCAAAACCAAACATAAATACAATATATCATAAATATCATGTCAACACATGAACCAGAATAATACTCAAAATAAATGTAGGTATTTACTGCAAGCGTTTACTTTTGTATGAATTCATTTACTTATTTACTTATTCATAATTTATTTTACATTTTTAAAGCAGCAGTAGACGAGTTATTATTTATTTCTTGGTGCATTTGACGGCATCATAATGTATTGAGACATTTACTTAATGCTTTATTTATCTGGGCAGTTTTAGTCCTCCATAATGTCGTCCTGAAACGTTTGATTGATTTATGCAGCACCTGAAATCTCTCCAGAGGTGAGTTGTTGCAAGAAGACCCATTAACCCTTTAATCTTAATTATTTTAACTCATTAATCTTTCCTCACCATCACATTGACCAGTGTTTAGTCTTCATCATCATTTAACCCTCATTTCCCCAAATTTAAGCCCGACTCTGGAGGCATCTTCAGAACCTCAACAACTAGAACTTTAATGAGAAGCGGTCCTGTGTGAGAGGCCGCTGGACTAAAAGACAAACATCAGTGAGGGCCCGTGTCAGCAGGAGGATCTGAAATGAGGCCTCAGCTTCAGAAAACCCTGCTGGTGCCTCTGAGCAGCTCAGGACGCTCCGACTTCAACATCCAACACGGTGAAACTCGTTCCTCCTGCAGCCAGGAGGAGGCGCTCCGTCCTGCCTGAGTAAAGGAGGCAGTCGGTGGGTGGGTCAGAGGGTGGTGGCGGGTCGGAGGGGGAGGCGCCGGGGTCCTCCTCCGTTTATCTCCTCTTTACAGCGTTTTCATCACGGTGGGAACGTGAAGAGAGAGCGAGCCGGGCGGCGTTAGTCGTCAGCGTCGGGTTCTAAAGGAGGATCGCCGTCCTCAGCGGCCACGGGGAACGTTTTCTTTCCTCGCTTCTGCACGTGATCCTCGTTCCTCTTCTCCAACGCCACGATCTGTCAGAGAGCACAGGGAGCGTTTAAAGGAACAGTTCACCCACAAATCAAAGTTTCTGCCAAGTTTCACACATTGAAAAAAAAAAAAGAAAATCTCCTGACATTTTTTAAAATTACTGTTTCACACAAAAGGGGAAAGAAAATTCTCCTACATCGTCAAGCTCAGTTTCACACTGAGAAAAAAAGTGAAAAAAAAGTTTTTCTCCTAAATTTCCTAAAATGTCTTTTTTGTGGAAAAAAATCTGGAAGAATTTTTTTTTAACAAGTTTCACACATTGAAGAAAATATATATTTTCTTCAATGTGTGAAACTTGTTGAATTTGTGTGTGTGTGTGTGTGTGTGTGTGTTACCTCAGCCATGAACTCGGCCTCCTCCTCGGCGCCGACTGGGATGTTCAGTCCGCTGACGGCATTGAAAAGCTCGTACACGCTCATCGCCTCGCTCACACCTCTCTTCTGGAAGAACTGCATCACACACACACACACACAGAGACACACACACACAGTTGGATTTTAATCAGCTGTCTCAAACCAACATGAAAACTTGACTGAAGAACTGGTTCTTAGTTTTCTAGTCTAGTTATGTTTTTGTGACATTGAGTGAAAAAAAATTAAAACCAAGAAATTATGAATTATTAAAAAAAAAAGCAAATTTTCCCCAGGAGATAATTTTATTTTTTCCAAGGAATTCTTATTTTTCTGTCAAACTGGGTGAAATAAAAAAAAAAGATCTTCCAGGAAAATGTTTTTTTTTTTTTAAAGAGTGAGAAAATGTTTTTTTGTTTCCAGGAGATCTTTTGTTCAGTGAATTTTATTCAGAAAAATTTGAAAAAATAAAACACTTTTCTCTGAACTTGAATTTTTCAATCTGAACTTGAGTTAACTAAATATGTTTTCTGACTTCTGTGAAGACTTTTAATGTTCCTGATGAATTAAAACAACTGTTCAAACATGATGTCCAGCCACAGAGACAGAAACTAAAACATGTTAAAATAAACCTGTTTCACTACAACTGTCACAGAAATCAGACTGAACTCGGTGTAAAAATGTTTAAAAGAAATAATCCACTCTTCTTTTGGATCTTTGTGAACGACCAGCGCCGCACAATGAGGATTAAATTAGCCGTTACCGTGGAAACGTTCCTGCAGTCTCTGAAGAGGAACTCCAGGCCGTGAGGATGGGTCGGCTCGATGGACTGACTGACATCTATCAGCCACACCTACACACACACACACACACACACACACACACACACACACACACACACACACACACACACACACACACACACACATTAGAGCAGCACTGACTCATGACAGAGGGAGAGTATTGACGAGTTAACCCTTTAAACCCAGAACAGTTACAGCACGACGACGGCTGGAACAAAGTCTGAAAACCTTGAAATCAGTTCACATCTTTGCACTTCCTGTCCCCTCGTCTCTGTCTTCAGTTTTTGAGTTGGTTTTGGGTTAAAAGCCTGAAATAAGTTCTGAAACCAGCCGTCATGTTTACATGTTTTGTTCTCCAATATAAAAACACATCATCAAACCTCCCACAGTTTAATTATAAATTGCTTAACGTGTCTTAAAGGATAAGTACCGTTTTTTACAACCTGGACCTTATTTCTGGCAAAAGATATGGTCATTTACTCACCCAGATAACTTTGGTGTCATTCGGCGTCGTTCGGACGAAATTAGATCCAGTGTAGCGGCGATATATCCATATAATGGGAGTAACGGGGCATCGACACACAGCCTCTATATAACGCATTATCTGCCACGAAACTAGTTCATTTCATCAATATTTTGTTATGAAATGCTAGCGCTATTAGCCTCTGAGTCCGGGCTCGTCTATTGTCAACATCCGGGGTCTGTAGGCTGATCTACTACCTCTGACCTGGAAGATGTCGTCTCTGAGCTGCGCGCGCACCCGCGACAGCGCGCCTTGTTTACCTGTAGCTGCTGCTGCTAGTTTGACCCCGGATGTTGATAACGGACGAGCCCGGACTCAGAGGCTAATAGCGCTAGCATATCGTAACAAAATATTGATGAAATTAACTAGTTTCGTGGCAGATAATGCGTTATATAGAGGCTGTGTGTCGCTGCCCCGTCTCTCCCATTATATGGATATATCGCCGCTACACTGGATCTAATTTCGTCCGAACGACGCCGAATGACACCAAAGTTATCTGGGTGAGTAAATGACCATATCTTTTGCCAGAAATAAGGTCCAGGTTGTAAAAAACGGTACTTATCCTTTAACACGGCGGCTGCTAACAAGCGTCTAAATGAGACTGCAGAGTTTTTTTTTTTCATTTGAGAAATGAAGTGAATTTTTATTTTATTATTTATTTATTTATTTGACATTTTTTCTCTCAGAAAACTTGAAACAAAATGAATCAATTTTTTTTTGTTAAAGTTAAAAAAGTGAAAAATGTTTTCAGGACATTTTTCTTTATTTGTGAAAAAAAAAAATCACCCGCCAAATTCTGTTTTTTGGTTTCACACAAAATATAAATCTAAAGATTTTCCTGGCAAAATGTTTTTCCCCACCAGACCTCAGGTCCACATGCTATCAGACCTGTTCAACTGGCAGCAGTTTAACAACCTCATTAAAGACCTTCAGGAGCAAAAACACAAAGAAAGAAAGAAACGAAGAAAAGAGCACAGATACCAGGAGGAAAAGAAGAATCAGGGTGAAATATGGAAGGAAAAGCAGGAGAGAGAACAGCTGGAAGGGAAGAGAAAAACAAGGAAGAGTTTCAGAAGGATCGGACGGAGGAGGCAGAAACAGGGAGAAACTGAAGGAAACCAGCCTCACCAGGGAGATCTGGTTAAAACACACGTACCTTCCCTTCGTGCCACAACATGTTGTATTCACTGAGATCAGCATGAACCAGGTTACACTCCTGATACAAGAGCTGCATCAGCTGCAGACAGACAGATTAAAGGGGATACGATGTTTACTACTTGTACTGTAGCATCACTACACATCGTGAGTACGCAGAGTCGTACTTGCAGTCCCGTGTACGTACATGAAGGACCTGGTAGAAGGCGTTCTTCATGTCCTCGGAGCTCAACACCACGTCTTTCAGTTTGGGAGCCGGAACGTGGTCTTTACCGATGAACGACATCACCAGGATGTGTTTCTTAAGCAGCACCACCTCCGGACAGGGAATCTCCGCCTTCTTCATCCTGAACACACACACACACACACACACACACACACATCAGATTTCAGTATCATTAACATGATGGTATATTTATAATAACTACAGAGTTTAGAGCTGGCAGCAGCAGAAGAAACAGTGTGAGGAGTGTAGCAGTAGCAGTAGCTCAGGATGAACTTTGCATCATAGCTATAGTTATACGTTTTTATTCCACAGGATGTTTAAAAAGCTTTAAAAAAGTAGAACCAGCATGTGTGAGACCAGCAGCACCAGTAGGCGGAGGTGTGTGTTCACCTGGCCAGGTTGTGCATCTCCTTCTCGGCCCACAGCCTGATGACCTTCCGTGGGTTCAGCTTGCTGAAGCGCTCCTTGAAGCGATAGTCGTCTTTGATGTAGCGGTCTCTGTTCTTGAACTCGTTGAGCGTCGTCTTGAACACTTTCAGCACCACTTCATCTGGAACAGGCTGCTCCTCCAGGCTGAGGCACACACACACACACACGCACACACACGCACACACACACACACACACACACACAGTTTGCTTTCAGCTGGTAGATTTTCCCTGAGGACCTTTTTCGAGGTATTTTCTTGTCAGACATGTTTCTGACCTCCTGCTGATCCACTCACCTCCCTCCGTCTGCGTGGAAGACGACGGACTCTTTTCCTGTGCTGATGCAGCCGTTAATGTTCTCCAACACACCGGCGTTCACCATCTTATACATCAGCAGACGAGTGCGAGGGTCCACTGCTTGTTCCTGAGCAGAAAGAAAGAGAGTTGGAGCGTGAGGCAGCAGATGAACTCCTCATTTCATCTACGTTGTGTGCGAGTGCTGTATATTACGTACAGCGGTGGAGTGCTCCTTCTTCTCGTGCAGTCGGGCGCTGCGTCTCTGCTCGCTGTAGCAGTGCTGCTTCAGAGAGTTAAACACCTGATTGGACAACTTCAGGTCCATCCCCAGCCCATCACCGACATGGACCTCTGGAGCAAACTGAGGAGGAGAGGAATCAATATGTTTTAGGAGACAAAAAACAAATGCTCAGTCAGTATCAGAGGGCGCGAGGCCGTCTTACGTTGTCCATGCGCGCCGTGTTCTTGCGGCCGCAGGTCACCTCGTCATGTTTGGTGGTGATGTTCTTGCCTTTCCCCGTGAAGCCTCTCCTGGGTGTCGTCTGGGGCTTATCTGATGGATCAATCACACACAGATTTACAGTTTGTGTCATCATCACCTCATGGACACGAGCTGTGAGTCTGTTTGAGCTGGATTTAAACTTAAAGCGATCACAGAGGCTGTTCAGACGGGTGAATACATCTGAGATCCGATCACTCAGGATGGATGCTAAAACCACATGTGCATTTTAAAACATGAAGTTGTTACTCAGGGCTGTATGTTACTGTGTTACTGCATTCCTGTTATTTTGTCCAACCACTGTAGGCATGTTACCTGCTCTGTAGGGGTCGTGTCTTGTGTCCTGCCAGTCCACCTCGTCCTCGGAGCTGTCGCTGTCTTCATACGGATGGACCATCCGGTAGTTCTCAAAGGAGATGGACACTGAACACAAACATCAGAACAGAACCTCACACGTTATTCTTCCTCTTCCTAATATTTATTTTGATCTGTTGTGCTCATCGAATCTTGTATTTTGCTCTTTATTGTATTGTGGCCGTACCTTTACTCTCGCCGTTGAACTTCTTCTCCTCCCGGCGGAGCTGATCATCGAACTCGCGGTCGAACTGCATCTGCAGCATCTTGGCGAGCATCAGGTCACTGGTCGTATCAGAAGCCTCGTCTGACAACAAGAGATCTGCTGCAGGGCTGAAGGACGGAGAGGAAAAATCACTTTTCATTATCATTATCGCTCTTCCCCCGGGCTGCTGTTTCTCTCAGTCATGTCGTTTTTATACACAGTTTCCGTAGCTTAGCTTCCTTGGCTAGTCGGCCAACATTGTTTTATCCGACCTAATCTACAGAGCTGGTAGAAAGTTGCAGAATAAAATCTGTTCATACATTTAAATGATAAGAGAATATATAAATAAAACTGACTCTCCTTTGCTTAAAAACATTTGTATGAAATGTGTCAGCTAACAGAATAACGGTGTTGGTACCACGTGGTATGTTTAATCAGCATCAACAGTCTTCGTAGTTTCCCAAAAGAAGTCTGTTATTCAGAAGACCCGAGTACAAAAACAAAATGGTGAAGTGAAGCATCAGTGTTACACTTGAACCTTACTCAGTGAGCGCAGGGAAGGCGTTGTTCTCCTCGTCCAGCTGTGTGGCCAGCTGCTCGCTCATCACATCAGCCAGAGAGCAGGCCGGAGCCGCCGGGGCCGCCGAACCCCACGGGCTCTGGAGGAAAACACACATCCACCTCGTGAAACACCTTTAACTCTGAACACACAGCTCACTGCTGAAAAACATCCACGGTTCTTAAGTTTCACACGCTGATAACTGAGTCTGTGAACCCTGCGACACTGCGGCCGTTTAGTATCAGTAAAGTTATTAATGAATGTAACTGCAGATTATTTTCCTGGTTAGTTGCAGGTTGTGTTTTGATCTGAAGTGAACTGGAAAAAATATTGAACAATGTCTTCTTCCTGAAGCCTTATGTGACAGTTTCTGATGTGTCAAACCTACAAACTCAAATATTCAGTTTACTGTCACATAAAACTAACTGAAATAAATGCTGCTATCAACTTAACAATATGAGGGAAAGTTGAGTCTTTGAAAAACGTCCAGGAAAGTCAGAATATCTTTGCCTTTCTGTTGTCCTCCTTCTGCTTTAATGACAGCATGCACACTCGAGCTGCATGTACTCCACAAGTAAGTGTAAAACCTGCTGACTCATGTTGTCCCAGCGTGATTTCACGTTCAAATAAGTTGTGGAGTGTTGAGAAATATTGTGTTCATGTTTCTGCATTTAAACATCATATGGATCGCTGTGTTTTATGTTTATATGTAGTCAAATTTGATAAAAATGTTAATGACATATTTCAATGCTTTAATCTTTTTTTTATTGACTTTTGAAGATACTCTGAGAAAAACCATCACAATAACCAATAATACCAATGTACTGAAGAAACATTGTATTTTGATTGTAGACAATGACTTCCTACTCTAAAAAAAAAATATGTACGGAGTTAAAATAAGTTGTAGAGTGTTTATAACTATTGTCTTCATGTTTCTAGGTTTATATCTACTTAATTACAATCTACACTGTTATTAAACTATAAACTGAGTCATAACTGACCAGAGACAATAAAAGAAGTGACTCAGAGGAGACACTCAGACATGTCCTGACATGCCTGTAGGGTCACGCCCACAACTACATTATTCATAATTACTATATTTATATATTTGTTTAAACTGAGGATGTTTACATCGAGACACTTAACAACAATATGATGGTCTGAAAATAAGATTCATGTCACAGCATGGCAAAAAGACAACCTTAAACCTGCTGAAGACAGTCAGTTGACCTATTTCTGTACGAGACACTGAATTGTATATCTTGCTAACTGTTAGCTGCTAACTGTTAGCTGCTAGCTGTGCTATTTGTTTCCAGAGAGAATATTTAGTTTTGAATAAAAACAACTATTAAGAGCACTTTGAGATTTAGACATGAGGGGTTTAATTTAAGGTCAGTAGCACTGTGGTCATCATTCTCGTGTCTGAGACAGATAAAGAGTTGATTTGAATGTGTAACTTGTGCCAAAGTATCTCCAATCATGGCACCCAGCTGCTGAGGATGTGTCCGCTCACAGCGAGCTACATTCAGCCTTTTAAGGAGCAGACTGTCAGAGGCCATGTTGGATCAGAAGGCTAACAGAAGCTAACAGAAGCTAGCTAACTGGTTTGACTTCGTGAAGTCGAACAACACACATAAATACGTGACACACCAGGAGAAGACGACCAGCCAGGAGACATATTTACCTTTGGTGTTACTGCTGTGCCTCCTGTTTGATCCATGATTACAAAAACGATTAATCGATTGTTTCCTTGGAGAGTGAATGGTGGCTAGCCGCTGAGCTAACGTTAGCGCGCTGCGGGGGCAGATCTGGCGACAGAAACGTCCTAAAAACGAGACCAACAACAAAGTCTCGCGATGTGACACGTACAGAAAAGTGTTGTATAAACTTCAGAGGGTACAAAAAGATGATTAACGGGTCAGTGACGAAGGTTTTTAAGTAACGGAGAGGATAAACGAGGTAGAGACGCTCTCACTGAGGTGTTTCACAGCCGAGTGGACTTTAGCACAACAGGAACTGCGTCACAGAGGCTACATTACGCCTTCACAATAAAAGCCCTCCCGAGGTCTTTTATTTTGTTGAGCGTTATCGCCAGAGCTGAAGTGAATAATCTATTAGTTTTTTCTTCTTCAGTTTTAATCATTAATTTATTATATATATATTTAAAGAAAATTGACAACCATTCTCCAAATTCAGCTCCTCCAATGTGAGAATTTGCTGCGTTTCTCTGTTTCCTATAAAAACTGTAAATATGTTTGGATTAAAATCTTAAACTTTAAATAAAATCCTCACAACTTCCTGTCAATTTTGGAGGAAATTATTAAATTGATTAGTCATGAGAATAATAAAGACATTAATCAATAATGATTGATCAAGCTAATGAAGTTTTAATTAGTTTGTCCTTTAAGGCACAAAGAGAGCACTTATACAAAATAAAACCACTAATAAAACCTGCATTTATAAAAATTGTGGATTATTATTATTATGATAATGCTTGTGCTTCTGGACTTAATCTACAGGAGTTTGAATATTTATTTTTCTCGCATTAATTTTTTAAAATTCAAAATCAAACTAATAAAGTAAAAACAAAAACAACAGTGTCATTGAGAAATGTTCTTATTATTACTATCATTAATATTCTTCTCAGATACTGTTGTTAGGTTCAGTAATGTTAATAATAATAAACACTTAATATATATAAGATAAAAATTAATAGACTGGGGTTATGAAATATTAAAGTTCCTGTCAGGTGACAACAGAAAAAGAAACAGACAACTACACATATTAGAAAGGAGGTTACAATAAATAAATAAATAAATAAATAAATGATAAAGAATAAATCTGATGTAAAAATGTAATTAAAAATACTGCATCATAGATTTTATTTTGTGTCGACTTCCTGTCGCCTTTTATGTATATATGCGTGCGCTCGTGTGCGCGCACCAGCCCAGTGCGTGTGCACGTACAACCTACAATCTGTCCAGGTTGACTCGTGAACGCGCATGGCCGTCAGCTGCTGTCACAGCGTCCAGGTGCGTGAAGTCAGACCGGGTTAGCGAGAGCGAGGCCGGAAACCGACAGAGTGGGCCTTCAAAATTAAAGCATGGAGTTTGTCACTAACAAACGAGTTGTTGAGGTGACCTGGATGCACCGAGGATGTTGTACTGTATATGTTGAGTAACGATATTGAATCTAGTATAAAATCAGTCTGGTAAAATAAGTTTTGATAATTATTCTCATGAAGTCGGATGCACAGCCACCTGAGCAGTGTTTTATGTTTTATAGGCAGTCGTCTAAATCACTGTCTGTGTTTGTCAGTCAGACATTAGACTTTGAAATATTATAACAGTTTTCTAACAGTTTAAAGGCTTATTGACTGAAAGAAAACAATATAACTGATGTCACTGCTCTTCTACACAGAGCTGTGCTCAAGTGAGACTGAGTTATTTTTAATGATCCAGTGGTAATTAGACAAGTATCCATACACTATTACATTATTATGTTGATTAAAAGATAAACAACAAACTAATTTTCAAAAAAAAGAAAAGAAAAAAGAAAGCAAATGAAAGTTTTTTCTGTGTTTTTTCATTTGTGTATGTGGTGAATGTACCATGTGAATAAGCTAAGGTAAGCTAAGCTAAGCTAAGATGTACCTTTATTGATCCCCCATAGGAGAAATGTGACTCAGCATCACATGAGAACAAACAGTGTATAAACAATCACAAGTAGAATAGAATAAAAAAATAAAAAATAAAAGCCTTTTTGCACAATAAACAAAATTTCAGTGATGTGTAGGTTATTTCCAGTCAGATTAAATTATTTATTTTGGTTCAGAGAAAAAAACCTGAATTGAAAAGAAAAAAAAAAAAGTATTTAATTTTGAAAGTGGTGACCGGAAGTGGCGCTGCTTATTCTGAAAAGCTGACGCTCCCGGAGCATCCTGACGTCTTCTCGGAGCACAAAGTGAAAACGCATCTCAGTGTGATGCTCCGTCCTCTCACGCTACGATGCCCGCACGGACCCGCAAGGACGCACTTTAATCTCCTCTGACGCCTTCAGGGACTCTCGCTCTGTATCCATCTGCCCTCCGTCTCATCTTTCATTTGGACCGAAACCTCTTTTGTCCGCGGGATACCGATGGCCACCACCGCCACCGTCCCCAGCATCAGCAGCAGCAGCAGCACCGGAGGGCCGTCGGGCCAGCCAGGACGGCCGGGATTCAACCAGCACACCTAGCAGGTCGCTTCTCCGTGAGTATTTCATCACGTCCCTCTGTGAGAGACACGAAGAAGAAGCTGATCACACAGACACGAGCTCACTTGTGGAGGATGCTCTCACATTTTACCATTTGGTGAGGATGCACGCGCGCACACACACACACGCACACACACACACACACACACACACACACACACACGCACACACACACAGGGTCACTTCTATCATTAATCGCTGCTCGTCTCCATCGATCAGCTCAGATGTGCTCATTGTCTCGGTGTTGGACTCTGGTGTAAATGTAGCACTGAGCCCAGTGGGACCTTTGAGTGTCTGTTGTCTCACGGTGCTGTGTCAGTGGACGGGACACATCTGACACAGTTAATGTGAGCGGCAGATGGGGACGAGCGGGGGGCCCGGGGGTGTGTGGAGGCTGGGCAGGAGGTCATCTGAAGCACCGACCCCCAGATGGAGATAAAACACAGATCAGGCTTTATTGATCCCAAGGATTGAGACTGGACCGCAGCTCAAAACCAACCAATCGCCACAATAAATTAACTTTACTTCTATTGCAACCTTCAAGTTCTTTAGGTGAGGTTACAGACACACAAACACTTGGTTAGGGTTTAGAAAAGATCCTGTTTTGGCCTAAAATACCTGTTCTGGTCCCCTCAAACATTGGCTGCAGTGTCCAGACTTTATATCAGAAATATCTGTTTTTGTTGCACCAAACACGGCGAGAGATGTCCTGAGTTCTTGTCCCGACATCTCGTTAAAACATATTGTTTTTTGTCGTCTCAAACGTGACATGAGATGTCTGAAGTTCTTGTCAAAATTATTCAGTTATTGTCGCCACAAACACGGCTGGAAGTGTCCGAACCTCTCATCATCGTCAACATGTTTTTTGCCATCTCAAACGTGGCTGCAGATGTTCCAACATCTGGGTCAATGAAACTAGATTTTGTGCCACGAGCACGGCTGGAGACGTCCCCTCATCAAATATATTTTATTGTTGCGTCAAACACGACTTTTTGTTCTTTTAAAGGAAAAAAAAACAATAAATGTTTGAAACTAGACTTCCACCGAGGCCCAATAGTTACCAGCCACCAGCTTCATGCACTCCCGGAGAAATTTAAAAAACTGTTGGATAAAGTGAGAAAAATCCCTGCAGTCCCTGCACAGTCAACATGGTCTATTCTGGGCCGAGACCGTCCTCCATCCAACCAACAAACATTTCCTGTTCTCTAAACGTTTGTCTCTTCTCTCTCCTGCAGGTTGAGGACGCCCCGATCAGACCCAGTTGCCTTTACTGACCTTTGACCTTTCTCCGACAACCCAACTGAGGTCACGACCTCAGTGCAGAACAGCAGGACTCGTCACCAATCGTCCATCTACAAACTTCTCGTCATGACGCAGCGGAGAGTCGACGAGGTCTGATAAAACCTGAAACCTGAAAGATGACAGAGAGCAGGAGGAGGAGGGAGCTGTGAGACGCCGAACGGGAAGAAACTCGGGACAAAAAGGATGTGAAGCCAGCGCAGAACTGTCTGAACGTCAAACCAAAACCTGAAATCGAGTCAGCGTTTCACTCCAGCATCAACAACCAAAAACCTTCAGCTTCCTACGAACCAACGATGTAGAAGACGAGCGCAGAGACGATTGTTGACAGACGAGCACGATTGTCTCCTACTGGCGACTCTGATTGAAACACTGTCCCACATGCTGTTTTTATAAATATGGAATTTAAAATAAAAAACACAGACAGCAAATAAGATTGTGTTACAGATAAAAGGGCAAAGACTCCATTTACTTCTTCAACAACCAAATTCACAACTGAGCCACAGAAGATTGTACATCTGAACCAAACTGTGGAGAAAGTTGGAACAGAACTCTGAAACTTGAGACATCACAGGTGGAAAGAACGGATCCGTCTGTTGATCTAAAGGACTTCAGTTTGTGCAGAAACACATTTGTAGGAACCAAACCGGAGTGAGTCACCATGATGACGCATCTACACGCCGGTCTGAGCTCAGAGACGACGGAGAAGGCTCGTCTAGAGCTGAACGAGAACCCGGACACTCTGCATCAGGACATCCAGCAGGTATATCCACCATGCTTAGCTAACGTTAGCTTGTTCATGGCAGTCAGCTCAAATGATGACAGGTTTTTAAAGTACTAGACTGCTGCTGTTCTGGTATCTTCACAAACCATCAGTGTGTTATGCTGCGTTCAAGTTTGACTGTGTGAGCACCAAGCATCGACGTTATAAACACAGAGTCCACCTCGCTCTGTCGGCTCAGAACATGGTCCGTCTGTTGAGTGCAACAGCTTGATCTGAGATGTTGTGGTGGAAATGGGTCTCCGTAAAGACGTGGTGGAGATGGGTCTCTTTAAAGATGGGGTGGAGATGGGTCTCTTTAAAGACGTGGTGGAGACAGGTCTCTGTAAGGATGTGGTTGAGACGTGTGTCTGTAAAGATGTGGTGGAGACAGGTCTGTGTAAAGATGTGGTGGAGACAGGTCTGTGTAAAGATGTGGTGGAGACAGGTCTCTGTAAAGATGTGGTGGAGACAGGTCTCTGTAAAGACGTGGTGGAGACAGGTCTTTGTAAAGATGTGGTGAAGACAGATCTCTGTAAAGATGTGGTGGAGACAGATCTGTGTAACGATGTGGTGGAGACAGGTCTGTGTAAAGATGTGGTGGAGACAGGTCTTTGTAAAGATGTGGTGGAGACAGGTCTTTGTAAAGATGTGGTGGAGACAGGTCTCTGTAAAGACGTGGTGGAGACGGGTCTCTGTAAGGATGTGGTTGAGACGGGTGTCTGTAAAGAAGTGGTGGAGACAGGTCTCTGTAAAGATGTGGTGGAGACGGGTCTCTGTAAAGATGTGGTGGAGACGGGTCTCTTAAAAGACATGGTGGAGACAGGTCTCTGTAAAGATGTGGTGGAGACAGGTCTGTGTAAAGATGTGGTGAAGACAGATCTCTGTAGAGATGTGGTGGAGACAGGTCTCTGTAAAGATGTGGTGGAGACAGGTTTCGAGTCCGACCTGTGGCCATTTGCTGCATGTCTTCCCCACACTCAGTCATCTCTCAGCTGTCCTATCAAATAAAGCCATGCAAGGAAAAACCTGCTGTTGAACCAAACAAGAAACAAACGAACACAATTAACCGATGCCTCGTGTTTCCGTCTCTGGAGGTGCGGGACATGATCGTGACGCGGCCGGACATCGGGTTCCTGCGGACGGACGACGACTTCATCCTGCGTTTCCTGAGAGCCAGGAAGTTTGACCAGGTGGAGACCTTCAGACTGCTGGCCCAGTACTTCCAGTTCAGACAGCAGAACCTGGACATGTTCCAGAGCTTCAAGGTCCGTTACCACACTGAACAGGACGCTGCTCACTGAGGCGCTGGTTTCAAACACACATCATTCTTCTTCTTCTGTGTCAGGTGGACGACCCGGGTATCAAGCGGGCACTGATGGATGGTTTCCCGGGTGTACTGGAGACTCCAGACCAACATGGCCGAAAAATCCTCATCCTGTTCGCCTCCAACTGGGACCAGAGCAGGTAACACACACACACACACACACACACACACACACACACGCACACGCACACACACACACACACACGTCTCTGTATTGATTGTCTAATGGGTCATTTCTGTACTAAAAATACACCAGAACACACACAGCCAGTTGTAGTTAAGACTTACAGCGTGAAGGACCGTCACACTCCCTTTAACTATTGATTAACTGTTGATATACACACACACACACACACACACACACACACACACACACACACCCTATCTCCAGTTTCTATCAGTAGTGGTCGATGGTGTTTTTGTAAACAGACAACCATTTCAACACTTACCTCCGTCCCAACGAGGACCAGGACACACTCCAGTGAGACGCCTCAGTGCGGCTACAGCAGTGTGTGTGTGTGTGGTGTGTTGGGGTTGTGTGTAATCTCGTCCTCCTTCTCCTCCATCAGGAACTCGTTCACCGACATCCTGCGGGCGATCCTGCTGTCTCTGGAGGTTTTGATAGAGAACCCGGAGCTCCAGATCAACGGGTTCATCCTCATCATCGACTGGAGCAACTTCTCCTTCAAACAGGCCTCCAAGCTCACCCCCAACATCCTGAAGCTGGCCATCGAAGGCCTCCAGGTGAGACACAGTGAACACTGAGCTCCTGTAGCTGCACAGCTCCTCAGGACTGATCCGTTAATCCTTTCCTTGTCTCCTCTCCTCGTCTCCTCAGGACAGTTTTCCCGCTCGGTTCGGAGGAATCCATTTTGTGAATCAGCCGTGGTACATTCACGCCATGTACACCATCATCAAACCTTTCCTCAAAGACAAGACCAGGAAACGGGTGAACACGTCACTTCTTTCTTTATTTTCTTCCTCCTCTCCTTCTCTGGGCTCCTCTCCTGCCTCCTTTCACCTCACCTCTCCTCCTTTATCTCCTCTTTTTCTTCCTGCTTCTGCCTCTCGTCTCCTTTCATTGTCACCTTTTCTCCTCTTAGGTTTCTCCTTCGTCGCTCATCTTCTCTTTTGATCATTAACACCCTCCTCTTCTCTGTTCCTCCCTTGTTTTCCCTCTCATCTTCTCTTTGTTTCCTCTTCTCTCCTCTTTTCTTCTGTTTCTTTATTCCTTCCCTTGTTTCCTTTGCTTTCTTTTTCATCTCCTCTCCAACTTTCTCTCCTCGTTTCCTCTACTCTCCTCCTTCCCCCTCTCCTTGTCCTGTCTCCTTATGTCCTCTCCTGTCATCCCATCTCCTTGTGTCCCTTTTTCTCTCCTCTCCTGTCCTCATCTCTCCTCTCCTTTACCTCTCTTCATCTCCTCTCGTCTCCTTCTCTCACCTCTTCTCCTCGTCTCCTCGTTTCCTCCTCTCCCTCTTCCTCTCCTCCTCTCCTCTCATCTCCTCCCCTCTCATCTCCTCTCCTCGTCTCCTTCTCTCACCTCTTCTCCTCGTCTCCTCGTTTCCTCCTCTCCCTCTTCCTCTCCTCCTTTCCTTTTCATCTCCTCCTCTCCTCCTCTCATCTCCTCTCCTCGTCTCCTCCTCAGATCTTCCTCCACGGTAACAACCTGAACTCGCTCCACCAGCTCATCCAGCCCGAGTGTTTGCCGTCAGAGTTCGGCGGGACGCTGCCGCCGTACGATATGGGCATCTGGGCCCGAACGCTGCTGGGCCCCGACTACAACGACGAGACGGAGTACACGCTGACCTACGACGCCCTGCACGTCCGCGAGAACTGTGGAGGAGGAGGAGGAGGAGACAAGGACATGATGAAGAGGTGAGGAGGAAGGGTTTCCTCGTTTCCTCTCCTGTTTTATTTCCTTTCCTAGATCCTTGTTTTTACAGAGTTTCAGTTCCAACGTTTAATAAATACTGAACCAAACTGAAACTGTCTTTGGTGTGTGTGTGTGTGTGTGTGTGTGTGTGTGTGTTTCAGGTCTCAGTCGGCGGTGGAACCAGGAACTCTCCGACAAACAGACAGAGACACCAGCACACCACTACTGGCCCTGGACTGAACACACACACACACACACACACACACACACACACACACACACACACACACACACACACAGTGTACCCATAGACGGTAACACACTCACTGTAGAGCCATCACACACACTGTATTTACACACATGTACAGACTTAAAACACACGTTTAGAGACACAAATACATCACAGCATCGCATCACACACACACGCACACACACTCACACACACCAGCAGCTGTGTATTAAGCTGGTGGATTTGAACTTGCGTCCTCTCGTCTTGTTGACCTGAACTTTGACAGCGACTGAACTTCCTGAACGACACACACACACACACACACACACACACACACACACACACACACACACACACACACACAGTCTGTCCTGTCTCTGAGCCGTCTAATGCCTCCCAGCTGAGCCTCCCTCCAGCCAGCGGCCCGTCCTGCTGTCCCGGTCCACGACGACACGCTCCGAGGTGTTTGTGTTTGTGCTGCACGGCCGCGTGCTTCGAGTTCTTGTTGATTCTGTCGAGCAGGAATGTAACACCGTGATCACATTTAATCCGTGATGCCGTTCTGTTTCTGTGGGTCAGAACACGATGTGAGGATGTGCTGAAACTTTATTTAAACCTCAGAGAGCGACAGACTAACGCCGGGTCACGTCACTGAAGAAAGCTGACGCGTACAATCAGAACTAAGGAACATGTAGAGCGGGCTGCACCAGCAAGGATCCATCTGAACATCTCTTAACTTAAATCATGTTTATTTACTTTCAGTTTAAAATGATGAAACCAGATTTAAAGATATTTAAAGATGAGACCTTCACCTGCGTGTTTACATCATCAGGTAAGGGTGCGTTTCATTTGGTCACCTGTCGCTACAACTTGAGAAGAGAGTCAGAGCGAGGAAGGAGGTGTTTGTCAAAATGTGACAGAACATGAATTAGAGACAACATTGATAAACAATAAATTGCTGTAAAGCACCAAAAATGAACTTAATTAAGAAATGTTCCACTTTTCTCAGTTTGATCTCCTGTAAACTGAATGTTTGTTGACATTTGAAGACTTTAAAATCTAAATATTATTTCCAAATTAAACGCTGAATGCTGCGTTTTTAGTGGAAAAACGTTTAATGGTTGAAACGAGGTGATTATGATGTTTACTGCTTGTTTCTGCTTCCCTCAAGCGGCTGGAAATCTATGAATGCAGCTTTAAAATACAGTTTCACATTATCTTGTTTAATTCAGGTTTAAATTAGAGGTACAGCTGACGAGCTGTGATTTAATTAAAAGGTCAGAGATGATCCTTGTTGGTGAAACTCAGCCGTGAATGTTTGAAGAACTTTTTTAAAGCTGTGAATCTAAAAAATGGAAATCCAAACTTTCAGGTAGCTGACGCGGCGGTTCATCAGGACTCTGAGGTCTTTATCTCGTCGCTGGAGAATTTAAATTACTGAATCAAAACACTTTAACTTAATTCACCCGAATGTCCCGAAATTCAACAAATCACTTGTCAAACGAACGGAGAAAGGACGCGTGAAGAAACTTCACTTCGGTAGAATAATTTCACCTTTTTTCTTTCATGTGAAACAAAAAAAAAAAAATCACGTCAAGTTAGACCAACTCTGCACAAGCATTTAAAAATAAAAGCACCAGGCAAAATGGCCAGATATTATAACCGGCTCACGTGCATGAAGATGTTTAAGAGCTGTTCTACCAGAGTGACACGTTTCTGAAGACGTGTGGTGCTGTGAAGAGACCGCAGGATGCCAAATGATCACCTTTAACCTCGACAGTGAAGGCAAAGATTGTTTTTATTGAATTTAACTTATTTGAAGATTGTATAATATTGTTACAAGTATTATTACACTGCAAAAAACTGTAACACTTGGCCAGTTTTATCCTGAGATATTTAAAGTGGAGTTATCTTCAGTTTCTGCATCGAGGTGGACTTTTTCATTTCTGTCTGAAATCAACGGAGGCGACTGGTCGGACATTATGTCTGTGAGGAGAGCAAGAACACGTGCAGGCCGATAATTCTCACTTCACATATCTTGATATAATGTGGATTATTTGTAATATATAGAAGCCAAGTCTGTCATGATCTTTTGCAGTGTGTTTGACTCATCATCAGGGCTACACTGAGCAGTGATCTGATCTCCACGCGACTGTAATGTAATGTATTTCCTTTCAATGAATGTATAGAAGTAAACATTTACACCAACGTGAGCCCGTTGTTTCATTCCACTGCTGGGATTTTATTTTGAAGGGAAACATTGAAGGAACAGTTGAAATAACAATAATAAACTTTATATAGAGAGATGGCTGTTGCTATGGCGACGGCAGCACATGAATATCCTGATGTCGACCGCGGTGAAGTTAGTTTCATGTTGGATATTCGACAGTTCGTCAGTTTGAGCTGATGTTGGCGGTACGAGGACGTTAGCTCACCTCTGAACCACAGGTGTGTTCAGCAGCTTCATGCTGTCTCACACTTATTAGTGAAAATTGTAGCAAAAAATGTTAATCGGTTTCAAATAATTCACCTTTTTTGTTGCTAATGTGTGATTAATGGATTTTACTGAAATGTCTTCCTGCACTGATTCAATTTTGGTGATTCTTTTTTTATTATTAATATTTTTTTCCTGACATGGAAGCTACTGAAATAAATAAGTTTTTTCATTTCAAATAGTATTTTATTTCATTTTCTATGTAATAATGTGAACATTTTTGTTATAAAAAAAAAAGAAGCACTCAAATCCAATATAAAAAGAGTCTAGGACGACATGTCAGCTTTGATTTTGACTCAATGGGTTCATAAAATATATATATTAAAAAATAAAAATAAAATGATTAATATAAAATAGAAGAAGCAAAAAAAAAAAAGGTGTGTCTCGTTCAACCAGTACAGGAAAACATCTTGGAGAGGAGGAGAAAGGAAAGAAGAGAGGAGAGGAGACAAGGAAAGGAAATGAAAAAAAGATAGGAAAGGAAACAGGAGACAAACAGGACAGGAGGAGCAAAGGGGAGAAGGGAAGAAACAGAAAATAAGTAAATGCAAGGAAGCAAAGAGAGGAGAGGAGGAGAAGTAAGGAAAGGAAATAAGGACAGGAGAGGAGATGGGAGGAAACAAGAAGAGGAAAGGGAAAAAAAGAGGATGAGCATTTATTTTGACTCGATGCGTCACATGACCTGGAAATAAAATATAAAGTTTCTCCTCATTCAACAACTCTTAAATCACTTGAATTGTTAAAGGGGTCTGGTGATAAAACTCTTCAGAGGAGCATCAGCTCAACACAAAACATCGTCTGGAAGAAACAAACAAACACTTGAGATTTTTTCAGTCATTTTTATTTTTAATATAAATATAAATCATCTTTGATAACATGTTTCCTTGTTACTGTGCAAAAGTGATGAAAAAGTGAACTAAAAACCCGGCTGGATAAACTGAGGTGATGCATAGTGGTCGGGTCAAATTAAGGCTTCGTTTCATTAACAGATTCCTTCAGCCTGTTCTAAGTTTAGTGTTTCAACATTTCAATCAGTGACATGAAGGCAAGAAACACCAGAGAGCTGGTTTGTAACATCTGGAATCATCTCCAGATCGAGAAAATACATTTTGAAGTCCATCACAAGATTTCCAGCACTGACTGAACCGTGCGCCGGTCCAGACAGGCTGTAACGAGTACCGTGTGTTGTGTCTGGTAGTAAAGTCAGTAGTAACTCTGTTTTTCATTCCCACCTTCAGTCCGATGGTAACATCCTTCGTCGCTCTTCGACAACTTTAGTAGTTTATCCACAAAAACATAAAAATGATCACCGTCGGTCAAACTGTCCTCGTGACTCTCCTCAGGGTTTTTATCAGTTTGTCCGCAGGAGAAGAATCAGCCGGTCCGTTAGACGTGTCGCTCTGTTCTTACCCGGCTGACGACCGGCTCCGTCCTCGCCGCGCTCGCTTTCATCTAAATGGGGCTCAGAGTCTGCCGCTGGTACGCCGTCAGCTCCGGGTGCCACACGTCCACGATGAAGATGAGGCGGTAACTGTCGGCTTCCTGCCAAACCTCGTGCTCAAAGGAGTCGTCGAAGATGAGGACTTTACCCTCCTCCCACTCCCTGAGACACACGGAGGACAACGAGAGGTGAGCAGGGAGAGAGGGAAAGGAAAGGAAGTAAGGACAAGAGATGGGAGGGAACAGGGAGAGGAGAGGAAGCAAGGAGGGGAAAGGACAGAAAGAGGAGAAGAGAGGAGAAGGAACAAGGAAAGGAGAGAAGATACGATAAGGAGATGAGAAGGATGAGGAGGAGGATGAGGACCATGAAGAGGATGAAAAAGATGAGGGGGATGAAGAGGATGAGGAGGAGGGTGGTACCTGGTCTGGTCGGTGCAGCGGATCCTGCAGCCCTGTTTGGGGATGACGAGGCCGAGGTGCATCCTCAGTCTGCAGTTAGTGGGACCAGTGTGAGGCCACACATGAGTACCAGGCTGCATGACGGAGAACTTAATCTGAACACACACACACACACACACACACACACACACACACACACACACACATTAAAAAACATAAGCAGATTAAGTGGACTGCAGTGGGTTCTGTTCCTGGTTCAGAGGGTAAAAGCTCAGATCTGATCTGAACTTCAGCTGCAGAGTTTCTGGATATTTTTAGCAACAAAATCCTTAAAAATCAGCAGACGGACACATCGAACAGCAGCGTGTGTGTGTGTGTGTGTGTGTGTGTGTGTGTGTGTGTGTGTGTGTGTGTGTGTGTACCTGTCCTCTCTTGCAGCCTGTAGCCTCAGAGTATCTCTCCAGCAGT
Organism: Pagrus pagrus; assembly: GCF_965226575.1. Taxonomy (NCBI): domain Eukaryota; kingdom Metazoa; phylum Chordata; class Actinopteri; order Spariformes; family Sparidae; genus Pagrus; species Pagrus pagrus. The sequence goes on from NC_140207.1 coordinate 1,870,172, forward strand.
GAGCAGGTCTTCGGGACTCCCTGACAGGAATTTCCAACTTTTTTCCCTAAAACACACAAAAATACAAAACCGATCAAACGTCATCAGAGCTGCAATCGACAGTTATTATTTTATTCTTTACATTTGGTGGCCGCCACCCGTCCTGCCTGCTTCACTTAACGAGGGGGAGGAAATTCACTCTGAAAACTACCTGAAACTAAAATAAATCAAACACAGGATTAAAACAAAGTCCGAACACGTGTGCGGTGTCGGTGGTACCTTGTTGCCAGAGCGTGTACTGGCCCCACTCTCCCCTCTCTCTCAGGTTCTCGTCCTCAGGTACGAACGATCTGGTGCTCTGGTCCATCACAGCCAGAGCCTCGTCCCTGATCGTCTTCCAGTTCCTCTCCAGCGTCTGAAGACAAACACGGCTCCGCTTTAAAACGTCTCGCTGAGAATAAACCTGCCTCGTGCTCATGCAGACTCTCTGGGAGCCCTCACCTTCACCAGGTCGGTGTATCCCGTCTCTTTAGGCGTCCACCACGGCTGAGCCTTCAGTCCGTCCACGTTGTACAGAGACCTCTGCCACACCGAGGCGAAGTGTCCATGTTGGTGACCCAGCTCGTACCAGTGGTAGGCCTGGAGAGACAGACAGGCAGACAGACAGGCAGACAGGCAGACAGACAGACAGGCAGACAGACAGGCAGACAGACAGACAGGCAGACAGACAGGCAGACAGACAGGCAGACAGACAGACAGACAGACAGACAGACAGGCAGACAGACAGGCAGACAGACAGGCAGACAGACAGACAGACAGGCAGGCAGACAGTTAGGGAGTTTTTCTAAATCTTGTTTGGGCCAAATGATTTTCATGTTTCCTGAATTTGTGTGAAAATGTGTTAAATATCTTTGAACGTCACTTCAGTGACCGAGGGTTTAATCCCCGTACGGGTCAAACAGCTGTTGAAGCAACACTCTCTCACCAACTTCTTTAATACAGTGAACTTCAGTCAGAGACCTTAGCAAACGTACCGACATCTGAATGCAGAGTTATATAAAGATATCACACATGTGGAGACGTCCCCATCAGGGCTGAATTAAACTGATCGTAATCCTGACTCTCACAAACGCCTCAAGTCTTTTCATGTCAGGAGTAAAGTCAGTGCACACAGAGAAGAAATGTCCATTTTCTTCTTCCAATAATCAAACATTCATCAAATTCTGACACTTCTTGTTTCTTCACACGACACAAAGTAACATCTGTCTGAGGGACAGTCAGGAGGGACAGTCAGGAGGGACATGTGAAGACTGAAGACTGTGAACCACAAACTGACCATCCAAAACATATTAGCTCTGACTGTGGACACAACAACAGCTCTTCATTGCCGGTTAGCTCAGTTGGTTAGAGCGTGGTGCTAATAACGCCAAGGTCGCGGGTTCGATCCCCGTACGGGCCAACTGCCTTTTGCAGACACAGCACAGTGTAAAATCTGGAGTCTCAAAGAATCAAACTATCAAATTGTGCAACAAACATGAATCCGTTATGAATCTAAAGGCTCAACGATAGAGATGTTACTGGATGAAGCTGGTTCAGTTTGTCATCTGGGATGGCTCAGACGAACCACATGCACAACTGCAAGTGAAATAATCATTATTTTGGTATTTCTATCTACTATTTCTACTTTCTACCTACAAACATTACTATCAGGTTCAGGTGGCTCAGCATCAGAAGTAGCCACATAATCTAAATCAATGCAGCACCATGAGTCACGTCTTTGAGGAGTTTATGACTGATGTGAAGTCTTCCATCGTCACTGGGGATGCAGTTTGTGATGCTGTTGTATCTGACTGGATGATAATGCACAGGTGTTTCTGTTATTTTGTCCGTGCAGCAGAAGGTCATATCACTCAGGAGAGGCTTTTCAATTAGAGCTTCTGGCTCCATCTTGTGGTCAACAGACAGCACTGCAGCTCAACGTCTACGTCTGGATATAATGGATGACTGTAGCAGGTAAGCAGTAATAACTTGTGTATTGTATTGCATGTGTGTGTGTTTTTATGTGTTACTCACACTGTTGTCTCCGACCCGCTGCAGGGCGTCGCCCAGGTGGAAATAAAAACGCCCGTCATCCGTCCCCGGCTCACCGGACTCCAAGCCCTCCTGCAGAGACACAACACGGCAGCGTTGGGTTAAATGTGGGGGGAGGTTGTTTCAAAATAACTTGAAAATCAATAATGAGGTGGAGTATTCACCTTCAGGAACGGGATACTCTCTGCTATCTTGTTCTCGGACTTCAGGATGAAGCCGTAGTGAACTTTGGCGAAGCCGTTGCTGGGGGCAACCGCCAGAACCTGTGGGAGAAGTGCAGACGTCAGACAACCAATCAGAGACAAACCTCTACTTGAAAGAGGTCCGGTGAATCTATCAGCATACAGTACACACACCTCTTCGTACACCTTCTTGGCACCCTTGTTGTCTCCTAGCAACAGGTGGGCGACGCCCAGGTCGTTCTTCAGACCGATGTCTTCTGGAAAGATCTGAGTCAGCCTCTCCAGCGTCGCCAGAGAGCCACGCATCCGACCTGAGAGACACGAGAGACACGAGAGAGTCAGAAGAGTGAATTCACCTTTAACTGTTTCAATCAGAAAAGATCTGGACCTCATCTGACACGACCGACAGTAGTCCTCTTCATCATCATCATCATCATCTGGGTATTTTGCTCATGATATGTTGATATGGCTGGTTATCTCAGCTGGTTAGAAGGTAATAACAGCAAGGTCGTGGGTCTGATCCCCGTACGGGCCAGGCTGCTTTTAGGAAATCACTCACCACCATTTTAAATTTAAGATTTCCCACACAGAATCCTGACCTCACAGTCTGTGGTGTGGTGTTTTATCTCCTTTACCTAACTGCTTGGTTCAGCACAAAAAACGAGCTATTGCGCAATCTCTTTCCGGAAAAATGCGTCCACTTCATGGCCGGTTAGCTCAGTTGGTTAGAGCGTGGTGCTAATAACGCCAAGGTCGCGGGTTCGATCCCCGTACGGGCCAACTGACTTTTGAAATATCACTCACCGCTGTGAAAGGTACAGAAACTCAGAATGCAAAACAAATGTTATCTTGTCTCGTCCTGTAGCTGACAGGGTGAAGTAGCTGTAATATTAGCGGTACCGAGGAACTGCTGTCGCTCGGCTCGTCTCTTCAGAGCAGCTCTCAGGAGGTCGGGGGTCACGTCCGGCAGCTCAGCAGCGTCCCTGTAGCTGTTGATGGCTCTCTGCAGCATGTCGTTACTACGCATCTTCTCTGCCATGTCGTCCTCCGTCTGCCACACACACACACACATATTAAACGCTCGTATCACAGCACTTTCACCTCACTGTGCTGCAGTACTGATCCGGTTTACTGTGCAGTACCTGGGCTCGTCCGTAGCGAGCGCGGGGGCTCTGTGGATGCAGCTGCACCAACGTCTCAAACGCTCTCAACGCCTCCTCCAACTTACCCTGATAGAAGAGGACAGAGCAAACATCATGCATCATCTCAACTCAAACTAACAGGACAGTTCAATGAAACACTGATTTTTCCTTCACCTTCTGCTACAACATGATGTCACATAATATTTAAAGTATCACAGCTGAATGCACAGTGGATATCGTGACTTTACCTTCTTGCGAAGCTTTTCTGCAGCGTCGATTTCTGCTTTAATAGTTTTATCAAACTTATTCAGTAACTTTGGCTTCTTCTTCTTTGCTGGAGGAGAAACTATAAAAGACAACAGATTAAAATGTGAGAAGCTTCGTGGGTGAAAATGCAACATAACGTCTTTTCCTTTTTCAGATTTTACCTGTTTCTTTGGGCTTCTCTTCGGCCTGTTTCCCTGTTGCTCCTGTGACACAGCAGAAGAGACTTCAACACCTAATATTTACCATATTCAAGAATTTTCTCCAGTGACGAGCTGCCAAATGATGGTGAAAGGTGGTAAAGCGGTCATCTCCCTTCAGGCCACTAGATGGTGGTGTTTCACTGCTGCTGACAGACCAGCTCAGCTGCGACTGTCTCTGTTTGTAACTCTGTTTAGCAGCGCTGAACAGCAGCACTGCATTTACAGCAGCTGCAGCCATATAAAGTCTCAACTTATCAGACCAGAGTTTGTATGACTGACCATGTGACCTCATGGCTGGTTAGCTCAGTTGGTTAGAGCGTGGTGCTAATAACGCCAAGGTCGCGGGTTCGATCCCCGTACGGGCCAAGTTACTTTTTAAGTTGAAACGTTCTCATTCTGTGCCTCTTACCACGTACATCTTGACAAACACTCACCATCAGCCGCTGGATCGCTCTCCGTTTCACTCTGAGGTGCTGGTTCTGCTGCTGGCTCGGGCTGGTTCTCTGCTTCTACAGCTGGTTCTGAAGGGAGATGAACAACACACATTATGAGTTTAATGACATTTCAGTGACTTCCAGAACAAAGTTGGAGCATTTCCAGGACATAAAACGCTCTGTTTTCCATGTTTACTAAGTTTTCTGGTATGTTTCCAGAAAATAATCAAAAAATTCCTCCAAAGTGACTCAGTAACAGTCACTGATGTTCCCCCACTTCTCTCCAGCTTTTTCTGTCTGGAAAAAACTCCTCAGGATGTTTCAGGGTATTCAGAGCCTTAGACAGAAACACAAAAAACACACAAATATACTAAAAACAAGACAATAAGACTAAACTGAAACCATCCGTACTGTACCTGCTTCCTGCGTGAACTTGGAGCTTGTTAAGTACTGTCCCGACTCCACTACACGACAAACAGAAAAGAAAAACAATCATGTCAGAGTCATGATCACACACAAGACACTTCACAACAGTCCAGGTCTTTCCTTTGGTCTATTGAAACTCGCTGGAGCAATGTTGGAGTACTGAGGGACAGTCAAAAGAAACTATGACTGAAGCCTCATTGAAGCAGGTTAAATAATCACAGTAGGTTAGATGTTGGTTTTCTGGGATCTGCAACTCTGTTTTACTCTGTTGTGACTCACCTTCGCTCTCCTCTGGCGGCGGCTCCTCCAACAGAACTGCAACAGAAACATCAGCAGTTTATCTCGACTGCTTCTCTTGGTACCAAAAACACCACATCCGGAAAGCTCGACCAGCGACTTCTAGTGACTGTATCGTAACGTTGGATCAGCTCTAACTGCTCTGCTGTAAAGTGACTACCACAGCCTCTACGACTGCTGCTGCTGCTGCCAACACATTACATGTCATCCTGTATGTCTCACCTCCAGTCGTGTCGATGCCGTCGGCTCGACCCTCTGAAATAAGAGAGAGTAAAGGAGTGATTTAATATGAAAACTATGATCATGTAGTAAAAGCAGAGGACGGAGACAGAGAGGCTTCCTCACCATGAGGATGTTCACTGTCTCCAGGATCATCTGTAACACACACATCACAGTTTATCTCAACCTCACGACAGCTTGAAGGCTGACAACACGAGTCCTCTGGAGGACTGTGGCTGGGAAACTAGAAACTGTGTGTTTCACCTCACACAGACTCATTGGTCTTTTTGTAATCCTAATTTTATCATCATCTTCATTATCATTAGTCGTTTGTCTAACTATGAAGAGAGGAAGAAAACAATTAAAGACCGTGTTCAACCGACCTGGCACAAAGTCATCTTCCACCAACGCCGGGAGAGGGACGGCAGCTGGAGACACCAAAACACGCTTAAAATACAGATATACACACACATACACACACACATGTGATCAGATGGGTGTGGCACTGATAATCAGCCCTGTTAGTGTATAAACAGGATGTGTGGGGGCAGAAACTTTCCATCAGAAGTCAAGACTGATAAGTTCAATCGACAGTTCTGGTTAGAAACGATCAATTATGATAAAATAATAGCAAGAAGAATAAGTTTGACAGACACAGCGTAAGCACCCTTCAAAGTCCAGCCTTCACCCTCCTGGTCTTTATTAAAAACACCTAATTACAAATAATCAATCGTTATCGATAGACTGAAATCATGCAACATCAGCCGTGCAGGAAGCGTCACAGACAAACATCCAAACACAGAGTGCAGCAGCCGCTAAGCCAGTGAGAGCAGGACCAACCTTGGATTTCAGACTCCACATCATAAAATCTAGAGCCTGGATCACACACACACACACACACGCACACACACAGACACACACACACACACAGGTAATAAAGTTACCTTGGTGACATCATCAGTCAGCTGATCACACAGGTTGCTCACAGTGAGGGCAGACAGCAGGCAGATTACTTTGCATTTAGAAAGACTGATGCAACGAATCCAAGTGTCTGCTATACACACACAATATGGCCAGAAGTATGTGGACACTCGAACTGGCCCGCTCGTAGACAACATTCACACGACGGCCATTTTCAAAAGCTGAGATAACGTGTGCTGATGGTTTCCAGGATGAAAGTTTTATAAACTTTGGGAATCTGACAAATCGTCAATAACTGGAAAGATGCTGAGAGTGAAAACCTGGAAGGACATCGACGCATATTTTGGGGTAAGGCAACATATTTGATAATTCCTGAGCTAATGTTAGCATCCAACCACGGCCTCGGTAGTTGCCGGCACGAAGGCATAAAAAAAATATGTGCATTACGTATCGTGTAACGTTACGTATCGTAACACTATCAGACTGTAACGTCAGCTAGGAAGTTGAAATATGGACCGATGTCCCTCCAGATTGTCACTGTCCATTGTCAATCAATCAGAACTTGTCAGATTTCCTACATTTATAGGTCATGCTACCTGGAACACAGCAGTCAAGCATTTGAGCTTCACACCCAGAGTGTGAAAATGGCCGCCGTGTGACACCTGCCTTTAACTTCTGGCCATATTTCACAAAATACATCTTTAAATAATGCAATGAAAAAACATAGGTGCGTGGACAGTGGTGTCCACATAGTTTTGGCCATACAGTGTTGCAGACACACAAGCCAAAACAAGTAAATAATAACAGCACAAAGAGGAAAAAGTAGCGTTCAAACATGACAGCAGCTCACAAACAGCCGCATCTTCTGTTTTATCAGTTAAAGAGGAAACCTGTGATGATCTGTGCTGACTTGAGATGCAAAGAAAAAGCACAAACACACCTTCATCATCGCCGTGCACAGGTGAGGGCCCGCTCTCTGAAACTGAAAAACAAAACTGACAGTTTGAAATCGAAACAGCAGAACTTAACTTTTATTTTTTTGTTTTACTAAACCTCTGCTGTTTAAAAGCAGACGAGCATTATATTATAAATTATTCAAATATTATCATTGTATCATGAAGCAGTTTGGTGGCGAGGAGAGGGACGGACATCAACTAATTAATTCTGAATCTCTTCATGATTTATTACTAAAGAGTATTTTATCTGCTTTAATTGAGTTTTATTAGTTAATTTATGGACAGTAAAACAGTCTTTGAATATACATTATAACATACTGTACACACACACACACACACACACACACACACACACACACACACCTGATGCAGTCTCCTCAGCTGGGGTTTCGGATGGCGTGGCCTCTGTTGGCTCCGCCCCCTGCGGCTCTGCAGTGTGCTGATTCGTTGTTTTAACCAACTTTTCTGCAGTTTCTTTGGTTTTGAAAACGTTGGAGACGGAGGACACCATGCAGACAAGACACATGTGTGATATATTTAGTCGCTGATGTATTTAGAAAGGTAAAAACTCTTCATGCTTATTAAATGTCTTGACGTGTCATCATTTTAATTTTAGCTCCGGGAGTGAAAGTGAAGCAGGGCGGAGCTGATATGAAGCCTCAGCTTGTCCGTGACTCTTTGTGTGGATGTAACACAGTCTTTAGTCTCGTCTGACGCAGACGTGGGATCAGAGTTACGTTGAGCGAGGTCAGGTGAGGCAGACACGCCCTCAGGTCTGAACGCACAGGTGGGAAGGAGGAGAAACACCTACCAGATGGTTTTCTCAGGTATCAGGTCAGAGTGAGCTCGTGTCTCTGCGAGACAACAGACAGCAGGCCCAGAGGACTAGTGACTGTGTGTGTGTGTGTGTGTGTGTGTGTGTGTGTGTGTGTGTGTGTGTGTGTGTGTGTGTGTGTGTGTGTGTGTGTGTGTCCTCACCTGTTTTCCCCTCAGGTGAACCGCTCACATGTGGTGCGTTCGGCTCTTTCAGCCCTGTTCAGTGATCAGAAGTTCAGGTGTAGAAATCAGACACACTGTGCACACACGTTCATGAGGTCGTTCATGATTTCTTTGTTTGTTTTCCATTTACTCGACATTACAACTACAATATCTTCTCATCTTCTTAAACCTGAGTATCAAAACTCTGACGATGCCGAGGACATTTTCTACTGAGTCTGTGGATCTCATCAAGAAGACGAGACACAAAAACAGTTTGAGGAGGAAAATTACAACATGCAAAAAATATTCACAACTGATGCTGGTTTACAGTCAAGTGTAACAGCGCCGTGAAGAAAACAGCTGTGTTCTAATTCAGTCAACTCACAGAGTAAAACATGTTATATTACGATTATATACTGTAGTTCATGTAGGAGAACAACCCGACACAAGCAGCAGTGAGGAGGTCAGAGTCACAAACCCTGATAACGTTCTCTGGAAAGGAAACAGGAGCCGACAAGAGCGACCAGAGGAGGAAGAGAGATAGCATTGAGTAGACGGAGGAGGATGTGATGTTCGTTACTCATTCTCAGGACCTCTTTCAAGACATGTTTAAAAAAGGGGTTAACATGTAGCGCTGCACCTCTCCACACACCATGAAGGAAGACAAGCACAGCTCGATTTGAAAACCAAGATTTATTTATCAGAGATTTTCTCACATTTTGAAGGAAAAGCACAATTATTTTATAGTTGGTGCAATGTAGAGCAAGACTGAAGCCCTGAGCTCAAGGCACGAAAGCACACAAAGCAAAACATAAATTGACGTCTATCTTTGAAATTGTCACTATTAAACTAAACTTTCCAACATTTTATTTTCTGTCCTGCACTCAAAAAAGCTGACAAAATGTACTACACGCCTCCACTGCACATATGTTACCAGGAAGCTGACGAGAAGTTTTAACTAACGATAAATTGATTAGTGTCAAATTTGAAGAAATTCCCTCAAGGTATTCTTGATTTCCATGAGATGGGGATGGATGGATGAATGGAAAACCCCAAAAAGTCTAAATTCTCTGATTTCAGATTCTTAAATATGAATATTTTGTGGTTTCTTTCCTCCTCTGTGACAGTAAACTGAATATTTTTGAGTTGTGGACAAAACAAGACATTTGAGGATGAAACATTGATTTTGACAGATTTTTCACCATTTTCTAACATTTAATAGACCAAACAACTAATCCATTCATCAACACGAAGAGACGGATTAATCAATAATGACAATAAAAGTTAGTTGCAGCCCCAGTCGTAGCTTTAACCAACGCTCAGAAGAAACTAACTTAATAAGATGAACTCATCAGGCAAAGATCAGAGCCAGATGGGCCAGAAAAGTGGAGGCAACAACAAGAAAAAAACAAACAATCTGAATTAAAGACAGTCTCATAGAAATGAGAAAGGAAAAACAACAACATGAAATCACAATGCAACAAAAAACTGAATCTTTCAGTTCCTTCGTCCTTTTCAACACTGAAGAGGTTTGAAGTAAAGTCAGAATTCAAACACGCTGGAACCTGAAACTGTGACATCGAATATCACCATATTTATGACCAAATACCTCGATATCGATATGGTGACAATATCGTAGGGATGACTATTGGCACGCAAAATATTAACACAATGTGATTTATGATAATCATCAGTGATGTGGATATAAAGACTAAGTGGGTAAAGACGAGTATTAGAACAAGTCTGGTAGGTTCAGAAAATGACATCACTGTAATGCAGCCAACACTTACGACACTTCACTGTAGACAGTAATGATATCCAAGATCTGAGACAATATCAGTGATGTTGATTGGTATGCAGACGCAGAGTGCAGTAAAATAACTATGAATGCATCCAGGGAAGGCACTTTATTTTATCAGCCAAGTTTTAAGTTCAGAGCACTAAACTTCTACATCAGCCTACACGAGTATGTTTTATCTGTAGCCTCGGACTCACGTTTAATGTCTTTCTAAGTCATCTGTGATCTGAAAACATTTCTCACACAGTAGCTCTGGTAATGTCTTTTCTTGTGGTCTGATCCAGCAGATTATGAGCCGTTGTTGCCCTGGTAAACACAGCGACCTCTTCAGCCTCTCTCCCGGCCTTCTGCTGCTCCTCTCTGTGCCCGAATGTCTCTGGGTTTGTCAGGTAGAGCGGACAGGCTGGTTCTGTCCGCCGCTGCTCCACCACCCAGTCTGTTTGCTCTACCTACGAGCCCAGAGACACTGCAGCTGCGACAGCCAAAGTGGTCGATGTGACCACCGGGGCAACTACAACTCACAATCCACGATCAAAAGTATTTTACAAACCAACCGGGAGAAAAACACAAACACAACCGTTAACAGCAGAGTGAGAAAATGAGTGCCGACGGGAAGGAAACTGTGAATTAAGAAGAGTGGGTCAACTTGCCTGTACAGCAGTATTTTTATTTCAGTGTGTTTTTCATTGTTGTGTTAATGTAATTATAACCTGTGTGCCATGATAAAGTGGTTGATTTCAAAATAAACTTGTTGAATTTGACCTATTTTTTTTTGACCTGGTCTTAAAAATGATAATGATGATATTATAATGATATTGATATTGGCTGATATGAAACTTTTAGCCCAGGCTAACGGACACCCACTCAATTTCCGTGGGACCCACTGAAATAACCACCTGTGGGTCCTGGAGACTTACTACATGGTAAACCCATCAACATCACTCCATGTATAGTCCCATATCACGATGTCACCTGGTGTTAAAGGATTTAGAGTATTTTATTGAAGAGTTCAGAGTTGTAGCACCATTAATGAGACAGTAACTTTGTGTCTCAGTGTCATTTCTTCTTTCCGCCGTCAGCCATCTTCTCCTCTCTCCTGACCGCTGACACTCTTCTCTCCTCTGCTGCCGGAGCTTTCGGCTGCGAGGCGTTTGCTTTCCTCTCCAGACCCTCTTGTTGCTTCACGTCCACCTTCACAGCGGTGCGTTGCCTCTCCGCCTCCATCTTATCCCGGAGAGCCTTGTCTCTGGCGAGCCTCTGCCTCTCCATCAGCTCCTTCTCGCGGGCTGCTTTCTCCTTCTCGGCTCGTTCTCGCTCAAACTTTTCCCTCGCAGCTTTCGCTCTCTCCAGCCTCTCCTTCTCTGCTCTCAGCTGTTCCATTCTCTCCCTTTCCTTCGCCATCCGTTCTCTCTCCTGTCTCGCTGCTCTTTCCTTCTCCAACCTTTCTTGCTCTGCTTTCTCTTTAGCTGCTTTCTCTTGTCTCTCCTTCTCCTGAGCAACTCTTGCCCGTTCCCTTGCGATGCGTTCCCTCTCCATCTTTTCCTTCTCTCTGGCAAGTCTTTCTTTCTCCAGTCTTTCCTTTTCTGCTCTCTCCTTCTCTCTGGCGATTCTTTCTCTTTCCTTGGCGATGCGTTCTCTCTCCAGCCTCTCCTTCTCTGCTCTTTCTTTGGCCAGTCGTTCTTTTTCAGCCCTCTCTCGCTCCATCTTCTCCCTTGCGACTCTTTCTCTCTCAAGTCTTTCTCTTTCTTTGGCGATGCGCTCCCTCTCCAGCCTTTCTTTTTCTGCTCTTTCTTTGGCCAGTCGTTCTTTTTCTTGACGCTCCTTCTCTCTGGCTATTCGCTCTCTTTCCTTAGCGATGCGTTCCCTCTCCAGCCTTTCTTTTTCTGCTTTCTCTTTGGCGATCCTTTCTTTCTCAAGCCTCTCCTTCTCTGCCTTCTCTCTGGCTATTCTTTCTCTTTCTTTTGCGATGCGTTCCCTCTCTATCCTCTCCTTCTCAGCCCTCTCTCTTTCCAGTCTTTCTTTCTCCTGTTGTTCCTTCTCTGCCTTTTCCCTGGCCCGGCGCTCTCTCTCCATCTTTTCCTTCTCCGCCCTCGCTCGCTCCAGTCGCTCCCTTTCTTCCTTGGCTGCCTTTTCTTTGGCTAATCTCTCCATCTCTTGTCTTTCTTTTTCTGCCCTCTCTCGAGCCAACTTCTCCATCCTCTCTTTCTCCACCTTCTCCTTCTCCATTTTCTCCTTCTCAATCCTCACCTTCTCTGCCTTCTCTATCCTCTCCTTCTCCATCCTCTCCTTCTCTATCCTCTCCTTCTCCATTTTCTCCTTCTCCATCCTCTCCTTCTCGATCCTCTCCTTCTCTATCCTCTCCTTCTCCATCCTCTCCTTCTCTATCCTCTCCTTCTCCATTTTCTCCTTCTCCATCCTCTCCTTCTCGATCCTCTCCTTCTCTATCCTCTCCTTCTCCATCCTCTCCTTCTCTATCCTCTCCTTCTCCATCCTCTCCTTCTCCATCCTCTCCTTCTCCGCCTTCTCTTTTTCCATCCTCTCCTTCTCCGCCTCCTCCTTCGCCATCCTCTCCTTCTCCTTCTTTAGTTGCTCCTGGCCAGCCTCCAGCGTCTTCACCTTCAGCACCCAGGCCGCCTCCCTCTCCTCCTCCTCTTCGGCGAGGAAGGCCCTGATCTCGGCCAGAGCGATGCGAGCGATCCTCTTGGCCTCCATCTTCCTGTGGATCGTCCTCAGCTCTTCCTTCAGAGCGGAGCGCAGCGTGACCCCTCGGACAGGACGGTCTGAGGTTTGGATTGAAGGTGATGATCGTGGGATCATTCACATGAAGCGAACACAACGGTCATTGACACTCACTCGTTAACGTGGTAACACACCGCAAACATGGAAGTGTTAGAAATATGGATGTGACATCACAGTCAGGGGGGCATGACATCATCAGCCAGTACACGGTAGTACATATTCGTTACAGCACACCAACGAGCAAAGTAGTTTTTCCATGAAAAACTAAATGTTAATAACGTTGCATTTGTGAATAATGTTTAAGTGATAAAAGAGGTTCAGTCTACTGTCATAAAGGAAAACAGAAACCAGAAAGTGTTCACATTTAAATGATAAGCTCGACCAGAAATGTAACTCCAGCCATTATCTCCATGTTGACAGAAAGTCGGGTGAAGTTTTGGTTTCTCCTAAACAACTGAAGTAGCTGGAGGCTTGTTTTAAAACGTAAAAAACACGGAATGACTCCACACAGCTCAACCAGCGTACTTTAGGTCTTTCAGAAGTCCCGAGGTCCCAAACTTATTATCCTTTTTAATCCCGAACCTTCATTGTAGCTGCTAAGCTAAAGGCATTAGCACACAAGCTGTTGCTGTAAAATACCCATTTCTTTTGAAAGAAGAGTTTGAACATGTAAGTGATGATGTCATTAAACTAATGATGAAATCTAGATGCAATATATGTATTTTATATATATAATACATATCTGTGAAAATAACAAGAGATTCTTGTTTTTGACTCATTCAGCAATATAAAATAAGAAATACAAAAATTGGAAGGGTTAAATCCAATAATGGAAAGACAGTTTTTTAAAATTTGTGAAAAAAACGATTAGATCATTTTAGACACTTCAGTTTAAGATATTAGACCAAAGCCATGCCTTAAAATACCAAGTCAGACCCAAAGAAAAGTCTTTTTCAGACGTGCAGGCGGCAGGTTCTAGTACCTCTGGTTGTGTTGGTTCTAGCAGCGGTCTCTCCTGCTGTGTCGTCTACCACAGAGGAGAACAAACAGCCGTCAGCTCGGATTCATCTCCACACAGCGTTTAACAAACAGCTCGGTCGTGACAAAGAGCTCGAGCTGGATATCAAATATAACAGCGTTTATTCACGCAGTGAGCTCCCGTTACCTATTTTCTTCAGTCAGATGATACAACAAAGGATTCATCTGTAGTACAAGCTAACACACACAGTAAGTCACACACAAACAGACACACAACTCTACCTTCTGGGAGTTTTATCTCTTGATCTGTGGCCTCTAACGTCTTGTCTTCTAGGATGACACACACGTCAAACTGTTTGATACTGAAGCTCAATGTGCAGAAAACAAAGGTCAAACCATCACACCAGGCGACGCACACCGCTACCACAACACACTCAACACAAAACACTTGAAAACATAAGTCAAATATCATCTGTACTTTGAATTTTTAGACCTGGAGGCGACCAGATGTATGACCTATACTGCAGCCAGCCACCAGGGGGCGACTGTGATGTGTTGGCTTCACTCTTGAGGAGCCGTCATGTCTTCATCTTATTTATGTCAATGAGACTGCGTCAACAATCCTGATGATTGCTTTTTCTTGTTCTTGTTTTCATGTTCAATCGAGGCGTTTGTATTGTCATATCTCAATGGCAAGGTTTACTGTAATCAGGCAAAGCTTTGGTTAATTAAATGGTTGAACTAATATCTTACGAATTTCATGCAAAAATATGGTAAATCCAATCCAAGCAGACTTGCTTGTTGACATGTCTACTACAAGCAGAGACACTAAAAGGATAGAAGATCATTGAAATCTACTGATACATATAATTGCCTCTGTCTGCCTGACTTGACCCTGCAGCATAATAAAAACAGATGCAACTGACTTTACTTCCTCATAGAAGAGGAAGAAATTAAACCCAAAGGGAAGTGTTTGCTGATTCATCACACAGGTGGCTCAACCGCCTGACAAGCCACTGAAGAAACTGAACTGTCTACAATATGAACCCAAGTATCACTGCTCTCCATTTTCACTCTGCAGCCAACTGAAGACTCCACTTGTGTCCAGCTCAGCAGTCACTAAATCTACATAACATGCGGCACAAGATGATCAAGCCACTATTATCCAAAAAGATGAGCAACAACACGACGTAGGAGTGGAGCAACTAGTTTAGATAACAGATTATGTTGTCTGTGTTCTTTCAAAAAGACCTGTGAAAGAACTGTTTACTTAAATTAAACATGTTAAATGTTATCTTTGTTGACGAACTCCCTTTGAACTTGGAAGAGAAGTCACCCTGATTGGATGTTCAGAGAAGAGATACTTAAGAAGAAAGGGAAGGCTCCTTGAGCCTGTCGAAGCAAAGGAGGTAGTCAGGCGAGTAGCATAAAGAGCAACAAAGCCCACATAGGGAGGGTGACGGGGATGGATGGCTGGGTAAGGAATCACAGGCCTTTCATCCAGGAGACTGTTTGTACAGTTGTCCTTGGTCGCTGCTAGTGTCGTTGAAGTGTGTCTGAGCCCTAACATGCAATTTTAGAAACTGAACTAACTTTGATGTTCACACGTGTCGACTGTCTCTCACTGAAACCCTGCAGTGTCACACATGCTTTCAGATTCATTCAGTTACTCAGGATCAAACATGCAGTACCACAGGAGCATGAGGCAGTACCTTTACTTTTACCCTTCTTCTTCGCCTCTTTCTTGTCCTCTATAAGATTTAGAAACAGACAGATCAGGACTTCTTAGCAGAGCATCAGTAGATGAAATGTCCACGCATAAAACAACTTTTTGCACAGTACCTTTTCTCAGCCTGTCTCTCCTGAGAGCAGGACCTTTTAACTTCTTTTCATCTGAACAAACAGCAGAGCAAGTTAATGAAAACTACCAGCTTCATGTGTCACGCAAATCTGTTATTTAACTGTGGAAGGTCGTCAGCTGCCTTCAGACATGAAATGCATCCAGTTTTACATGACTCACTCACTTCACTGACACTCGGTTTATTCTGTCACGAGCAGAGTTATCTGTTACTCATGTTAGTGACAAACAGAGGATGAGTGTAGACCTGTCACACAGCAGACATTTTGACTTGTGACTCCAACAATGGCTCCAGTCTATTTAAACCATGCATGGGAGCCATTGTGCTCAATATAAATGACCCTGGAACTGGACAGACTCGTCAAAATGCCTGTTCAGTGATACTTTGTGATATTTTGGACAAAATGAGTATATGGTTGGACAGGAGAGAAGACAACAATGCTACAGTGATATGTGAAAAAAAATGTTTCATTAAAGCATGAAACTCAGTACAATTGTGAAGTTTGGGACCCTGAACATTTTCAGATATGGAGCCATCACAACAAGCCTCTTGGCTGCCATGGCGGCCATTTTACTTTCCACCATAACTGGATTATGTATTTGGCATCAAAAAGGCCACAAGGTTTGCTGTGATGGCTCCATATCTGAAATGTTCTGGGTCCCAAACTTTACCAGAAGTCAAGTTTGTATGAAAAGGTGAACGATTCATCTCAACGGTTCAGTTATGGTAGAAATTAAAATGGCCGCCATGGTTACCACAATGCTTTTTTGTGATGGCTCCATATCTGAAATGTTCAGGGTCCCAAACTGTACAACTGTATGAAGATTCATGTGTTTTCAGGAAACACCTTGAATGCACGGCCGACTCCGACAGACTGACAGACCTCATTCATTCAACTGTCTGTTAACTTGAGCAGACTATAATAAACACAACTGTAAACGGTTCTGTAAGCAGCTTCTAGTGTCCTTACAACCAACTGTTCAACCTTTTACTTACAGGATTACATTACTGTTAAGCATCAGGGTGAATTCCATTACACAGTATGAGAATATTATTATGAACTTCAGTATTAACAGTAGCCTAAAACACTTAAACAAGACCGAGACACCAACACAACAGAGCGTCCAACATCAGCTGACAGACTAGAGGCCGTGTGAAGCCTGACAGGTGATAAAACGTGCTGCGTTCGGTCTGAGACCACAGGCAGCGTGTTATTATGTCGTTTATTTAGTTTGAGAAAAGGGCAGCTAATGAATGATTTTACTGCTCTGGTGTGTTTTATTTTGTGACAGATTACAGTTTATCTCTTGTGTATTTTGTGATGAAAGTGCACACTTTAGTAACGCTGAGCAATGTGGCCTTAAAATGATACTGCAATACTTTCAGGCTACATCACCCCACACCATATGTTTACCAGTATTTTTACAATTAGTAAATGCTAGGACTGGGTGACAAAGTCAAAGGTTTAAACTATAATAATCATAAATTAATGGTAAATTAATGCCTAATAAGTCATCTATTAAGCCACTGTTAAGGTTTATAAACATCAGTTACAACGTTATAATGGCCACGTAACAATGAATCATTGCTTCATAAATGGTTTATAAAGCATTTTATTATTTGTTTACAGTGAAAACTAAAGTTTAATTAATGATAATCTTACCATATATTAATGATGGCTATTAAAAAAAAAAAAAATATCACAATATTTTTGACCAAATACCTCGATATCGATATTGTGACAATATTGTAGAGATGACCATCGGCACTTTAACAAAATATGAACACAATGAGATTTCTGATCAATAATCATCAGTAATGTTGATATAATGACTAAATGGGTAAAGAAGTATTAGAACAAGTAGAACAGTATGACATCACTTTACTGTAGTGCAGCCTTTAAAACCAGAAGACGGCATATATCACCATAAAACTATAATCAAAGTAGTCTCATATGATGATAGCAATATAATATGGATATATTATCTTGCCATTCACTGAAGTAACTGAAAACTTTTTATTTATACGTAAAAATATGTTTAGCAAAGGTGACTAAATGTTCACTGTGATCTGATGTATTTCCAGTTGGTTTTTACAGAAATTAATACAAACTAAAGGAGGAGTGAAACCTAAAACCTAAAAATTTGGAAATGTTATTGTTCAGGAAGGTTATTTCTTTATATTTCATGTCGTAAAATTAATTTAAGTAGGCATAAGAATGGAGTATCGACGTGTCATGGTGCATTCAGGTGCACCTCATAAAACATGTAAATGACAGATGTCAGGGCATTTAGTCTAACAACAGCAGAGCCGTCGGTGGTGACACATTTATTTAAATTGAAAATTGAATCGAACTGTGACACCACAGAAATAAGAAAACAAATCATTTGGGACAATGTCACGATTACCCTGTCCATGATTGTGATTCACAATATTGTCCCGATTATCTTTAAAATATTCTTGAAACTCTTAAAATTGCATTAAAACATACTGGAATCATTTTAACCCCACATTTTGTAAACAACAGTAACCTCATCTCGTTCTCTCTGTAGTATTTACACTACGGGCCGATACCGATTATTAGAAATCAAGGAGACTGAAAAAAAGATCTGACAGAAGATTCACCAGTACTGATCATCGGTCTACTCTTAATTTACACGCATCCAATTTAAGTTGTTCTTGTGGGGGAGGTAATGGGGAAGCCATGCCTTCAGTCATAGCGACAGGCTCAGGCCAGTCAAAACAAATCAGGAAACAACGCGTCTGTACATCAGCGGGCTGGACTTCTCAAGTCTTTCTTGTGAGGACATTAACAATTATTCTGATTCACGATTATCCCGATGATGAGAATTCCCCATGATCAACCTATTGTGAGTAAATCTGTGGTAAAATCTTTAATTGTATATTTCCTCGTAAAGACAAATGAAAATGAAAAATGTGGTGCAAAAATTATCATTCCCAATAACTGTGAATCATATTACAATCATACTATCTGTGAAAATAATCCCAACTTGACTTTGTTTTACCTTATTGTGAAGCCCCAAAAAATACTAACACACAGTATGTCATGAGCCAGTACAGGCTGATATTTCCAGTTTCTTTTCCAGGACTCTACGACCAGTCTGCCCAGTACGGCCCAGCAGTGGAAACCAGACCGTCCTCCATCAGGTCCTCTGCACCACAACACACACACTCCCATCCTCCTCCAGCTGGACTGGGCTACATCCCAGTCTGGTCCTCAGTGGTCGGCAGTGGGACCAGGGAGCCTTGTTACGGGCTGTGGCTCTGCTTCCTGTCCTCCTATTGGTTCTGGAGGTCCAGTATGACCCCTTCGACCCCCCCGTCATCAGAGGAGGTCGTGCCACCCTCCTCCTGCATCTCAGCTGCCGCCTCCTTCCCCTCCTCCTCTTCCTCGCCCCGCTCTACGGGCGAGGACACTACGTCATAAAGGAAGGTGAAGAAGCCATAGATCCAATCAGAGCCCTCCTCAGCTAAAATATTAAGAACCTCCTCAAGCGACTCGGCATTCGCACTACCACCGCCGTCTTTGGACAAGCCTGACGAGAGAGAAAAGGAGGGAAGGCGGGATGGGAGCAGAGGTGCAGATGAAAAAGTGGAAGGTAGAAACGAGGGTGAAGCAAAAGAGGGAGAGTCCAAAAGGAAGTGAATTATAGGACAAGAAGGAGGAGGAGTGGAAGGAGGAGGAGGATTTTTTAATGAGAAGGAGAGAAGAAATAATAAGAGATAGAGGGTAAGAAAGAAGGATGCAGGGCAGGAAGGAGGGAGGATGGTACAAAGGAACGGAGGTCAACCGTAACAAAAATAGGGCAAAAACAAAGGATGATGATGTGGGAAAGAGAGAGATAGTGAGTTAAAGAAGTCGCATTCAGACCATAAACAACAAATAACTTCCTGTCTCAGTCTCGTCAGGCAACCTCTGACTTCCTGTCTGCTGAGGTGGCCATCTTTGCTCTATTTCTCTGCCCAGTTCTTCAGGGTCTTAACTTAAGGAGACAGACTTTTATCAGCTCCTCATTTACAGGAAGATACAGGTTGGAATGAATTCCTAGTTGACTACAGGTCTGATATCCAAAGGCTGACGTGAATCCACTGATGAACCCATCAGGAACAGATAACAAATCAAAAACATGACTCAGTTCACGTTGGTATGTAGATATCGGTTAATCTAGACAAGATGAACAGGAAAAAAACAAAACAAAAAGCAGCCTGTGGTTCTTTCAAGAACTCGAGAAAACCATTCACCAGCTTTTACAATTTGTTTCTTGCACTGTTTATAAATAGTTCAGTTTGCTCAGTTTGTCTTTACGTGATTTTTTCTTGCCGTTTTTATGTATTTCCTGATGTTGGTAAGTTTTTATAATCTAGTCCTGAGAGAAACAATATTTCAAAGATGTATCTGTATTGTAAAGGTTGAAATAACACATGGAGTAGCGTTAACACAGTAGAGGAACTCGTTGGCCCAAAATTTGAACCCAACACTCGTTAAATGTGAGTAAAAATAGGTGAATGTAAAAGCTGCCACTGGCAGGTAGCTGGAACAGGCCTCCTCCACTACAAACTGCGCACACTGATGGCGGCAAGCAACATGTGACCATCAATAATACCCCAAAACACCCACTAACATCCAGATTTTGTCTTTTTTTGGCCATTTCATGGCTTGATTGACAGGAAACAGGGCGAAAGAGAGGATGACACACAGCAAAGGGCCACAGGTCGGACTCGAACCCTGGGCCGCTGCATCGAGGTCGATGCCTCTGTACATGGGACACACGCTCTACCAACTGAGCTACTGTGTGCTTGGATTTTGTCTTTAATGTGAGTGGTTACAGTTTGTATTCACTCCCATGCCAAATGACTGCAGTGATCGTGAGAAAGGTCAGAAAGACCCTCTGGTTGAATGACCCTCGCTGTCCACCGTCACTCTGCTTTATCTGCTTTTTTACTAGAATTTAAAACCACCAATTTAAACAACACACCTGATGACTTTACGGACACGTACTTTATATATATCTATATATTTTTGTGCAGTCCAACCACATTTCAATGGGTTAATTCACAGTTAAGTTGAATTATTTTGTGTTCAGTAGGACTATAAGAAGAAAACCAAACAGAAAGTGAAGCATTATTATCAGTTACAGGCTGCCAAGTCTTTTTTTTACACCTCCTACAAACTCACAACAACTGAACTGTGAACTTCAACATCATCATGACGCTGATTGTTCTGGTAACAAAACAGGTAATCATGAAAATTCATGACTGTGAGTTGACACACAATCAAGACCCACTGACATACAGATCTGCCTGAGCTCACTCACTGCTTTAGTAGGGTTCAAACCACAGAGACGACCTGGTTAATGTTAAAACTGAGGCACTGTCACGTGACTGTAAACCACATCAGCTTCTCAGGCACCACACAGAGAAAACAGGCACAGTCAAAAGAATTAAAGTGGACTTGCCGAGCAGAACTTTAGCATCTTCCACGTCAAAGTCTCCGTCTCCGTCTGTGTCGTAGGCCGTCAGCTTCCCTGAGGGAGGAAGAGGAGGAGAGGAAGGCTGAGCGACACACACACATACAGCATCCCATCATCGACACAAACACGCTCATGGATATTTTAAATGTGTAAATGCAGTTGGTGAATATGCTGTGAATAATATAGGTAATAAGGCACATAATTGGAAATGGAAATGATATTATCAGGACATATATGGGTCTTATTACCTAATAACTAAAATATAAAACATGGTGATATTATCGTGACCCCTGACCTACACAGCACCCGGACTCAACACAGACTGCATGTGTACATGGAGCTGTAAGGAGCTTTAGATTAAAAGCTCAACCACAAAGAAATGTTTCTTGTCTAAATCAACCTGTGTAGAGACTGGGGTTGTGCAAAAACCTAAAACTGAGATCTGACCTGGCCTGTACCCAAGTCCATATTTATACTACATTTTATTGTAGTAGTAGTATTAGTAGTAGTATTGTATTGAGTTAAAAACAGAGATGACACTCTGAACACACCTGAACTAAAGCCTAAAAATGGTTTCATGTTGGACTATTAACGAGAACACGGAACACAGCTCATGAATAGCAGCAGTTTGTCAAAGTGCATGAAGTATTCATTTAAAACAGTGAAGCTAAAGGAAGAGGAAGGATGTGGTGGAGGAGGACGACGATGTCTGAACTGATGTCACTTTTCACATAGTGTCTGTCATCTTCTGTTTTCTGACTCACCAATCTATGAAATCATCACATAATCTTATTTCAAAATCTAAATTCACTCCAAATACGAGTCTCTGTGGTTTTTTGTCAACCATCACATTATCTTTCTTTGAGTTTTTGGAGCTTGATGTTGTTTATAGTGCATGGTGTGATTAAAGTTGGTAGCTTGATGCATTTAGTGTTCAGTCTACAGTTGCCATATAATCCAAGTTTATGAGATTTGTTTTTATAAGTTACAAGTGGGTTTATGTCTGGAAGGATCTGCATGTAATGTGTAATGGCATGGGGTACAACAGAAATATGTCAGAGTGGCTGACTGTCCACCAGCAGGTAGAGGCTGGAACGAAATAGTGTTCAAGCAAGTGGGTGCAAACAGAGTATTTTTACAGCTCAAAGCTCAAACAAGCCCTGGTAAAGATCCTGTCGTGTGGTTCAGGTTGTCTGCGCAGGTCAGCCACCTCTCTGCCTGCTGAGTGTCTTTTTTTTCCGTTTGCTTATTTTGGCTTTAGTAAGAAACCACATTGAAATTAGCACCAAACAAAATGCGTTTCAGTTTCCATTAAGTCATCTCTCTTGCGCTCTTGCTCTGTCTGTCTCTTCTTATAATAGGTCTGTGGCCGGATACACCAGCGCTACCACCACCACCATCGTCGCCTTTCCTGTCTGAAGCACTTGTCAGACTGCCCCGGGTAACAAACTCAGGTGAACATGTGGAGGTTTTTGTTGGTGACATCAGTAAATGTGAATTAAACAACATTGAAGTAAATAACATTGATGATCTCGTTACAATCAAATGTTCAAAAAACTTGTGTCCTGGAATTCATTTGGAAGCCATTTGTCATGCTCGTGGCTCGGGTTGTTGGTTACGGATCCTTTGGGTCCTGTGGGCTGGGAGGTGGGGCCTCCATGGATCAGACTTGCTCTGACACGTCCAATGGATGCTTCGACCCGGCCTCCAAATTCCCAATGCGATTGAGCATCTGTTGGGCATCCCGGAACAAGTCCGATTCTATGGAGGAGCCACTATGGATCACAATTGGTTCTGACCCCTCGAAGTTTGGAAACAGGACCTCTGTGGTGTGTGATACCAGGGCACCATTGCAGAAGTTCAGCCCCTCATGACAACTGCACTCCCTCCAGCAGGACAGCGCACCCCGCCACCCTGTAAAGACTGCTTGGCAGAAGCCTGAGGAATGTGACAAAGAACTAAAGGTGTTGACCTCCAAATGCTCCAGATCGCAATCAGATTGGACCTCCGTGGGATGTGATGGAACAAGTCCAATCCATGGAGGTTGGTCCAATCCACATTGGATCAGGTTCTTACTCATCAAGGCATGGATGCAGAGCCCTCAGGGATTGTCCCATGGTGTCTTTCATCAGGGCATTGTTGGCGGATCCTTTGAGTAATGTGGATTGCGAGATGGTCCTACATGGATGAGACTTGTTCCCGCATGTCCCCGTGATGCTCAATCGGATTGGGATCTGGGGAATTTAGAGACGAAATTGACGCCTGATGAAGCTGATCAGTTTTTGCAGTGATGCAGGGTGCATTGTCCTGCTGAGGGAGGCCGCTGCAATCGGGGGAGTGCCGTTGTGAAGAGGGGGTATACAGTACTTTGTCACGTAGTTTGGGTGGGTGCTGCGTGTCAAGTGGCATCCCACATGAATGGCAGGACCAAAGGTTTCCCAGCAGAACACTGCATTATAAACAAATGATCAATGTTGTTCACTTCACCTGTCAGTGATTTTAAAGTTGGCTGATCGGTGTAAACTCACAGCAGAGCTGCTGATCTTAAACCAGTTTGTTGAATGTGTCAGGTACTACTTCCATTATAGTTTCTGGTCTGGGGAAACAGGTAACTTATCACTAAATATAACAATGGCATGAAATAGATGCTACTAATCATATCAACCATGCTCTATTTACAGACAGAAAGGCTTTTATTAGACGGTACTTAGTTTGTCTTTAGTTCTTCTTACTGACCTACATCTGTATTGTTTCCCCTGAATGGTAAGTATTCATCAACCTACAGTACATTTTCTTACTCTATCCAGTTTCTGAACCATCTTAGCTTTGACTTTAACTCTTTTAACCACATCTATCCTATTTGAACCCAACTCACTATGTTTCTTGGAGTAGTTTGATGACACAGATGGCTCTGATGGAAGCACACAGTGTAATATGGAAATGTAAAAATGGTGGATGTTTAAATCTTGAAACCATACCTTGCAAAACTTCAGAAAAGTTCATATGAAACTCCTTAGCTCTGGCTGCATGCAGAGACAACACACAGAGAGAACAGAGGAAGAGAAGACGGGAGGAAGAAGACAGAAGCCACAAGAGATTATAGCATTGCAGATTGAATCTCAACCTCTGTCTGCAGTGAAAGAGGACTGAATTAGTATAAAGCAACACAGAATGACAGGGAAGACACGGGACTGCAAGATGTGTCACTTCAACACAAGTGTTTTAAAAGCTGCCAAAAATTACATTTAGACTGCAGCTGCTTCACAAAAGTCATCTAGCTGCTGCAAATGTGACCAAAATGAAAAAGCACTGTTTGGTAGTTTTTACTGTAAAGCATCGCAGATCATTCACAAACATGTTTGTGCTTTCCTGGATAGTTTTATGCCATAAAAGGGCCTTTTTGTGTTGTTTGTCGCAGCAAATCAGAACAGAATATTATTGAATGTTTATTAGATGAATAAACACGAATCCAGGGAAGTGCTGGAAGCAGACATCACCCTTGAGAGTAGCGGTGTCACGATTCTCAAAATCCACAACTGGAGTTGACTTTCGAATAAAAGGTCACAATGCAATTCCATTTTATATTTAAACATTTTTGTCTGCACTGACCGATATGCCATCGCCAGACTTCTGCATCTGCTTTTTGCAGGTCAGGGTTAGGCAAGTTCAAATAACATTCACCAAAGAGTTTCTCAAATCTGTCAGAGCAAACCCTCTTCCCAAACAAATCAATAAAGGATCTCTGTAAAAGAAGATAAACTCAACATCTCTGACACTGTCGGGGTTTCCTCTGGTGCCAGTCAGGTAATCATCTTCCCCCTCTTCAAGTGTGCACAAGAAGGCGGTGATGGAGAGAAAAAAGAGACTGGGAGAATCACCGGTCCTACTTTTGATTTTTGCTGATCGAAACTGAAAGCTCATTCCATCTGATTTTCAGTTGAAGATCAGAATTGTGACACCCCTACTTGTAGCAAGGGTACGCATGAAAAAGTCCCCTCGAGCCAAAGAGTAAAATGTAAAATTCAGGTTACCGGCCCACGTCAAGCTCTGGTTTATATAATGCAGCACTGAAACACTTTACACATCACAAGTAGGTTAACATTGTTGTCATTAACCTGAACTCTAGGAATATAAAACAGACACAGTGCTCCTTCACCTCACACTCCCTGAGCTCAGTAGCTCTTATCTCTCGTTTCCATCTGAGAAATGTGTGAGATGCATCAATAAAGTGTCAAACATGCAGCAGATCACCGGTCAAATGGGAGATGAAGCTTGAGATAAGATGAACATGGCTCATGTGACTGTGTGTGTGTGTGTGTGTGTGTGTGTGTGTGTGTGTGTGTGTGTGCGTGCGTGCGTGCGTGCATGTCTGTCTGAGAGGAAGAGGTTGTGAAAGCCGTGTATGAGTGTCATAACCACATGAAGATAGAAGCAGGCGCCAATGTGAAACCGACATTTTTTTAAAACTTTCAGCGCAATGTCTGCGTGTGTGTGTCTGTGTGTGTGTGTCTGCGTGTGCGTCTGCGTGTGTGTCTGTGTGTGTGTGTGTGTGAGAACCATAGAGTCACAGTTGAGAACTGGAAATGAGGCCAACAAATGTGACAACACGGCATTATTTGTTTTTGCTCCGGCTGAAGCATGAAAGTCACTCACGCTTGTCATGTTTCAGTTTGTCTCATTTCTTCACATTGTTTCAGACATTAATATTTATGTTTGTCAAACAACAACCTAATTTAGTCAGGTGGAGTTTTGTAGTCCACAAACCGTTTCTGGTCCCGAGATCCCACATTGATTTGACACACAGTTGAGCTCGTGCACCCACTTCAGACGGTGTGTACGCTAACTGATTCTGTGGACCTGGATTATGCTGGACGAGCTGTATGAAGCCATTTTATCTTGTTCTTCTTTTTTTGGGGGGGGAGAATGCTGCAACGCTGTTTTACTGTGAAGCTCCAGAAATGTTTTGTGGACTACAAAACTTCACCCGAGTAGATAAAGACTGAATTTACATTTTTGGGTGAACGTATCCTTTAATGCAGTTGTAAGCAAGCCGTAACAGCACGAACAGTCCCTGCTGACCTCAGTGCAGGTGGTAAAAAAGCCACAACAAGCTGAATCAATGTGTGTCTGATGATCAAACTGCTCTTACGTACCGATGACACTATCGTAGTCCACGATCTCGAAGTAGACCACAGCCACAGAGCTCCAGACTCCCAGCAGAGCCAGGACCACAAACCAGGTAAACATGGAGTACTTCGGACCTCCTCCTGCGTCTCCTCCTCCTCCTCCTCCTCCTCCTCCTCCCTTCTCCGTCCTCTTTCCATTCTTGCTTTCTACTGGTGGCGTCTTCCCCTCTGAGGACATGAAAATGTTCACATTAAAAATTGTTTATCATGTTTCTTACTCCACTGCATTTAAGTCACCTTTTTTTTGCATGCAGTATGAGGACTGTTGCTATGGTTACCTGGTTTAACTGCTGTCTGTCACTATGATTGAGGAGTCAATGTTACACACATCAGGTTATGGCTTCACTTTACAGGTCAGAAAACACAACATGAAACTCTGAGACCTTAATGCAAAAAACAAGAACTACCGGATAAGTGTGTTATGATGATATACTGCATACACACTGTGAAGAATTCAAATTAGTGTTATTAAAACTACATATATTTTAAGTTTAAATACATTTTTGTATCTGTCAGTGTTTTGTGGAATTATAATAAAGTGTTTGTTCAAGCAAAAACAACTTAACAGTATATTTATTTCCCCTTCTTTAGGCCTGGGCGATAAAAGGATAGCAATATGTATCAGCAATAGACAATGTCATCGAACGCATTAAGAAAATAATTAGATAAAATGCTAAATAATGCAAACCAACATGAAAGCACATAACCAGATCCTGGCAGGAGACAGACGCTGGGCAGATCGACCCAGGAATAGAGTGAGAGACACAGAGTCAACATGACCCTGACAGAGACAGAGAGAGATCTGACAACAGCTGTTTGTCCTCCATCACTGCGAGCTGAAACGGCTGTAGCTAATGACAACAGATGTCTGCTTTTATATCACAATCACATCTAATCAGTGCTCGAGATGGAAACCAGAAATAGCCTGGTGTTTTATCAGACTCTTAGTGTGGTACAAAAGTGCACTGAAGCAATGGGAACGGTGTCTTCACTGAGACTGAGGGGACAGCAGCGATGCGACAAGTGTCTCAAAGACATTTTCATGGGTTCAAATGGCTGTTATACAACACGTGTTAACAGAAGAGATGGAGTTACACAGTGTGAGGAGCTATTTTAGAAGTATTCAGACGGTATCAGAGGTAAAGGTCCTATTTACTTTCTCATACATAATGTTGAGCTCTTCACGTCTTGGATGGACATAGATCTCTCCTGGTTGAATCATCAGTGCAGAAAATGGACCACTGGGTGGGAAAATATCTGGTTCTTTGATGGAAAGTGAAAAGCCTGTTGACATGAGCCCAAAAAGAGGTATGACTATGACTCCCAAGGGGATATATATAGATATTTACACCCAAGCAGCTCATGAACAGTAGTGACCCTGAGGGGAGCATCAGGAGGGAGGCTGAAGAAGTTGGAGTGTTTACCAGGGAAACTACAGCCCATATACCATCACACCAACCAGAGCTACACTGTGGGTTACCAGTTGGAGGTGGAGTGGTGAAGGTCTTGCAAGAAAACCAGGGGGATACATGATAAGGTCCAGACTGCTGCAGCTCAGAACTAGGACATTTTTGTACCATGACTTCACGAGGGAGTAGCCGTCTGATGTTACACAACAATGGCGTCATGGGAAGGGGATGTCATTATTTTACAGTCGACCAAGTTTTATGTTCACTTCTGGCGTCTTGCATCTGGAACGCTTTGAAATCAGAAGCTGTACGTTTCAAAAAGGAAATTCAGACCTCCAACGCGGCACAAACTGCTAGCATGAATAAAAGCCCAACGCAGCTCTGCTGCTGGGGGGCTTTTACTGTGAAACAAATTGCTGTAGGTGTTGAGTTTGTATTGAAAGCATGCTGCTCACCATGCAAGGTCAAACCAAACCAATAAACCCACAAAGAACCAAACTGACTGAGCTGCAAAACAAACTAAACCTAATTAGATCTGTTCTGACATGTGTCCACCAATGACTCATTGAGCTCTACTCCTCATAACCTACCATGCCAAACCAAACCAATCCATGCCAAAACAAGCTCATAAACCTTTCCTACCTGTCTCCTCTACGACAGGCTGCACTTCCCCCTTCGTCTGCGGGACCTCCTCCTCATTAGCGCCTCCTAACCGAACCAAACCAGGCCAGATAAGAACCAAGCCCAGACCAAACCAGGTCTATTCACACTCTGATCCTACCTGTCTCCTGGACCACGGGCTCCATCTCTTCCTGTATCAGGGGCTCCGCCTCCTCCTCATACACCTCCTCTTCAGTGTACACCTCCTCCTCCTCCTCCTCCTCCGCCTCGGCGTGGACCTCCTCTACAGGAACTGAGGAGGGCGAGGAGGAGTAGGAGGAGCCATACTGGCGGTAGCGCTGCATTGACCGTCTCAGGTCTCAGCCAGACCAGAACCAGGCCGGACAGGGACCAGTGCAGACAAACCCTCCTGACCAGATATACACAGTGGGCTAAACGCTAAGCCTCCATCAGAATAAATAAAATATCTCAGAATATGAAGTGATGGGCCTTCGATGTTCAAGTAAAGAAAGAGTATTTACAAATCTGTCTACAAAAACTTTTCAGAAAGATAAAGCACTTAAAGAAAAGAGCAGTTTAAAAAGTACACAAGAAATCAATGAGGTGATGAAAGGCGACAAAAACAATCCGAAAGAACAAATAATCCAAATCAGTGATCATCCAAACAGCCAACAGGTCAACGGAAAGCAACGCACGGAGAGAACGACTGAAAGTGACTGAGCGAGCGAGGCAGGAGAAAGAAAGAGCTCCTCCTCCTCCTCCTCTTCCTCCCAGCAGTGCTACAGTCTGCTGGCCATCCAGAACCTGATCCCCACTATTATTAGAGCTGACAAGCCCAGGGACACTGTGTGTGTGTGTGTGTGTGTGTGTGTGTGTGTGTGTGTGTGTGTGTGAGATGCCAGAGAGGACAGAATACCCCACAGAATAACCTTGACACTTGTTTGTTCACACATACACACACACACACACACACACACACACACACACACACACACACACACACACACACACACACACACAGGCTGCTGTATGTGGCACACTGTCGATATGTCACCACAACTGAAGGGACAGTACATGAAGTTGTAATGTCCCACAGCAGACGAGGACCACGTTATAACTCACAGGGTTGAAGTTTAACGCTGGTGAATCATTACCAGGTGAAGAGCTGTTGGAAATAATTTGCCTGAGACTTTATATTAACATCACTTTACTG
Organism: Pagrus pagrus; assembly: GCF_965226575.1. Classification (NCBI taxonomy): domain Eukaryota; kingdom Metazoa; phylum Chordata; class Actinopteri; order Spariformes; family Sparidae; genus Pagrus; species Pagrus pagrus. The sequence goes on from NC_140207.1 coordinate 1,899,559, forward strand.
TATGTCCAGAATCTAAGACGATATAGCATTGATATATTGACCAGCCCTACATACAATTATTTAAACCAATATAACCATGATTTCAGTACCTGGCTCTGCTGTAACTTGCGTTCCCATACTAACTGATGGTGGGTCAGAGCAGAGGCGCACAGTAATGCATCTCTGTCTCGGAGTGCACGTTTCCCACTTAACACACACTGCTGATGTGAACGCCGAGCACTAATGCGATGACTGGCACATCCATTATTAGTACTTTGGTTAAAATAGCTGGGAACAAAAGGCACTGAGAAGTTTGAGAAGATGCACAAGTAAAGTAATAAAGCGGTAAACAGAAAGGTAATGTCAACTATTGATCCTCTCGTACTGATTATTGGGAAAAGACACACCAACAGCAAAAACAACGGAGACAGCAAATAATGTCTCTCTCTTTGCATCAGAAAACTTAAATGAGTTTTTCGAGATGTTGCGATACACCGATATTGACGATAACCGTGATATTAAAGAAATGAAATATTGACATCATGTTATTAAAACACATGATTATGTTGTGTAAATAATAAATAATAAATAATACACAAATAATAACACACATACATGAGAGGCCTTGTGGATGTTTTGTTTATCAGTTCACCCAGCTGCCTTTTCCTTATTTATTAAGTAAAATTGTTTGTTTTGAACGCTTTTTTACAGTTATGGTTATAGATTCCCTCTACACTTCTCTACACTCAGAGTTTTAATAGTTACAATATTAATGAGGTTGTCAGAGGAAAATGCAGTCCCAGAACACTGTTTAAAGCTAGACAGGTGGCAGGGTCCGCCACATACAAACAAAGTAAAACAGTATAAACTGTGTTGACCTTTACGGTCAGTTTGTTCATCATGGAAACAAAGAGTTTAATTATTTAGTTTGTTTAGGCAGAAAAGAAGATCTTTCTCTTCTGATTAAAATGTATTTCCCAAGACTACAGACTGCTCCTTTAATTAGGATGTTATTCAGACATCACAACACGACTGTGACAACCACAGGAATGATTGTAATGTCAACAAATGTGCAGAAGGTCATTGAACTCAACACTGCCTTAGACGCAGTACCACAAACGTGTTTTTTTTACCTGCTGCACTCATTAATAATCCAGGTGAAAAGGTGTTATGATTGTAGAACAACCTGAGAGGTTTGTGTCGGGCTTATAAACGTGTCAGTAAGCTGAGGACAGCGGGTTTGTGTGAGGCGGCTGTGGACTCCATCCCTGGACCACCATCAGCCATCGACCATGATGCTGCCTGTTAAAAAGTTAATAGCTTGTTAGCTAATGATAGCAGGCTATCACTGCCGGTAGCTGGGTTAGCTTCGCGTCATTAACAGGGCAGGCTCCATGCTAGCGCCGGCATCCACACAGAGCATCATTTTATTTAATCTCAGGTAAATTAGACAGAGTGAGTCCTCTACATTCAGGGTATTTTGACAGCTAGCAAAACGTGGCTAAAATGGCCCAGTTTTCTTGTATCGCGAGAACGTCAAACCAGACTCTATTCAAAAATCTGCCAATTAAATGTGTTTTTGCTTAGTGGAAGAGCAAACGCCTGAGAAATCACGAGAAAAAACCATTGACGTAAACGTAAAGCATCCACTTCTCAATTCGGCGTGGATAACATACTCAAAATATCTTTACTTTGGTCAAATCTTAAGCCTCACTGCGGGTTAACGCTGCTTCTAGACGCCCAGCAGGACGCACTTCACGCCAGAAGAAGACCGTGGGAACCACCGGCAGTCCGGCGCTGAAAGCGGTAGTTTGCGCCGCATACTGTGTCGCTATGTCAGCCGCACTGAACAAACGCATCTGAAACGATCACAAGCTAAAACATGTTCGGGTTTAACCGGCCGGAAAACTACCGCAAATATCTGGATATGAAATGGAAATATGCACAGAGGCGCGTCCCGGGCTCGGAGGATCTGGCGAGGAAAGGGTAACTCACGGACCTCTTTTGGAGTGGGCTTTGGGGTTCTTCCTCTGGACCATTGCTTCGTAACTTCTCCAATGCAGATTTCCAGTGAAGCAGCTGAGAACTAAGAAGCTAGCTGAGCTGTAAATGTGTCAGAAACGCGGACGGAGCGGACGCTGCTCTGTGTTTTCTGCTCTCATTGATGAAGAGACGACTTCACCGAGAAATCACGTCCTCACTTGGATACCAGCAAAGCCAAAGTCCATAGTAACCGTGACTGACCTCACATTCCACCAATCAGAGCCACGGAAGCAGCTCACGGGCGGGACTAGAGGCGGGCTCTGGTGATTTTGGACCAATCAGGTTGCAGCGCAGCTTCCCAGCCTCGTCCTCGTCGTTGGAAAGGAGCAAAAACGTGGCAGCAGAAGGAGAGTTTAAACATCTGGGGCGGAGAGCAGACGTGACATGAGCACAAATACTGATTTAATATAACTTTATAAGTGTAAAGGTTTAATACAGAAGACAGAATGAAAAGCAAAACACACTGAATCACATAATGAGGTAGAAAAATAAATAACTGTGCAAACACATTTTCTTCTGCTATAAACTCTAACTTTGCTTCTCTCCCTCCTCACTTACTGTGAGGATGAAGCCATTATCACAAGCTTTCATCATCCTCACCATCACCTCTTAATGAGTAATCAGCTGTAATGAGCTGATGAGTAAAGTGAGCAGCTCCCCCTGCAGTACTGTAACATTAACAGCTTGTATTGGACTATTGTCTTTAAGTCTTATTGTCTTCCACCACATGTGCCTGTGTGTGTGTGTGTGTGTGTGTGTGTGTGTGTGTGTGTGTGCGTGTGTGTGTGTGTGTTTAATGCTCTGGTTCATGCACTCGTCTCAGTCAGGTTCAGTGACACACACAGTTTGACATAAACACTGTGCAGCCTCGTATGAAACAGTTTATTTTATTTATTTATTACAGAAAAAGGTTGAATGTCAGATCTGATAATCAGTCGACCCATACAGCAGCGTGCATTATAAACATACATGTTTACATTTATGTATAATTTTCTTTTACTTGTATTTTTGATACTCAAGTACATTTAATATCAGATACTTTACTTTTACTTGAGTATGTCAGTTTGTCACACACATTCAACATTAACACATCTGGAGATAGGTGGTTTTCACTGGACAGAAATGTAATCTGAAAAGTAACTAGTAACTAAAGCTGCCAGACTAATGTAGTGGAGTAAAAAGTACATGATTTACCTCTGTGATGTAGTGGAGTAGAAGTATTAAGCTGCATAAAATGGAGATAGTCAAGTAAAGCTCGTTGAATTTGTACCTGTACAGTACCCGAGTAAATGTACTCAGTTACTTTCCAGGCTACAAACACTGATAAATGATGATAATGTAGTCAGATACTGTGGAAGTGCTTTGTAATCATCTCACTTCCACTCAGCTGCATTTTGGAGGAAAATATTGTACTTCTTACTCCGATACATACATGTAAATATACAGATCAGTTACTTTTATTCATACTGTTAATACCTACTGTAAGTGAGACTTTTACTCGAGTACTATTCATCTGTGTGACTTTCACTTTTACCAAACTAATATTTTAACACCATATCTTTATGTAAGTATGACTTTGAGTACTTTATAAAACACTGCCTGAAGCAGAAGACAGATTCAGAAATATAATAAAGGTTTATATCAGATATCTGAGGCGGCGACTGCTTCGACCTGCAGAGGGCGCTGTAGTACAACATTTGTCAGACCGGCAGTGATGAAGCAGAACATCAGTCAACTCTTCCTCTTTAACCTTGTGGTGAAAATACATTGAATGTTCCAGATTTCTTTCCTACAAGCAAACTTATTATTATTATTTTTAAGAATTAGTTTCAATAAATAACTAATTATAGACCATGGACAAACTATATGGAAATTTAGCCGAATCAACTAATCCTTTCTCATTAAGCTACTGATGTTTAAAATGTTATTTTCCTATTAAAACAAGTAATAAATTAGATTTGTGGTCAGTAAAGTTACCTGTGACGGCTCATATACCCAAACAGACCAAGTGAAGGAAAACGCTTGGAGAGAAGAAAGAGGCCTCGACACGAAGAAAGAAGTCGTCCATGTGTGGTGACGCAGACAGAAAAGAGGGGATTGCTAACGACGATAATGCTTACAGCAGCTTTAACAAAATGTTTACATTCAAGTTTTATCTCTTTCAAGTTAAAGCTGCAACAATGGACTTCTATCTCTGTTGTTTCTGGCGCCTCCTCTGGTGACAAATGATGACGGGGTGAAACAAAGTAAGCTTTGTGTTAATAGTGTTAATATTACAACATATCTGCATCTGATGGTCGTTTGCTTCTCATGTAGCCTCGTACAGAGACATAGGTATTAAATCGAGACTGTTTTATTTTCCTTGTGGTACGTTTAACTAACTTTTGACGTCTTTGTCTTCTGAGAAAACGTCCTCAACAGGGAAGAAAGATCTTCTGCCGCAGCATTCAGAGCATCACTGGACCAAAACAGGAAACTGAGACAGACGCCATCAAACAAGTTCATCAAATCTCTTCTGACAACACTAACGAATGAAATAACACAATGACACTTTGGGCTTTCAGAGGACGATTATACAACTTTTAAATGTTAAAACAACACAGAATTTCCACCGAGCCACTTTAACCAGTCGGATCATTTTGTGTTTCGGATCTTTGGAAGAGAACATGAAGGTTTGTGGAGCAGAACTTAGAAAAACACGCAGTTAACATCCTGTTTTTACTGCTGCTGTCAGTCTGAGTTTATGTAGCTGATCGAAGCTTTACAGCCAGACTGACAGGTGCACGCACACACACACACACACACACACACACACACACACACACACACACACACACACAGACACACACGTCCATATGCATGATGTCTTTACACACTAAGACATGAAGTGAACATACACACACAGACAGTTAGATCATGTGTCACATACCAGCCATGATCCATGCATTAACCCCTTAACACACACAAATACACACACACACACACACACACACACACTGTAAAATCTCATTAACGTGTGAATAGTTCCTTAAATTGAATAAAAACCAAACCAAGTCTGGTGTGTAGATTATTTTTCAATCTGTGTATAAGAAACCTGAAGAGATGAAATATAGATGACATGATAATATATTAATATAAAGATCTGTCACATCACACTAACAGATGTCAAACACTAGGGGGAGACTCTTGTACTCCTCATGCTGTGCACTCACTGGACACAGCAGCATGCTGGGAAACAGTCGATGGACAGCAGAGACGGAGGCAGACAGCTGAGGAAGTGTTTTATTGGTTTGATGAAAGTTTACATTTCTTACGTGTCTCAATGCAATAATATTATACTTTGTTGTTTCTTTCATTCTGATCTTTTCTTTGTCTGAAATGATCATCTTAAAGCTCCAGTGAGCAGGAGTTAGGAGGATCTACAGCCAGAAATGTAATATTCATATTTCTGTTTTCATTATTGATAATCATCTTAAACTAAACTAAACCGAGAGACTGTTCAGAGCTGGTGCCCACATCCGTCCTGAGTGATGTGACACCACTCAGACCACATTCAGAGGTGGTCTGCACCTCGTGTGACCACGAAGAAGCCACATCAACAGGCAGAGTACTCACTGTGATGTAACTGACATGTTTGGTCTCTGTTAACCTGCCAATGTTAGCAGCAGATGTTTGTGAACACACACACACACACACACACACACACACTAGTAACCACCACATCACCAGACTCCCTTAACAAATGTGGTGATTTTAAGAGTTGCTGAGTTAAAACAAACTTTGTAACGTAGTGAAACTCTGTCTCTGACAGACTCTGAATCATTGTCTCCTTCTTGTAAATTCAGCATTAAATGAAAACAGTCAGTTGTTTGTTTCCTTGTACAAAGTGTCAGTTTGTGGCAGCATGGCTGTACCAGCCTGTCTGCTTCTGTGTCTAAAGTGCTAAAGTCTGACCTGCCAACATTTAGCAGCTGTTTGAACACACTGTTTACACTGATTTCACCATTTACACTCAATTTATGAAAGAAGAAACATGTTATTGATCTCAACATGTCACATTTTACAAACACACTAACCAGTAACCAGTATAGGCGACTTCTTTGTCCCCAGACTCCCTTAACAAATGTGTCAGTTTAGTGAGTTGTTGAGTTGGAGACACTTTATAAACTGTGTGAAACTCTGTCTCTGACTGATTCTGACTGATTTGTTCCTTCTTGTGAATTCAGCAAATGTTCTGCATGAACTTCTTTCTGTCTTTGAGTAGAAACATGGAGTCTGTTTGTGAGACTGTGATGCAGCAGACGAGCTGTGTGGAGACATTTGATGTATTTTTGGTTGTTTTTACATTTTAAATCAAGTCTCCAGCCACTTCAGTTCTTTAGAGGTGACTTTCATCAGCATGGAGGAGATGATGACTGAGTTACATTGTTTTGGGTGAACTGTTCCTTTAAACGCTCCACATACTGAGTGTGTAGAGGAGTACTGGTACTGTAGTACTACTGTAGTACTACTGTAGTACTGAGCATGATGAAATACAATACAAAGAGCCTGAGAGCAAACAAACAGCTTTACAGTGAGTTAAAGGTGATCAATACACGTCAGCTGTGTGTGTGTGTGTGTGTGTGTGTGTAGAGGTAAATGTTTAAAATGTGTATCCTTCATTAATGTGTGTCTCCACTCTGGTGTGTGTGCGCGAGACAAACGTGAATTAGGGCGTAACCTCGCGATACTCCCCCTCCTCTCTCTCTCTCTCTCTCTCTCTCTCCGCGTCCAGGGGGCGATCAAGCGGCGGGGATGATGGGAGTCCGGCCGGTCAGTCACCAGCCCACCGACCTGCAGACGCGCCGAGCCGCAGCACAACACTCCGGCGTGACGGCACAAACTTCCCACTTTTCCCGCCTTCACGAGTGAATTTCCCCCGAAAATAAAAATAAAAGCAACAGCTGGAGCCGAGGAGGACTTTTATTTTGGAGGAGCGCGTTGTTCTGGTTAATTATCACACCTGAGCAGGATGAGAAGAAGCTGAACATCTGTCCCCCGGAGGTGGAGGAGCGTGTTTCTCGGGATTACCGGACGCTGGAGCCGCTCCCGCAGGATTAAAGCGGCTGAAGTTGTGGAGATGCGGGAGGACGCGGGGCGGACGGACTGAGGCAGCCCGGTGCGCACTTTCCCTCCCCGGCTGGACTGACGCGCGACAGTCCGCTCCTGCTGCTGGAGGGGACACTTCATCAGTGTCACTCTGCTGGATGTAAAAACAAAACCTCCATCATCACCTTCTTCATCCTCTTCGCCTTCTCCTTCCTTCCACACACTTTTGTTCTCTGCGCGGAGTTTGCCGCTCATGGATCCGCCGCTGTGCGCCTCCTCTCCGGATGGGCTCTGGCAGCTGTGAGCGGGGCGCGGTGGAGCGGTGATGGTGTGACAGCGACACAACGACCGACCCGCAGTTTTTAACGCAGGAGTTTCACATGTGAGTACATGGTTTCATCTCTGTGTTGTGACTGTGTGAAGGTTAACCCCGCTGTGTGTCTGTGCGGGGCTGAACTCTGACCTTTCAGCAAAACACCTGCGACACGCAGCGAGACTCACTTCAGCCCGAGAGGAGATTTAATTTAACCGGACACATGAACGCGGCACGAGTTGTGTTAGTTTGGCACCAGGTGAAGGCGCGTGTGTGGTCCACATGAGGTGAAAACACGTTAAAATGTGTTAAAACTCCAGTTTGTGCCCAGCTCACACCAGACTCAATGATAAAAATGACTAATTTTCGGATGGAGCCGCCGTCATGTGTCCAGTCTGAGTGTCTCTGATCAGTCCGAGTGATTTTCAGATGACGCAGGCTCCTAAAAACACTCCGGCACTTTAAAGTCCGCCAGCCTCCCCTCCGTCCCTGTTTTCAGCTACTTTCTCCCTCCAGAGACTCAGTTTCCTCTGTTCCTATGCAACCTCCGCTCCTGATCAGCTGAGCCGAGCCGAGCCGTGCCGTGCCACCACTTTCCATTAATTAACCGGGTCTGTTTATGTAAGGCGTGATACATGTGGGGCTGGCACACTGTGGCCTGTTTGCGTCTCTGGCACAACATTCACACAATGTTCAGGAGGAGCACGTCTGTAGGAACCTTTTTAATATTGTTATTAATATTTATATTAAATTACAATAATTCTGCTGTGACACATCTGATGGTGACTTGACTGTGTCTGCGTCCTCTTTATCTCCTGTAATATTCATGATGCTGGTCGATTCTGGCAACAAAGCTGCTGAACATCGTCCTTCCTTCATGTTTTCTGATATTTCTGTATGTTTGGAGGAGCTGGAGTGTTTCTGTGGTGCAGTGAGTCAACACAAAGAAATGTCTCTCATACACTCTGGCCTGTTTGCTTCTTTGGCAAAACTGTAATATTCAAATAATGTTGAGAACAAGGACATAAAATTATTAATTAATATTTTTTCTATGAATTTTTGTCCTAAATCATCTCTTTACCACTTAAATGTGTCCGTGTCGTCTTCATCTCCTGTAATATTCATGGTTCTGGTTGAATAGTAACAAAAGTACAACATGTTGTCTTTCCTTCATGTCCGGCAGTGTTGTGTGTGTGTGATACACAGCTGTGTGTTTTCAGTGAATCATACACGTTTATACATTTTATTATCACATAATGCTTCAGTAAATCGTGTTAAAAGGGACATTTCAGTATTTTTAATGTTCTTAATTACAGTAATTCTGTAATCACACATATCTGCTGATGAATTTACATTTTTGGTCGAACGTTCAGTAACAAAACTACTAAACGTCGTGTTTACTTCTTCAGGTTTACAGAATGACTCTGACGACACTTTACATTAGTTAACCAGGTCTGATTATACAAGAGAAGATGGATTTGGTGCTGCTGGTTGAGTTTTCTGGGATATTTCATCCTAAATAACAATAATTCTGCTGTGACACACATCTGCTAATGACCCTGATGTACCTGTATCCTCCTCATCTCCTGTAATATTCATGATTTTAGTCACTCACAGCAACAAAACTGCTAAACGTCGTCTTTACTTCATGTCTTCAGGTTAACAGAAGGAAATGACTCACTTCATATTAATCAACCAGGTCTGATTATATAAGAGGAGATAGATTTTGGCCTGTTTGCTTCACTGGCACAAATGTCATATTCACATAATATCCAGGAAAAGTATATAAAAAGAAACCTTTCAGTATTTTTTATGATTATTTGTCGTAAAATTACAGTAATTCTGCTTTCACAGCGATCTGCTAATGAATTTAATTAATTTTATAAGACGTTTGGTCGAGCTTGCTGTAAATATCGTCCATCACATCTTCTGAGATCACTGTGATATTTATATGTAATATTTATTCGGTCCCTGTGTGTTTGGTGATGATCTCCTGTGACATCCCACAACAGTGTTACCGTTGTGTTTAAAGTGACGATTATACAAAGAAGTGACTCTTTGGCTGTTTGTGACTTTGGTACAACTGTAATATTCATGTAACATCCAGGAAAACTGCATAAAAAATACTGAAAGGTTTCTATTTAAAGATTATTTGTCCTAAATTACTGTGACACATATCTGCTAATGACTTGAAGGTACCTGTTTCCTCCGTATCTCCTGTAATATTCGTGAGCTTGGTCGATATTTTAGTATCGAAACGACTAAATATGGTTTTTCCTTCGAGTCTTCTGACGTCACCACAGTGTCTGTAACATGTGTGTGTGTGTGTGTGTGTGTGTGTGCGTGTGTGTGTGCTTTGCTGGAGAACTGAATCCATTGCGGCTTTGGGTCGTAATGTTTTGTCAGTTTCAGACTGTTAATGTAGAAATATTGAGGCTGTAGCTGACTGGAGTTACCTGATGACCTTTGACCTTTCCCACACACACACACACACACACACACACACACACACACACACACACACTCACCTGACAGCGACACATGACTTCTAACTAAAGCGCCGACTGTTTTAGTCCCTGGTAACTCGATTAGTTTCTCAGTTTATAAAATGTCCGTCAGTGTTTCTCAGAACCAGAAATATTCAGTTTATTTCGTCGAGGAGGAAAGAAAACAGAAAATATTCACTTTTATCTGAAATCGTCTGTAGCCTGTATTTATTTTATTTTCCCTTCTCTTTTCTGTCCGTCAGCATCAGGTGACCTTTGAGAACATTAAAGGGTAACTCCGCCAGTTTTCCACATTAAAGTGTGTTCACGGATCTGCTGCGTACGTGAAATCGGTAGTATAAAGACTTTTGTGGCTCCAGAGGAAGTTGCCGTCACTCAGTGGCTTGTTGCATTGTGGGTAATGTAGGCGGCAGATTTTAAAGGCAGTCCACTGATCTAACATTGCACTCTCATCACACTGTTGGACTCATTATGGATCGATACAGCAGAACAGAGATATCTCACGTTCTTCTTCCTTCTTAAAACCTGCTGCCTACATTACCCACAATGCAACTAAACCACTGAGCGTGTTAAATGTGTAAAATTGGTGGAGTTACCCTTTAAGTTTCAGTCTGGCTCATTTGATTTGTCTGAGAATGGATCAATTTACCAGAAGAAAAAAAACACCAGTCATTTTTTTCCCGTAAGATGAGACAAGTTTAGTTTTCTTGTTTTTTTTTTGGACTTCTGTATAATTTAATCAACATCTGACCTTTCCTCAGCAAGTTACAGACATTATAATAATATTATTATAATAATAATATTATTATAATATTATCCATAGTGAAAAACAGGTTTAATCCTACAGTATATTTCATGTACTGAACGTGTAGATGTGTCGAAAAACATTTCAGGGAGCAAACAGGAAGGTTATTAAATCAGAACAGACGAATAATTCAAGGACAAATAAAAAATAAATATACACATGTAGAAGAAATAGTTGGTGATTAACTTAATATTAGATAATTAATCGATTAATCGCTGCAGCTCTACTTCCCGGTCGATCCAGATCAGTTTTATATCGGTTATGGGTGTTTTTTTTTTTACAGGAATCAGAAACCCGGGCGAGCTTCACGTGATTAAAGTTTGTAAAATAAGAGAGAGAACGATGACGTCATAAACTTTTTTACATTTACATCATTTAAACATGTAGTTTGTGTATTTTTGTGAGTTTCTTATAATCATCGTCCTCTTACACTCGTGACATTACGGTAAAAACTTAACAGACATCTGTGCATCAAGGATTGTTCTGATAATTCATGTTAGAAAATGACCCACAGCGGCTTCATGTTGACGACCTCCTCTGAGGGGAGTGTGAACGTCTCAGTAGAAATATTGTGATGATGCGTTTGCTGCGTTTACACCTGAACGCATCACCTGCAACAGCAAGAGGTTTGACAGCAAGATAGGGTAGGAGACAAGGAAGGAAGGAAGGAAGGAAGAAAGGAAGGACGGACATGAGGATGGTTGGTTGGAAGGTGAAAAAGACGAGCGGTGGAAGACAGTTTGGTTCGGTTGGATTGTAAAGAAGCTAAACAGACTGAGGATGAATGACTGGAGGGTGGAGGAGCGATCAGGAGGATGGGAGGTCAACAGCATCCTTGACCCTGCGATTCTATTGGCTGTGGGTTCGGTGGCATGTTTACAACCTTCGGAGAGTTCCTGTCAGCGGCCAAGCGTCCTGCCTCCTCCGATCCTCTGCGTCCAGTGAAAGAGACTGAAACGTGTTGAAAGAAAGGGTCTCGGCTCGCTGTCAGACGTCAGGCTGCACCTTCAGCCTCGACGCCGAGGAGAAGCTTCAGACGAACAAAGGAGCCGTTTGTGCAGCTCGTAGAGACGTCTGAGCCGAGCTGATGAGCGGCTTTATGTTTCATATAAAAACAGGTTAACAGCCGATCGTCCGGACTCTGCTGCTCCCGACACGCTGAAAGGACATTTAGGAAACACAAAGGAGAAGGATTTGTGATGTAGCTTCTGCTGCAAGGAGAGAAATACTCTAATATTAAAAGATAAAAGACAAACTAAGTTCACAAAGACGCAAAGATGTGAAAAATACACTTTCTAAGCTCTAATCTTGTGTCAGTGTGTTGACTTTTATTTATTCTTTGTTGCATTTACAGACGCAGAGTCGGCAAAACTTTTCATCTGTATTTATCTTCTTTTACCTTTTACTTTAAATAAAGTCCAGAATCTGAATAACCAAGTAAAGTAGATGACTAACTTTAACTTTAACTTTAACTTGTTGATTTTGAGGTGATCGGTTTTCTCAATTTGTCAGATTTTACAGTTTACTATATCTGTAAATAAATACAAAAAACACAGGTTTGTGCAGAGTTCAGGGCTCCAGGTACATTTATTTTATAAACAGTGGAGATTATCACGCTGTCTTTTTTTTTGTTTTTTTTTGTCTGAAGTGTTGTTTGAGTCTAAACCTAACCAGAGCTCATGCACAGCGTTGTGACATGTGGAACATAAAGTATTAACTTCCACGTGTTTTTGCAGAAACGCACTTCAACATTTATCCTGATGCTTGTGTTCACGCTCTTCCTGGCGGTTTGGTGTGATAGCTTGTGTCGTCCTCCACTGATTGTGTGATGAAAGCAGGTGGAGCAAACGCCAACACTCGGCTCGCTCGACCAATCCTCCGACTTCCTCAAAGATGTTTGTTGTCCAGTAGGCAATGACAGAAACCGTTGATCAGGCGTCAAAATTGTTGTCACCTCACTGCGGTGATGTAAAGGTGTGACGGGGTGTGACGGCACGCTCTGACATCACAGATGGGCGTGGCTACAGGTCGACAAACGTTCAGTCAGAAGAGACGAGTGTGACGTGATTGTCAGTAGGCTGAAGCTCTGCAGGAGCTGCTGTGTCAACACCTCCACACCGCTCACACAGCCCTACAACAGGTGCACCGCCTGCCTCGCATGCATTACATTTGTGTGAGTGTGTGTGTGTGTGTGTGTGTGTGTGTGTGTGTGTGTGTGTGTGTGTGTGTGTGTGTGTGTGCGTGCCTACGTGAGCCCATGGGTGTCCAAACCCATATTTGGTGTGTCTGTGTGTCTGCTTGTGTGTAGGTAATGATGTGTGTGTGTGCCTGGATGCATCTCAGAGTGTGTGTGTGTGTGTGTGTGTGTGTGTGTGCGTGTGTGTGTGTGCGCGCCCCACACGGTGTTGTGCTGTTTGTTCAGTGTTGGAGCAGCAGGCCTGACCTTTCCTGTGCCGGGCGCTGAGACAACACGAGCTGCTGTTTGACGGACGAGGCAGCGCGGTGGCTCTGCGCTCTGACATCAGTCCTGCAGGCTGAAACCAGCTTCCTGCTTATTATCTACAACCTTTGTGCAGTGAAGGCACCGTATGAAACCTGAGAGCCGCTCCGTAGCTTTTTATCACGGAGCCCGAAACAAACCCTCCCGAGCGCCGACAGTCCGCCGCCCGCCGTTTGCTTTGCATTCATGTCGTCTTTGTGGTTCTTGGGTTTGTTGTCACGGCCATTAACTCCCATGAAAGACTCAGACGCTCTTGTTCGTGTCCTGTGAAATAAACGTGGCCGTCGCAGCCATTATATGAAGGTCGGACAAGTCCCGCCCACTTTTACCGTGTTGAAAAAGCGTCTGTCTGTCAGCTCGGTGATCTTTTCAGAGCGTCCGTGCTTCATTAGATATAAATCCATTCAGCGTGATTACTGAGAGAACGATCAGATTAATAAAACTCAATACAACGTTTACAATGCTACCTGACACACACACACACACACACACACACACACACATACACAGGTCGTCATGTGTCACCTGCAGTAGATGACCGTCAGCAGCAACATCTGTTTAACGTTAAACAGCCTTTTCTTGTGGCACTATAATCCGCCTGTGCGTAGGAATACGGACATTTTAGGGAATACAGTGCCACAAGAAAAGGCTGTTTAACGTTAAACAGATGTATATATTTTTAGGCGGCTAGAATACGTCTTGCTCGTCACAAAAAGCCTGAAACAAAGAGAGTAAACGAGGTAGGAGGAGGGGAAACACGACAGGAGAGAGGAAAATAAGACGAAAACAAAATGGCTGCCACTTCCTGATCTCCAAAATGCAGGAGAAACCCTAAAATCCACTGAAATATCTATAGAAGAAGAAGAAGAAGGAGGATAAAGTTGCATAAAAAGTACAAGTACTCGAGTAAATATCCCCAGTTACATTGCACCACAGGCTGCAGCATGTGGTCATCCTCATGTGGAGCTGTGAAAGAGAGAAAAGCAGCTTGGAGATTAGTTTCTGAGAGCCAGTGGTCCAGCGTGACCCGGTCCAGTTTACCAAGCAGGACCACCTGAGCTCCGGACGGGAGCTTCAGGCGGAGGGCGGTGACTCAGCGTCGTCACACGGCTCCTCTCCACGTCGTGGCTGAGTCAGGACGGACAGATCTGCTTTAATCTCAGTGATCCTCTCACACGGAGCCGCAGCGCTGACACTTTAATTATCTGTTATTCTGTTAAAGCAGCTCGCAGAAAGACTCTTACAGCGACGCGTCCACCATCTTACTGGAGAGACGCCGCAGTCAGCAGAGTGTCAGGAGTTAGGACTCGCTTCATCCTGCTGCTATCGACCCGCTCAGCTTCACAGGGACTGTTTGGAAAGTTCGATTCGATATCTGTGGAGTCAACTTCTTCTTCTTCTTCTTCTTCTTCTTCCTTCTTCCTCCTTCTTCCTTCTTTCTTTCTCTTCTTCTTCTTCTTCTTCTTCTTCTTCTTCTTCTTCTTCTTCTTCGTGGTGTGTTCATGTGCAGTTCTTTGATGTTGGTTTGGTGTGTGTGTGTGTGTGTGTGTGTGTGTGTGTGTGGTCTACAGGCCTGTTGTTGTCTTTGTTGAAGGCAGCTTGACGACCCTGTGTTAAACAAATAACATAAAATCAAGTTTTTATGATGAGGCTGAAAATAAAGTACAGATACTGCAGTACAGATACTACAGATACTGCAGTACAGATACTGCAGTACAGATACTGCAGTACAGATACTACACAAAATGTAAAAATGTAAATTATTTTGAACACTTTGGACTCAGTTTCATTTAAAAGTCGTAGTTTTCAGTGTATTTCATATCAAACTCACATGAAGGAGCTGCTTCCTGTGTTTCTTTACATTACCATGAATTTGTTGAGTCATCTTTTTGTTACCTTAAACACCGACAGTCCCGTGAACTCCAGTGAAAAGTGCTTTTGTTAAATATCAGACTTCTTTACGGCAGCGGGCTTTAAACAAACAAACAAACAGTGATTTCTGTTCAGCAGCAGCTCTGAAGGCAGCTGCAGCGGTGAGTCATGTGAAGTGAAATACCAAAGAGCAGCATGTGTCAGCTTTAATAGAAGTCTGACGGTCAACGCTTCACTTAAGTGAGTGTTGGAGGCGACGTCAGGCCGCTGACAGAGGAACAAAGAGGCCGGAGAGCGGCGAAATTATAAAATCTCAGAGAAATCAGATGATTCCTGTCGAACAGTGAGAGGAAGGAACGACACAGCACCTCCCTGATTATGTTTCTGCCACATGTTTCAGGTGCGTCACACCTTTAAGCTCCTGTTGTTCGCTGTGCGGTGCTCTGCTTCCCTGTCGGTGCTTCTCCACACAGTGGGAGAGCTGACGTATACATCTGGATGTGGTCTCCTCAAACAAGGCTGGAAGTGTCCCCAGTTCTCCTTTAAAACACCAGATACTGTCGTCACGGACACGTCTGGAGACGTCCGAGGCCCCACGAAGAAGAGGTGTTTGAAGTTGCCAAAAACACAGCTGGAGATGTCCCAGATCTCCTTGAAAAACCTGATTTTGTCGCCACAGATACAGCAAGAGACGAACTGATTCCTGTTAAATAAATCTAGTTTTCGTCTGCAAAAACACGACTGGAAATGTCCCCAGTTCTTCATAAAAACACTTATTTTGTCAGCACACACGTCTGAAGATGGCGCGACTTTCTGTGAAAAATACGGTTTCTGTCGCCAGAAACAATAAAATTTAGAGCTACAGTGATAATTTGAGTAATCGATTTATTTCAAGGAAAAAAAAATGAAATTTTGTTTGTTTTGGTCTTTAAGAAAAAAATTATTTACTAGTTATTTAAATAACTTTTTTAGTAATAAAGAAAATAATTTACTGATTAATTTACATGAATATATTATAACTGAGACTCAGAGTAACTTAAACCGACCAGTGAACTGTCAGAAACATCCTTCAGCAGCAGCACATTTAACTTCTCCACCTCCAACACTACAAGCAGCCGATGGCATGAAGGTCAGAGGTCAGGGGTCACGGCGTGATGTCATCAGGTGTGTGATGGAGAGGTGTTGTGGAAGTTTTTCAGCTGATTTACCTCCACGTCCACTTCGAGTGTCTGTGAGCGTAAATCAAACACACCTCGAGTCGCTCACATGCCTCAAACGTCTGCGAGACGATTGGCCGGCGTGTGTGTGTGTGTGTGTGTGTGTGTGTGTGTGTGTGTGTGTTGGTCTGTACATATGTAACAGTCTGTTTGTCTGGAGTGAAGGAGAGACTGCTGACAGAAAATTCCTCCATCTTTTCATTAGGGTGTGTGTGTGTGTGTGTGTGTGTGTGTGTGTGTGTGCGTGTGTGTGTGTGTGTGTGCGTGTGTGTGTGTGTGTGTGCGTGCATGTTATGGTTTATTGCCTCGGAGGTGCAGGGCAGCGTTATCAATCACACTCTGTGGATGTGTCTGCTTCTCAATCATCACAAAATCATTGAAATGTAGAACACACACACACACACACACACACACACACACACACACACACACACACACACACACACACCTGTTCGTCAGGATCACCAACCTGTGCTTTGGGACCAGAACTCTCAGCGGTAACCATAGCAACAGCAGAACCATAGCGACCAGTGTCACCACCGTCGGCGGGCCCGGTGGACTCTGTCTTCAGTCTGGGAGCCCTGGTGGATAATTTGGGATGAGCGTGGCGGCGGCGGCGGCGGCGGAGGCGGCGGGGAAGTCGACCATGTTTGTTTTGATTACAGTGGAGACTTTGGGGTTTTCTTCACTTTAAATGAAGTTCAGTCACTTCAGTAACTTCACTCTCTAATCCTGTCGGGTCCAAATCAGACGGGCTGAACTTAAAGAGATGAGGCTGCACTCAGCTGCTCCTCCACAGCCAGAGCTGTCCGTCCAATCAGAGGCTGCGGACGATGATTGTTGTTGTATTTGATTTATTTGATTATCTTGTAATGTGACGGGTTTACAGATGACCTGCTCAGACTCCTCAGACATGTTTGATATTACATCGGTACTTTCAGTCCACTCACCAGAACCTGCAGAACCATAGATGAGTTCAAACTGGACGTTTCTTTCCTGTTTAGGTTGACTTTTGTATTTCTCTCTGGTCACGGCGCTGCTGCTCCGGTCAGGGTTAGAAAACATCAGGGTCTGGATTAAGATGCCTGTTTTGGACACCATGAACACAGCTGCAGATTTCCCCAGGTCTCCTTCAATACGCCAGATTTTGTCAACCAAAACATGGCTGGAGATGTTTTGACTTTCCATGAAATATTTCCAGTTTTGGTCTCCAAATCCATGACTGGAGAGGGCCGATGAAAAACAGGTGGTTTAAGTTGTCAAAGACACGGCTGGAGATGGCCTGATTTCACACGGCACAAATCTGGTTTTTGTTGCTGGCCTCACGTGACAAAAGCCAGTTTGGATCAACAGAAACGGCTGGAGATGATCCGACTTCCTGTACAAAAAAAAAATATAGCCAGTTTGTGACGTCAGAAACGTTGAGAATGTCCCCATGTGTCCATAAAAAACATCCGGTGGTGTCACACTTAGAAATGTCAAACACAAACTGCGGTCGCCTGTTTGGCAGCCTGTTCTGTTTACGTCTGCTTCCCCATGACATCACATGAGCTCGTCTCTGGTCCTCAGCATCAAGAACAAGATCTTTACATTTGTGTATCACCTGCAGACAGACAGAGGGACGGACAGACAGAGGGACGGATGGATGGTTGAAGTCTCTTGTCTGCAACATGAACAGCGGCTGAGGAGGAGCAGAGTTCAACTTTAACTTCCAAACAACAAATAAACTGGATTTTATGTCATTTTTACTTTCTGAACTCACAGAATTTACAGTGAAGCGACAGATTTACTGTCGCTGAGGGCTGAAGACACACACACACACACACACACACACACACACACACACACACACACACACTCTGCCGACCTTGGAGACGGTTCGTCTGCGTGGAGGTCTCATGATTTATCAGAGACACATGAAGTCACTCCACCTCCTGTTGACTCTGCCGCTCCTCCTCCACCTGTTCAACCTCCCACACCTGCTCCCTCCGTTTCCCCTCTGGTCCAGCTGACTCTGCAGACCACGCCCCCACACAGACCACGCCCCCACACAGACCACGCCCCTGCAGACCACGCCCAGGAGGAAGACCACAGACCAGATCAAAAATAAAATGTGACGATGAGCAAAAAGAGGTTCAGGAGAACAAAATTAACAATATCACAAGACAACATGGCCGCCAAACACACCAGTGCATATCTTTAAGGACACCTGGAGACATTTCCAGATGTTTTTGTGGAGACCAAACCGCCTTCTTTCCACAGGAAGAGTATTTTAATCCAAACCGTGATGTTTTCTGACCCTCACCAGGTGGTTAGTGTGTCTAAAACTAACCGGAGCAGCAGCACAGAGCGCTGACGAGGGAGAAACAGAAGGTTCAACCCAAACAGGACAGAAACGCTCAGACTGAACTCATCTGTGGTTTTGCAGAAACGCACTTGGCAAACATTTATTCTGGAGATCAGGTTGGTATTTTAGCAACAATTAGAAATAATGAGGATGAACTTTGAGCTGTGTTAGCTTAGCTGCTAAAAATATATTTATCACAGAGTCTTAGATGAATCGTTGAATAAAATGTTGTCAGAGGAGACGTAGTGATGAAATAGCATGAAAATGAAACTACAGTGTGGCGCTTGAACGAGACACAATGCATTCTGGGCCGGCTGTATGTGGCGTATACATCTGTGATCTGTGCTCAACACACTCAGTCTGACATCATGATTAGTGTGAATTAAAGAAAACCAAGCTTCAGTAATAATTCAATAATAATATTCACGAACATTATTTATCATTTACATAAATCTATCATTTGTTTTTGTGAAAAGAAAAAATACAACATTATAAAAATCAGCACATGTTTCTGTGGAGGCAGCTGACTGATGTAAACAAATAAAAATCATTTTAAAAAAATCTTTATGAGGCAGGAAGCAGCAGGGCTGATGGGAAATGTGGTCTTAATGTGGAGGAGGCCGCTGGTCTCTGTGGGTTTCCAGTCGTCGTCATCATCATCAGTCCACAGCTGAAACATTAAATGTGACTCAGATCTGCTGATGATTAAAATCGAGGCTTGTTGCAGTAAATCAGCGCTGCTCTCCTCTCAGCAGCAGGCCGGCATTTTAAAACACTCTGCAGCCGGTGATTTATTTTGACAACGGGCGGCCATGTCAAAGACCTCCGTCTCCCTCTCTGTCCTCCGTCTCATCGTCCTCACCTGTCTCTTCATTTCCCGTCTTTGTGCTTTTCTGCGTCTCTGTATTTTCATGTCCTTCATGTCTTCGTCCTCGCTCCATCACTCAACACGAAGCTCAGGTGTTGACTACATGTGAGATCTGCTCACTCAGACCACATTCAGAGGTGGTCTGGACCACATGTGACCTGGGAAGAGGAGAAGGAACCACACTCCCTTCACCACCAGACTCCCTTAACAAATGTGGTGATTTTAAGAGTTGTTGAGTTAAAACAAATTTTGTAACGTAGTGAAACTCTGTCTCTGACAGATTGTGAATCATTGTCTCCTTGTTGTAAATTCAGCATTAAATGAAAACAGTAAGTTGTTTGTTTCCTTGTAAAAAGTGTCAGTTTGTGGCAGCATGGCTGTACCAGCCTGTCTGCTTCTGTGTCTAAAGTGCTAAAGTCTTACCTGCCAACATTTAGCAGCTGTTTGAACACACTGTTTACACTGATTTCACCATTTACACTCAATTTATGAAAGAAGAAACATTTTATTGATCTAAACATGTCACATTTTACAAACACACTAACCAGTAACCAGTATAGGCTACTTCTTTGTCCCCAGACTCCCTTAACAAATGTGTCAGTTTAGTGAGTTGTTGAGTTGGAGACACTTTATAAACTGTGTGAAACTCTGTCTCTGACTGATTCTGACTTATTTGTTCCTTCTTGTGAATTCAGCAAATGTTCTACATGGACTTCTTTCTGTCTTTGAGTAGAAACATGGAGTCTGTTTGTCTCGGTGATGTTGATCTGCATACAGAGCAGGTGTGAATGATGGAGCTGTCCCGTTCGATCGGATCACTCTGGTCTGACATGTTTCTGAAAGTCGCCTCACATTTACATACATTTATTTTCATCTGTGGCCGAATCCACTCAACAGAGAGAGAAATCAGCTGATGAGAGAAAATATTCACTAAATGTTGTTCTAGTCGTGAAACTGACTCTCATCTGAAGCTGTGGAGGATTCACTCTTCGATTTCAGTTGAGATGTTGAGGTGCTGTGTGAGTTTAACCTGCTACACTCAAACCTGCCGTGCACGAGTTGTTTTCTTACACATTGTAAACAAACTAAATGAATCATTTAATAAAAATCTGAAACACATGAAATAGTAGAAGTGGATTTTCAGTCCAGAAACACAAAGCGGGGGTGGAGGATTTATTGGAGACGAGTTAAAGTGAAATTAATTTCATGCAACAGAGACTTCTGGATGTTGCTCCTCATTTATTTTCCAAAGTTGAAGCAGCTCGAAAAAAAAAAACACTCAACACAGTTTGTTGAGAAGTTTAAGATTTTTTTTTAATGCAACTTTTATTTCAGTGACATTCTGATGAGTTTACTGTCAGAGGACAGTTATACTCCAGCCACAGGCTCCAAAATCACTGCAGAGCAACAGAAAATACAGCTGTTAGCTTTATTGTACATAATAAATTACATTTAAATACAATCAAACACGGCTGAAATAAAAATAATCCGAGTTCTGTTACTAGTTGGATAAAAGAAAATCTCGTATATTTAATGAAAAATAATGATACAAGTTATTTTCAATCGTCTAAAATGTTATGTTTTTTCAAACTTACAGATTTACATTAGACATGTAAATTAAAAAGTCTATTTTTGTAATGTTAAAGGTGTTTTGCTGTATTTAAGGTTTCTAAAAAATATTTTTCTTTCCTCGTGATGACTACATTGAATAGGAACAGACAGTTTTTATCTTTATTTAACATGAGATCAAGTTCATTTGATGGCTTTAATCGTTTAATTAAGGATAATTACACATTTAAAAACAGTGAAATTACATTTAAATACAATCAAACAGTGCAATAATCAACATAATCAGAGTGCTTTTATAAGTTTAGTTTCATTGTATAATTCTGTCAGAAGATATTGTGTATTTGATCAATATGTCATGAAATCAAATGATATAAGTGTTGATAAGTTTGCAAATGTAGAAAAAGTCAATTTTCTGTAAAAAAAGAGAAGACAACTTTCTTTCTCAGTGAACGTTAAACTTTCTTGGACTGTTTCTTTCCTCTTGTCGTGTCTTCCTCCTCTTCTCCGTCTCTGCTTCACTTTTAAAAACGCTCCATCGTCTGTAAATTTGTGCCATAAAGAAACACAGACGTCAGTAACAGTCACAGTAAAAGTGGCAATAACAACCACCACCAACTATCCGAGTCCATCTCCTCTCTCTCCGTCAGCTCTGCTCTCCAGGTGTTTGACCTTTCTGTTCATGCTGTCCTCTCTCACGCTGCCATTACAGCACGTATCAATGCATTTATGTTGCCTAATCATATGGAGCAGATACAGGAAGAGCAGCAGAAGAAGCCATAACAATAAACCCTGTGATCACAGCAACAGTCATGAAGAAGAAGCGCTCATAAAA